>NC_133872.1:3952822-4007342 GCF_044706935.1 Curcuma longa | reverse complement strand
TTATTTTACTAGAACGAAATATTTAGAAAACCGTAGATAATAATTAGGAATCGGCGATCCTGAAGGATCGATTGACATTGTCTTCCTTATAGATTTTGTCAATTGATCCAAGGCGGGATTCAAGTTTTTGTTCTGTGGGGTTCTATGCTCTTCGGGGCGGATAGAATCCGGATCGCAGAACAAGATCCAGATCGCCAACAATTCCTATATTATTATTTATGTCTATTTCAATTAATCTTATGATTGTCTTTTCTCTGTCTGAAAGTCTAGAGTCATATAAAACTATTAATACTTTACGTCCTACTCTTTTCCTTGTTAAGCCCCTTTAATCCTAGAACAATTAAACCTAAGTGTATATAATTGTGTCTTCTAGTAGTGAGTGCTCTAGCAGATTCTTCTGTCATAAGGGTGAGTCTTTCTTCTACTCCATCTGGAAGATATAGTGCTTCAGTTCTATGGTGTCAAAAAATAGAAGTAGTGAAAGATAGGGCTCCATGGCTATACAAACGTCTTAGATTTAAAGCATTCAATTATGCATTTGAAAAAAGTTCTAAATTTCTTTCTACATCTATTATTTTTTCTAATTGGTAACTAGAAGTACTAGCTCTTCTGACTAACAAGTTATCTAACCAAGATGTTATATTTTGTTGAGGGCCCCTAATAGTTCTAGAAGGACCAATAAATGTTTTAGTTTGGGTTTGCGTTGGTCGTGTAAGGCTCATTTGGTATAAGTCAAAAAGGAATATATTTTGGCTATCTTTTGGGAATAATATTTCCTGTTATCGCTTACTTAAGTCTTTTGTTAAAAGGTCTATACTATTCTTCCACTAAGTTGTTTAATTATTCTTTTGTACTTGTGTTTCTAAATGTAACAGTTTATTTTCTAATAAAGTTATATGATGGTGTAATGAGGTTAGTAGTACTATTATAGTATTATTTTACCGTGTTAAGATTTGATCTCCTTTTCCTGGAAAGTCTACCTTATAATAACCATCTTCTTTAGTTTTAGAATATTGTTGTGTAAAATTTAGAGCTTCTTCATAGTGTGCATTTTCATACTGAAGTAATTTGTTTATTTATATTTTAGTTCTTCCAAAATATTATGTATTGTCTTAAAGTTTCCTTCTAATTGTTGTTTAGATTTTTCTAAGAATTCTTTTACTTGCACAAGTAGGTCTTTAGATTGTAATTCAAAATTTCTTGGTTTATTTTTTTATATTAATTTGGCTATAATAAGAAAATCTTTTTTCTTTGGCAGTGTAAGTAGATTAAGTTGGCTAAATCTTCTATTTAGCGAGTCCTAAGTATCTTTCAGAAAATCAATGTTTCTCTTAAGATATTTTAAGTCTTGATTTCATTATTCTACCATTTGTACTATTTGTTTTAGAGTTATGTGATTCTGAATTTGGTAGTTTTCTACCGTCCTTCCCAGACCTATATGTAGATATGTAAGTGTATTTAATTGTGCAGAACCAGAGTGTTGAGCATGACTAGGTGATTTAGATCTTATGTAACAATGATGTTTATAAAAGTCTACTGTAGTAATTGTTCTAATTGGATAGAGGGCTAAGTTTACATAATTTAAGCTAGGTGTAGAGGTTGAAGTCATCTATTATATTGTCATGGTCCTAGGTTTTAAGGCTCTAATATCAATTTTTTCTGCCTTCTAAA
Organism: Curcuma longa; assembly: GCF_044706935.1. Taxonomy (NCBI): domain Eukaryota; kingdom Viridiplantae; phylum Streptophyta; class Magnoliopsida; order Zingiberales; family Zingiberaceae; genus Curcuma; species Curcuma longa. The sequence goes on along the minus strand of NC_133872.1, from coordinate 4,005,671 downwards.
TTTTCTACCTTCCTTAATTTTTTTATTTTTATTTTTATTTTTTAAAATTTGGTGCTAGGTCTAAATTAGGGTTTTGTGAAGTTGGTACAAGAGCTAAGCTAAGAAGGTAGGAATAGTCTTATTATCCTATTTCTCTTCCAGTAAGCCTCGCCTGTGTGAGAACTAGATTTGGAACTCTGCCCCAGCTTTATTCAGATCTTATAGCTTCAAGTCTTACCTTACTTGCAGACGACTTGCAGTAGCCACCCCTATCAACCACAACGACCTCAAAGCAACGACCCCGCAACAGCCACTCCTATTAACTCCAACGATCTCGACCCTTCTCCCAATCGTCACTGTCACTACCCTATAAAAGGATCTTGTAATTAAAATTCAGAAAACTAAAACTACTTGGCTATGAAAGCCCAGAAGAAAATATAGACATTCCTACAGACTTTATCCCTTTGTCTTACCTATTACACCTACTTAATACCCAGTCAGACTTAGACTTGATTTATTTCAAGACTTGATAAATTAGAAATTATAGGAGAGAATATTACAAAATACTAGAAAAAAATAAGGTTTATTGTAAACTTAATATAATCAACTCGGATTTAACTATTAAGGCACAAGACTTAATATATACCAATTGGGAAATAGAAGAATGTACCATGCACATCAAACAATTGCTAGCCTTAGGAGCAATATAAATATCTTTCTCTAGACATAGAAATCTAGTTTTTATAGTAAATAAAGGAGCTGAGCAGAAAAGGGAACAATCAAGAATGTAGCAAAGTTTTTTTTTTCAGTATAGTGGAGACATTTTTTTTAATAGTGAAGTTTTCTTTTTGATAGTGGAGTCTTGCCAGCAGAGAATCTTGCCTTGTCATGCTTATTCTTGTCAGCACCGTCCTATCGGTTCTAGTACTATATATATTTTTTAAGAAATTATTTTTATAGTTTCATTATATTTAGTATAAATTTTATTTTCTAACCCTAAAAAAAATCTACCGTAGTTTATTGCGCCATCAACTTAGCTCGAGCTCATTTTGTGTCAATCGTGCCTAGACTCAAGCGCGACCCCTCTAAAACTAGACCGCCTAGACCAGATGAGATCCAACTTAAACCGGTAGACCGGTTCGGTCTATAAGAGTGAAGCTACAAAACGACTTGAGATCAAGGTCCAAATCGGACGGCCATCATTCCATCTCATCACCCCGCTTCGAGCACATACCCTACGCTATAAATATGCGCGTAGCTCTTGTCTCCAGTTCAAATTTTGGATCTAGTCCGCGTTCATCCAACGCTCCGATTTCTCATTTCTGCGTCTCACTGCCCGTCCGTCCTCAAACCCTAACGCCATCCCTGTCTCCGCGCTCCACCTTGACCCTCGTCATCGGATATGGCGAAGCGGAGGGCAGCGGCGACATCGAAGAAGATGAAAGCTTCTTCCGATGAAGAGAAGAGGGAGGAGGGCAGGAACATCGGCGGTCCGAGCGAGTCGCAGGAGGAAATAAAACAGGAGCCGAAGAAGGCCGGCGGAAGGAGGCATGTCAAAGCCTCTTCCGATGCAGAGACGAGGGAGGAGGGCAGCACCATCGGCGGTCCGAGCGAGTCGCAGGAGGAAACAAAACAGGAGCCGAAGAGGGCCGGCGGAAAAAGGAGGCAAGTCAAAGCCTCTTCCGATGCAGAGAAGAGGGAGGAGGGCAGCACCATCGGCGGTCCGAGCGAGTCGCAGGAGGAAATTAAAAAGGAGCCGAAGAGGGCCGGCGCCAAAAGGAGGCGTGTCAATGCGCCGAATCCGAAGATTGAGTACTTCTCCGAGAAGAGGAACATGGTACGTCTAGCGCAGGAAGATCTTTGGCTACTTGCACTTACTAGTTGTTGACTATGTTTCTCTACGCAGGAAGATCTTTGGCAAGCAGCTTTTCCTGTCGGAACGGAGGTTTATTGTCATCGTTCTTTAATTAATAATTAAACTGTGGGCTTACTCATATGAAAGATGTTAGAATTCCTGTAAAAAAAATTGATTTATCACTTCTGTTGTATGAAATCTTGAAAATTTCCAGCATTTTCTTTCAACAGTGGGATAACATGGATAAACTAGGCGAGATAAGTTGGTGTTTTTCAAATTTAGAGGTATTTTCTTGTCTTTTATTTATCCCCAGCATAATATGTATTGATGGTGATCAATATTCCTTTTTGGTGCATAGAGTGCGTGTGATGAGGGAGGAGAACTTCATGGCAAGACAGTCTACATGTTTGGAAGCACAGAGGGTATTTTTATGATTAGATTACTGACTTAAATTTATAGCATGCCAAAGATTTTGTTTGTTGGTTTAAATGTTCAATTTTTATAACTTATAGTAAGCCAAGTATAAGATTCTCCTTTCCAGTTAGAACATTATCACTTGTAGCATAGTCCATTTGAGAATTTATAACTCATCTTTCAATATGTATTTTGTGCTTCTTTATTTTTCAATTCACTATTTATTTGTTTGCACCCAATCATATACATTCGACAGTTTGAACAATTCCATTTGGTTGATATACTTATATTTTTCATCCTTTTGCAGCTCAAATGTTAAATGTGAATGGCATTGAGAAAGTTGTGCTTATTCCCATTGTGGTGGCTGTAAGTTGATTCATATTGCATTTTTTGTAACCTAAAGCTTCAATAGTTGAGAAAGGAAAAAGTAGGGTTGTCATTGGATGCTGAAGTAAGACTATGGAACTCTTGATGTGTGTTATCTTCAATTGGTGCCAATAATAAATGATTGTGAGGGTAGTTGGTGTCAATCTCATATTTGTGGATGATAATGGACTGGGAAGATTTAATCATTTAATATGGTTTGGATATCTGGTCATTGTAATTACATGTTTTGTGTAGCTATCAAATAATGATAGAATATATGATTGGAAGATCAGTAGGCCTTGATACTCCTAAAGATGCATTGTATATTATATAATTGTTTGTGCTACTTCTTTAGTATTAGAGTTTTCTATAAGTTCACAGCATTTTATTATGTGACTTGTTGCAATACATTGATTTACATTCTTATTTTGCCATCTGTTTATCAACAAATGTTTTGGTTAATTCATTTTAAGCAAACCTCAAATAATTGGGTCAAACATGATTTAATCATAATGAGGATATTTTGGTTATTTGTGTTAATTTGTTTGTGTTGGTAATTCGTAGGTGGATTCTCCAATCCCACCATCCGATAAGATTGGTGTAAAATCTGTTCAAAGGGAGAAAGAAGATGTAATATCCATGAAGAGTATGAAAATGGAATGGATTCCATATATTCCTCTAGAAGATCGGTATGTAGTTTTTGTTCTTTGGTTTATTTGACAATGCTTAACTTCCAAGCTATTCTCATTTTTTATTATAAGACAAATAGATGATGCATTTTCATTTTTTTTTCAGTCTACGTCAGGTTGATAAATTGAAGACTCAAATATTTACAATGGCCTGCACCCAAAGAAGGTTCTTACATTCTTCTTTCTTTGTATGTTTTCCAAATCATGTATTTATGCAGCTGAGCGCTATTTGGAATGTTTGTGCATTATTTTGATATGTTTGTATACTGGTACTGATGGATGCATTATTTGGACTTTTCCAGGTTTATTGTCTTTCTTTGTCTTACATTTGCTTCTCCTTTTGCTTTATTTCTTTTCCTCCTCTCTTCTTTATGCATTTTTTTCTCTGCCTATCATAATATTGAAAACTTCTCTACTTTCTTCATTCGCTGGGTCTAACACAACTTGTTTGTCTTGAGCACGCCAATATGGCAGGCTGGACACAACATAGGACAATGATGTTTGGGCCTGGGCTGATGTTGTATGCGTAGCACAGTTCCAACCAGACCAACTTGGGCACAACCTGCTGACATCCCAATCTACAGCATGCACCTCCCATCATACCCTTCTTCACTACTTTGTAGTCTTTCTATATACCGACTAACTATAGAAATTGACACTTGTGTTTGTAACCTAGGTTTTGTACAATGCATTATACCTATATATAACATGCTAACTGGTTTAAATTGTAGCTATATAAAAGTAATATAACATTCCAAAAGGAAGTCATATATTTAGTTCTTTAAGATTTTAGGTTCAATGGCATATTCATACATCATTGTTCCTGTAATGCTAGATGATTGATTACTTGATGGTGCCAATATGTCATGAATCTCCACTTGTCTTTGTAGAAGTTTGACTTTGAGTTTACTTTTCCATTTTTATCATTTATAAACTATAGGATGGAATTGAATGACACACATGTGAATGTTTGGAAAAACATTTTATTGGTTAATCCGCCCTTGCCAAATGACCATCATACCTCCAGAACTATCATTCTGTGTTAGTGATGCTTTGTTCTAAAACGTTGTAGGTATTTATAACACTAATAAAATTGATATCATCATGCAGAGCTGCTTTAAAACATCTGAGGATTGAGCGGGTTAAGCAATATGATTATTGCCTTCCTTGTAAGTCTTTTATGCCTTTCTCTGCCCCTTTCTTGTTTTTATTGTCTTGTTACATTGGTTTACTGTTTGTTACCAGTTAAACAGTTATTCCATTAGATACTGTATTCTTCTAGAAGCCTTAGATCTTTTTTAAATGTTACTTTAGGCATTCTTCTTGAGATGTCACTTATGCAATTTGGATTTTTAGTTACCTTAGTGATACAATTCAATTTTTGTATAGGCAACGCTATGAATAATCTCAATGCCCTTGCAAAGTTTTTAAATTATTGGGTTCTCAAGTGAGGTAGTGTAAACTTAACCACTATAATTCTCCCTATTGAATTGCAAGTGCATTATATATTTTCTACTTATAATTTAGTTCCCATGGATCAAAAGCCTCACACTCTCATTTTGTTGGAGAATGGAGACATGTTTATTACGCATTGCTAAGACATTATCATCTTGCATTTTTGAACTTTAGACTTTCAACTCATTAGTTTCTTGTCACTAGTTTGATCTTTAAGACAATGACAAATTGCTTTAATGAACTGAATATTGGGCAGAAATTGCGTATAATAGTATACAAAACCCATTGGCTACTTAAAGCAAAATGTTCAATCTTGTCCAAAAGAAAAAATACCCTACATAGGATTGCAAAAGGCTTTATATACCTAGGGTCTTGGAATAGATTAGTTTGGTTGATATGGTAACTTTTGTTACAAACATTATACAAGCAGATCCTGCTGAAACTTCTTTGGACCAGTGAGATATTTGCAACAGTTTGGTATGATTAATCAGTCTTCTGCATTTGGTATCGTACTTGTTATTGACCTCTATGGTAATTATATTGCAATAATTCCAAAAATTGGATTTCGATTTGCAGGTGTACTTGTTGTAGGTGAGATACTAAAAATATTATGGATTAGATTTGGTTCTCTTTTATTTAATTGCCACTTTCTTATTTGCTCTTGTTAGCATATCTATTTGGTAAGGACCATTTTTTGGCTAACAAGCATTTTTCTTAATACAAATTAAACATCATATGTGCATTCAGATCTTCAATCATTAAAAGCTGATGAAGATGAGGATGATACAGTGGTTAATATCATGTTTCCTCTAGAACCGCCGGTAAGCTAATGTTCTTATTAACTTGTATTTTTGATATACCTGGCACTAGATTCACTCAGTTCTTTGGTTTTGAATACCTACTTATGCTTAGTAGTAGTTGTAAACAACTTCCAGCTTGGTTCTTGTTAATAACCTCTTCATCAGTGATCAGATATAAATATAACTATGAAGTCTTTTCACCCTTAATTGACTACAGACTTTGTTTTTATTTTGATGTGGGTTTGTGGAGTTAGCTTGGATGGTCAGTTCGTGATACACTGTTAAGGGGCTAAACAATGATGTCAATAAAAAAAAAAATAGTTTTCAACTTTTTCAACTTCAAGCCAGCTATTAGATAGCAAAGATCTTGGAGGAAGAGAAGAGGGTTATTGGTGAATGAGAGAAGAATAACTAGGAGATATGAGCTGAGATAGACAATGGGAGAGCATTCCTAATATATGATAAGAAAAGAGGATAAGTGCAGGATCGCAGCTGTGGTCTGCTACTGGAGGATTAGATTCCAATTCATGAGTTCATAAGCTTAGTTGGCCTGAGACTGGTCAGTCGACCAGATTGATTCCCATCAAGATCCTCACACTCATTGCACTATACTTTCAGATTCCTGTTAGTGTAGTTTAATGTTTTGCAATGCAATAAATTTCTTTTCCATGCCAATTTTTAATCTGAATATATTAAGACAAGTACCTGATTATTTGCATTTGTTATTTTTTTTAATATCAAAGTGTAGGAGCCACATCTTCTTAGTCTCAATTCCTTTTCTACTAGTTCTTATTTCCACCTAAATTTGAGATATACACATACCAAATATGTATCTTAGATTTGTGTTAGCATATGAATATGTTAGAAACTAGTTGGAACTCCAATAGATGTTAAATTCAGAGAAGACATGCTCAAAGATGACCAACATATTCCATAAATAGTTGAGGTCATGATTTATACTTTAAGAGCTTCCATCTGCTAGCATCAGAATTTTTTTCATTGGCACACATGGATGTACTGACTTTGTATTTAATACCACCGGTTCCTCGTCTCAATTTGTTGATGATGGATAATATCTATTTTGCAGATCGTTTGTGATTTTGATTGGGAAATGGATGAAATTGAGGTATGGATCTTCTGGGTCTATATTTTCCTTTTTATTTCAATTACTTATCCTTAATTTCCTTGATATGGAAGCATAGGAAACTATAATGTGTGAAAGTCCATATTTTCTAGTTTCTTTATCTTTTAAAATGTTGTTGGTTTATACAGTCCAAATGGTGTTACATATATTTTCTTCATTTGCACGTTCAAATATTTCCAGGAGTTCATTGATAATCTTATTAAAGAGGAGATTTTGCCAGAAGATAAGAAAGATGAGTTCAAGGTAATAGAGCTAATATTATGTTCTTTTAAAGAAGAAAAAGACAGTTTTAAGGCAATATGCCCCATCACAAAATTTGCTCCTAAACTTTCACTGACTAAAATTTTTGTTTTTTTCCATCAGGAGTATGTGAAGCAACAGGTTAGAGAAAGGAGGAAAGCACAGCGACAGGTATTAAGTTAAAAGAATGTTTATATATCTACACACACTAGCAATTACAGAAAATAGGGACATTGATATTTGGAGGTCGAAATCGAGACCTATATGTTTCAAAATGTATAAATCACTTGTTATTTTTCTCAAACAAATTACTCTCCACTGTTTTCTTAAGCAACTTAATTCTTTGGATCAGCTATTTGATGATACAACTTAAGACCAAGTGTCTAATTTTCTTTTTTAAGAAAGAGACAACTGACTGTTTAATTTTTTACATATTTTGAAAAAAAACTATTTAAGTTCAGTTACTCAAGTTGTTTGGTGGAATCCTTGATCATTTGTAATTAGCAAATTAAATTATGTTTTAGATTTACTAATAAAATTAGATAGACATTTGTCTTCTACCTTTTCATTTGATTCTATATGTTAAGCATAGGGGTTTGTCTTACATATGCATATATGTTCAATTAATTGGTTATCAAATTTTTGTTTATCTCCAGGCAAAAGAAGCCAGGAAAAAAGCTATAGATGACATGGATCCAAAAACCAGAGAAGCTATGGAAAATATGAAATTTTACAAGTTCTACCCTGTTCAAACACCTGATACTCCTGATATCAGCCATGTCAAGGTGTGGCGCGCCATCATTTCTTTAAAAATGATTTCGCTTATTTTATGGCGCTTATTTTCTTGTTCACTGATCTGTATTTATCTGAGAATCACATTGCTCGTGATGCACAGGTATCATATATAAACAGGTACTACGGGAAAGCACATTTCCTGAGATAGCTATCTCAACAATGAACTCAACTGCCACACTTAAAAGCCCCATAAAGGCAATAAACTTTCTGAAACCTCAGATTGTTTTTTTTTATTTCCCCACTAAAAAAACATTTTAAGCTTTTTGCGATACCCGCAGGGATAAGAGCGAGACCCTAGATGTCGAACAATTTAAGATCCAAGCAGGAATAGCTGATCCTACACCAACTGGTGTGAAGATATTTGTAAGCTTAAGTTTTGCATAATTTCAATATGTTATTTTTTTGACCTACAACAGATTTTCGTAGGAGTATCTTTTCGATACACAACGGAACATTGTATCGCTGTTAATTTCGGAAACAGAAGAGGCAATTTCTCATTCACTACGGTGACAAAAAGCCTTTACAGTTGCTTAATGATGGGTTGGTATGACTGTAGGTGTTACTTCACATCCATTTCCCTCATTTCCACAATTGAAAATGGTGGGTCTATTTCTTTAACCAAACAAAAGCTTAGATTAAATTCGTAAAATTCTGCTGAAGAATTTATAATCTCATTTTAACTAAATTTTGTAGGCTAATTATCTTATCTCAACAAATAACTAATCCATCTCTGAAGGGAAAACCAAATGAACTATCAATCAATTTTTTATTCACGTCCATTAAAAATTGCATCAGTCTATTAATCCTTCATATAAGATCTTGATGTGATGTCTGTTAAGGAATCTGGATCTCTTTCATTGAATTCAAACAATATGCCTTGTATTAAAAAGAAAAGCAATGAGTTCAATAGTCTTATAAGTAGAATTTAAACATTCTTTGCCTTTTTGCCACTCATCTTCAAGTCTTCTTTTTATTCTTTGAAATAATTTTTTTTTACTTCCAACTTGATGCCTTGAGAACATTGTCTCAACATTAAATTAGAGTGTTTGTCATTGGGAGCATTGTTATCATGTTGCGGTATAATTTCTAACTCGAATATAATGTTTGGCATGGGTGGATTGGACGGTCTCATATCGGAAGTAACATAATCCTAGAAAAACTAGTGGCTCAATGAAGAAAGTTAGGAAAATGAAAAATAAATACTGATGATAAAAGGAGATGAGGAAACAAATATTCCTAAAAAAACTTTTTTATTTTGTTATTCATAATTTATTTTGTCATTCACAAGATATCAAAGATTAAATAAACCTTGTTAACCCTTTTCCCTCTTTCTCTCATATAGATATAAAAACAACAGACCAAAAAAAGGTCCAAATTACTTCCTTCCGCTTGATCGATCTGTTGTCAAGTAGTTTGACAAGTTAGGGTGTAAATGAATTAAATTTGTTCGTGAGTCTTTAGAATTGATTCAAAATATATTTGATTGGTATTAAAAATTATTGAATTCGTATTGAATTTATAATATTTATTTGATTGTTTATGAATCGTTTGTGAATTGAATTCTAGTTATTTTTATATAAGTTTAATTTTTAATTTATTTAAATTAAAATTTAAACAGAATTTAAAATATTTTAAATTATAATTTAATTTTATTTGAATTAAAATTTAAACAATTCAAATTGAATTCAAATTTTATTTCACCAAGAACTCCAATCAAAATTATTTATATTTTTAAATTTTAAATTTAAATATCATATATATATTTCAAATTTAAATTCAATTATTAGTATTTTCATATTATTCATTCGTTTACACCCCTAGCACCAAATCACAAATTACGCTGTCACAAGCCATAAACTTCCGGTATTACAGACACAACCTAAAATCATATGGAGTCAAACTGATTCAAGGGTGATTAGAAGCCAGACCATATCAGGTCAAACCTAGCGAAGGACCTCTACTCTCGAGCAGGCACTCACACACCACCAAGTGCATGATCATGATAAACCATCCAAAATAACCATAAGAGAATTCCGGGATTGGTTTAGAGAAATTTAACACTTCTCTTTCTTTGAAATGGTTAATTCTCTTAGAAAACATACTCAGCCAACAAATGGAAATTGAAATTTGTCCAAATCCCATGCGAAGAATAGACTCGTTGATTTTTCGTACCTGCTAACAAACCACATTCTTGAGAGCAAGATTCACAGAATGCACCGATTCACAAGAAAAGCAATTTTCTTATAAACAAGAGAATTGCAGAAGTACGTTGAACTGCAGTTTTTCGAATCTTCTGTGCACGCACACATACACGCCATGGTGTCGTCTCTGTTTGCGTGCACCTCAAGTGTTTAGCATTATTTGGATAAAATAAGGAGACATCATGGGACAAAAGAAAGCGAAGCCTCAGGGTTTAGGCAATAATATTAGAAACTTTATCTTAGAAAAAGTTTCTAATATCCAGAGATTTGACATCAACCATCTCCTCATCCTTGAATTCCTCCCTGCAAGAGATTCCTGAGTGATCAATGTACTCTAAAAAAAAAAGATCACTTTACAGGATTTTTTTTTCCAAAAAGAACATGAAGAAAAACTAGAAGAATAATATGAGACGATGAAATAGTTGCATGTTTTACTTAAGTTATAGTGAGAGACCTTTTAAGCTGGGTCTCCATTGCTTCAATAGCATCCTTCTTCAGACCAACCAAATCCTCTTTAGCGACTTTAAGTTCCAATTGTTCTTCGTACTTTGGAAGGTCTTCCTTCTTAATTCCCAGCCTAATTCAAGTTTAAGAAATTAGGATTCATAATATAAACAAAAATAACAATCAATCCTTTACTTGTACATAGATTAGACTGACTAGGAAAATTGCCCAACGGGGTTAGACTAACAGAGTAGACTTTTCAGTAACTTCCATGGTACATAAACCACCAAGATCATAAGAAAATAAGTTAAATGCCAAAAGGAAGCTTGCAACTACTATGTATTTAATTTTATTCAATATTTTTTCACAATTTAGTTATAGTTTTATCAGCTAATTAAGTTGAACCCAACCAGTAATTCAAACTTTAGAAGTTTTAAGCAGCTAATTGAGTTTAGGTTGAGTCCATTGGCTTAATTTGAAACTATTTTGGCCAATTTAAAGTATGCCCCTGTATGTTAAAGAACACCAGGTAGGGTATCTCCTAGTATGTGAAAGAACACCCATACATCTGACAACATCTCTATGTTACAGCTTCCTTTTGATTGGATAGAATTTGAATGTAGCAAACTATATTGTTAGTAGTAATAAGTAGAATTTTACTGCAGTATCATGTCAAGATAACAAATTTGAAACCTTCAAAGAGGAATATCAACAATATGCAGAAGCAAGCAACAAGCTAGTCAAAAGAACAAAGGAAAAAGAACTGAAAGCTATTATTGGCATAATACAGATACTACACTCACTTTTTGTTGACCTTGTCAAACTCAGCCAAGAGAAGCCATGTTCTTTTTGAGACCTGAGCAGTGGCTTTTTAATCTTTTTCAACCTTCTCCAGAGCTTCCATCATCCTCAGCACCAATATCATCTGAAGGCCATTCCTGTGGCTTTTTAATCTCTTTCTCAACCTTCTCCAGAGCTTCCATCATCAAAGGCTCAGCACCAATATCATCTGCAAGGCCATTCCTGTGAAAGCCAATTGTAATATCATATAAAGGATAGTAGTGATCATGACGTGAAATAAAAGTAACAGTATTTACAAGCAATTACATGTACAAAAAAGAGGCAGTGAAAGGAATAACATTTAGCTATAATCAGAACAAACACAAGTTCAGTAAACTTCTCCACTGCCTCCTAGTATCTTAACAAACCATTTTTTGTTGCTTCTGAACTTTCAAAAATTAACCATTGCAAGAAAGGATGATCTCCACGATCCAAGATAAAAACTTGGTGGTTCCTACTTTCCATCTCAAGGCAATACTCCATTTGTTAACAAACAAGTATGGCAAAAAAGATTTTAAAATATGAAAATAAAAAGTATTATTGGTAAACATGAATGTTGCTCAAGGTGCTATTTCCGTACCTAAGGCAAATAAAAGATGGGATGTGCTGACTATTAGTTTGATCTATAAAGAATATATTGCATACAAGCAACAATCAATATGCCTCTCGAACTATTGATTAATGATTACAAGGATTTTTTGCAACCTTTTATTTTTCACAATATCATCTTTATCATATTGACTTCCTATTGAATGGTATCAATTAAGACTCACCAGTCACCAATTGTTTGTTAAAGCAATGCAATCTTGACATGATCAGATAAAAACAGGTTGAATGGTTAAGATAGTACTTTAAGCGTTATTGGGTGTTGAACTCATTTCTCTGTTAGCAGTTGTCTCGTTCAACAATATTTAATTCAAGTTAATTTCTCAGAATGATGAGATACAACCCTAGAAGTAAAATAATTTCTAGCTTAACATGTGCATAACAGAAGCAAACATTAATACCAAATATTATCATGAGAAACAACAAAATCAACAAAGACTAATGCATTAGGTAATTATCATAGTATTGACCAACTGTGCTGAAAAGGCATCCAAAAGTACTATATACTTGATTCGTATCTCCTGTAGTGTTAACAGATATGTTCGAGCATCAGGAATGTCTTGTGTCTGTAGATCAATTGCGTACTTAATTTTCTGTGATTCTGATAACAGATCAGCTCTGCAGGATAACAAATCACTCAAGTTACTAAACAAAAACAAATAATAGCAGATTGAAAATGCAGGCAAATATATTAAAAATACAAGGAACCTTGTACAGCATTACATTGTGACAGATTCAAAATTGCATTTTATAGGTTACAAGAGAGATGAAATGTAAAAACCATGTGTTGGAGCCTCAACTGAATAGTTGAAGATCAAATCATTATTTCTCATATTTCCATATACAAGACAAATATTAGAAAGTCAATGGACTTAATGAAAACCTTTTAGTGTATAACATTCAATTTGTCAATTTAAGTATATTGGTTGGGTTGCATGTTGAAAGAAATAATGAAACAAATTACCATTCATCAGAAAGCACCACAATCCTTTTACAGAAAATTTATCCTAATTGGAACATATATCTGACACTTAGCAGGGCAGAAACAGCAAGGTATCTTTTCTGATGAAGAAATGGAAATGCCACCTTTGAATATTTGAGAGTAACAATATTGACGATGAGATTGATCTTGATATGGAATTGCTAGATATGACAAATGTGCTAATTATGGATATGCCACTAGTATATTTGGATTTTATATTGATATCACCTTTCAGTTCACATTAGCAAGAGCAATATATCTTGTATAATATGGGTTAGAAACATTCATAATCTGTGTGCATTATTCTAGATCCTTTGGTTTATTACAGAACTATATCTCTACAGGGGCAACTGTCATAAGGTTATCCTGCAATACAATCACATTGGTATTGACTGTTAGCACAGCAAGAATATTGGCCATTTCAATGCATTAGTTCACAAGTCATAACATCCTAAAATATTAGTCCGCTTGATGTGGCATATGAATAGTTACAATAGAATGTACAAGATTTTACAGGGTACACAGAACAAGCCAAAACATATATGAATAGTTACAATAGAATGTACAAGATTTTACAGGGTACACAGAACAAACCAGAACATATATGGAATGACCATGATGAGATAAGAAACAAAACTACAAAATTATCTAACAAACAATCTTTAAACGCATCTGAAATTGAAGAACTATCTTGTGTAACTAAGCATCACATAAAATAACTCCTGAATTCAGGATAAAATAAAACACAACGAATATCAAACGAAAAAGGAAAAAATCACATCTTTGCAGACAGGGAGCACGTGCTACACAAAAATAGTGCTTCAAAAGGAAAAAACTTACTTTTCCCTTATGGTTTTTATGACTTTGGCATATTGGGATACAGCTGCTGGGTCATCAGGATCAATAGTGATCTTTTCCTTACGAAGCACACTGAAGGCAGTTTCAAATTTGTTTTTGACATCATAAAAGATGTTCCTCAGCATCTCTTCAAACACATAAGTAATTGAGGTAATGAGTAAATGGATGTAGACTAACAAAATTGTTTAGCAGCCCAAACACAGCCTAAAAAAGTTGAGCACACACCAACTTAACAAGATAATTACTTGAGCAACTGAATTACCTAACTCATTCCCATATGATTTTGAAAAGCAGAAGGCAAATCAATAGCCCTTGGTCAGCAGGCTAATAGGATATTGCTTTAGTTTTAATTGCCAAATATCTAGCTGTCAGGTAATATTGTTATTTTGGGATAACTAGTGAGTCTCCGGAATCCTATTCTGACCATATTTTCTGTTTAAGAGTCTTTAGGATTTTAAATCAATTATGTCCTGTCGAAGTTGGGACAAAAATGTTTAAAGCTATTAACATTGTATCTGGTGTCCGAGAGGTCTCCTTTGGTGTGTTTTGAGAAGTGACAAATGTCAGTTAAAATGAACATAAGAAACATACCACAAACCAATTAGTTGGCTGTACACATGCATGGTTGTAATTTGTAAACACTCAACATGGTTATAATACTAAACATTGCCATTGCAAGGCCAATTTTCTCTCTATATTTAGAGAGTACAGGATACAGTAACAGCAATCCCCAATCTAGGGAAAATAGGAATTATAAGCCAACTCAAAGTCATGACATGGATTATTGGCTCAAGCAAGAGCTAGAATGAAGGTTGTGTGGTAAAAGTGAAATGACCATCAAACAGAAATCTAGAAACACTAGTCAGGCATCCATTCTAGATTATAAAAGCTTAACTGAGGAATAGATATACAGAAATACTTCAAAGAAGCATGAAGAGCAGCATAGCAGTACAGATGTTACCATCTCCTTTCAATGGTGGCAGATTAGAAGCTGAAGCTTCTTTTGCATAGGATCGGACAGGCATTCCATGATCGTGCTGAAAAAATATCTGACCAGCATATAACTGCAAAAGTAAATCAATAATTACGATCATATAGTATTGCCAATTTCTTGAACTTAGTGTAGTCTATATTTGAAAGCAGAAGGATATATAACTAATTTAAAAAACTAAAATACAACTTATAAGTCTCCAGGAACAGAAGAATATAAGTAAAAAAATGGGCATTTGGCATGTAAGAGAAGTTTGAGTTACCAGGCCAGATTTGCTGGCATGACCAAGCAATGAGGGTAGTTTTTTCAGTGCAATGATCCTGATGTTAGTTTACATCAGCCTTGTATAGATCTCAACTGAGGGAGAGGATTAATGTTGCCAACCCAAATAATTCGAACAAACATGATGATGGATATTACTACATAACACGGTTTAGAAGTTTAGGCATCCTCTGTTTTATCAGAACATTAGTCTGCACGGAGTCAAACCTCAGCGTATATCTAAATGGAGGAATATCATCCATGTAGCTTACACAAATAGTTGGTGCAGATACAAAGATGATGTTTTTATTAGTACAAATCACACAACCGTTCAGAAATTTTGTTACCATTGGTTTCATTAGAAGATCTCTATATATAGACTCAAACCTCAAACTACATTGCAAAGAATGTAAATTGATCGTGCCGTGACAATTCTGCAACATTATCGCAATAAAAACGCTATTGTTTCAACCCCAATCCCACAGTTAAAAAAAAACAAAAAGACGATCTCAAGAAATAGCCAAAACTACATAGATGCTAGATCACAGCATACACCTAGGGTTTCGAGATGTCAAAAGATCAAAGCCCAAAAACCACAACGACGGAAACTGATTGTAAAAGCTATAAAAATAGACAAAACGGAAATAATGAAAACGATAATCTACATCGATCAGATCGGATGAGATCTGCTGGTTCCACCGAAACCAAGCGAAAGAACGCGAATTAGGGTTCCAAACATGGGGGAACGCCGATCGAGATGAACGAGAACGACAGCAGGATGCGATGGTATACCTGTCGGGATCGAGAGAGGAGACGAGAAACCATCGCCATGGCGGCTGCAGCGGCTCCTAGTCCGGCTTTGGTTGCTATGGATCGATTCCCTCGCTGTGATGTGCGCCTTCCACTGCGACGATCGCCCGTTGCCAGGCGAGATTAATATGATAACTGAGCTGACATGTTATCCGTTGGATCAACATCGTGCGGTTGAAGATGAGGGAGACCGGCCCAGTGGCGGAGTAGATCGGCTCGGCACCCGACTTGATCGCGCATTGAGCCGGTTCAGGGCAAATTCCAAATTTCTCCCCGAGATTAAAAAAATAAGCAATTAGGCCATTGAAATTATCAGATTGGGAATCATATATAAATATAGAATTGAATTGTAGGTTTATAAAAAACTCTACTTTTTTATATGTCTCCGTTTAATGTTTAGTTGGGATTATCTTAGAATTTTATATTATTTAAATTTATTTAATAAGACGAACTAAATTGTTATAACAAATATTTGAATTTGGCTTTATTTTTTTTATAAATTTAAGCTTGATTAAGTTTAGTATGAATTTAATCCATTTAAATAGTATCGAACTCTTACTTTGAATTTATTTAATTATTTAAAATTATTATATTTTAAATTTATTTGATCGGTAAACTTTTTTATTTATTATGAGAATTTTTTTTATCTATTTATAAATTTGATCAGAAAGAATCTTTATGAATTTAAAATATATATGTTTAAATTTATATATTTAATTTAATAAATAATTTAAATTTTATTTATTTAATTATAGAGAACTGATCTCCTGCACGACTTATCTCGTGTAACCCGTGCGCGACACATCCGATCCACCGTCGCTGTCGTTGCCCCGTCCAGCCACCGTCATCCGCTGCCTCGGGCGCGATCGACGTGCCGCTCACCGACGCTCTGTCCGGTGGCGGATTCCAGCTGAATAGTGGTAGGAATTCGATGAATTTGATCGGAAATGCGGTTGGTAGTGTCGGACGTCGGATTCCGATCAAATCACGGTCGGAGACCGCCCCGAGTAAGGACCGGCGTGCCTCGGGCGATCTTCGGCCGTGATTTGGCCGGAATCCAACCGCGATTTGGTCAGAATCCGACACCCGACACTGACAACCAAATCACGGCAGGAATCCGCCATCGGACGGAGTGCTGCGAGCGGCACGTCGATCGTGCCTGAGGCGGCGGACGACAGTGGCCAGATGGGGCAACGGCAGCGGCGGTGGGTCGGTTGCGCACGGATAGCATAGGATAAGTCGCGCGGGATATCAAATTTCATATTAAATAAATATAAATAAACTCTTACTCCCCAATTATATCGGTCCATATATCAGAGCGATTTGATAATTTAGCGAATTCCATATATCAGTGTTACATGTAGCGAACTCCATATATCAGGGCGCTTCAAGCGAATGCTAAAACATTCAACCGCCGTTACAGAGACACTCGGCGGTTGCATTCGTCCGAAATCCAAATCAATTTCGTCGGATTGGTGCCCAAGAAATCTCGCTTCACCCTTTTTCCGTAGTCGATTCCTTAGATCGGTGCCGTCTCGCCTCCTTCTCCTCCCTCTCTCACTCTGCCGATCTTTAGGGTTCAGATCTGCACGACAACTGAAATGACCGCGAACATGGTAAGCTGCTCCTCGATCGCTCGACCGAATCTTCGTCATCGAGGATTTGATCATTTGTTTCCGTTTTGTTTTATGAAAGCAGAAGCAGGTTTTGGATCTTTTTGTTTCATTTGTTCTTCGACTTTGGAAGATACTGAAATCTTGGCAGTGTGGCGCCTTGGGATCTTCTTATTATATGTTCATGTTTTTGGGATAAATTTTACCGAGATGAGCTTGCTGTGTCTAAGACAAAAGGCGCGTGTCCGTGGCTAATTACTGAGTTAAATCTTCCGCAATGTAGGAAGAGAACCTTGATGCTGCGATAGATTCTTTGTTGAACGTGGAGAAGCAAATGAGGCTTGCTGGTGATCAGGCTGGAACGAAGAAAGCTGTCATTGATATTGTGGAGCTTTGCTATAAAGCACGCGCATGGAAGACACTGAACGATCAGATTGTTCTTCTGTCAAAGCGAAGAGGGCAATTTCAGCAAGTACGTTCCTTAGTTTTGTAGATTACGTTCTTATTTGCTTAATGCATCAATTATGCTATCTGGTTGCTGTGCCTGATGAATTCTTACAAAATGTTAATAGGTATAAAGATATCCTTCTTTTGCGATATTGTTCTGTTTATCCAAGATTGATAAATAGAAAACATTGGATCTTTTACTCTCTCTACAATGTTATCTCCTAGGAAATTATGATGTGCTTTTCTATAAGAAATAATCATTACTGGTAGAGATCACATGTTGTCAAATGCACATAGCAATTGTAAATGCCTATTTTGTAAACTCCAGGTCAACTTTTGCCGCTGTGCAATGTGTCAGTAATCATCTATTGTGATGATACTTGATATGGTTGCAACTCGACTTGGTACTTAAGTTACTCCTATCATATATAAAGTCGCAGACACAAGGATCACTCAATTGAAACTGCAGGCCATGAAGAAGCAAACGTTGACTATAAGAATAGAATTGCAAAACCATGAAAATTTGCTTCATCACACCCTGCATTATCTATAGTATGATGCAAAATGTGAAGGTTGTGCGATGACTGATCCTACTATTTTGGCTTTGGTTCTTTTTTTTTTTTCTAAACCATATCTTTTGTCCATACCCCATTGAGGAAATAACTTATGTTACTTGTGTCAACAATTATATTAGTTTCAAGTTGCTTATCCATATCTTTATTGTACATTTGTGCTTTTGATTGCCAGCTTTTTGAACTCAATTATGCATGAATCATTCATTGAATGAATATTCTATATCCATTCTCTTAATGGAAATAAGCTACTGATGGCCGTGTAACCATGACTGGTTTATAATATATTCATTTTTGCTTCTTTTTTGATACAGGCTGTAACTGCCATGGTGCAGAAAGCAATGCAATACATTGACCATACACCTGATATAGATACTCGCATAGAGTTAATCCAAACTTTGAACAATGTCTCAGCTGGGAAGGTAAATGATCCATTCTCATTTTAGCTAAACTTCACTACGGGTATTTGGTAAACCTGCAGTATTCTTCATTGGTGCTATGAAGCTCTTTTGTCAACCCTTTTATAGACGTATGTTGAGATAGAGAGAGCTCGTTTGATTATAGGACTTGCAAAGATTAAAGAAGAGCAAGGCCTTATTCGTGAGGCGGCCGATTTGATGCAAGAAATTGCTGTAAGTTTAGGCATAATATGAATCTTAATTCAGACCAGACTTTGTTGTTTCACATTTCCTGTTTCTTATTGAGTATATTATTTCTTGCAGAATTGATTAATTTATTTCATGGTGTTTTTATTAGGTGGAGGCTTTTGGAGCAAAGGACAAAATTGCTTTCATTCTTGAACAAGTATGAGAGTATAATAGCTTGTTCATGTTAATAATTGAATTCCAGTTGCTGGCATAATCTTTGTTGCTTATAACCCTTTATAATGAAAACAATTCCAGCTTCGATTGCGCTTAGATTGTCAAGATTATGTGAATGCACAAATTCTGTCAAGAAAAATCAATCCTCGAATGTTTTGTACGGATGCTTTAATGGGAATGGAGTCAAGCGTTGTGGAAGATGCACCTGCAGATATAAATTTCCTATTGGCGCTGAAGCGCAGTTACTATGAGCTTATGATTCGGTAACTCCTCTTGCCTGTTAAATAAACTGGTGCATTATTTTTTAATCATTTACATATATTTCAACTAGTCATCCCTTTTCAATTTATAAAAGGATGTCTAATAGTTTTTTAAATGATCTTTTTGGCTGGCCCAGGATATTGGAAAATATTTTGTTATGTTCTGAGACCTGATCCAAATTTAACAGGATACTATGGTATTCTCACATGCATGAATACCCAATTGCCTTAACCAATACAAACAAATATGTTAATTGACATTTTCTAAAACATGCTCAGATGTTCTAATCTGTAAAAAGATCATTGAAGGTGTTTGAAATTTGAGAATTAATACAGTATTAGAGTACATTTCTATTTGTTTTAGTCTGGCACTTCTAGGTTAATCAAAAAATTAACTAAAGGCACACATGTTCATGAGGTGATAATCATATGTGTATCTTAACTAAATGTTTTTTGGAATTGCAACATTTGTTATGGAACAACCAGACCCAGGTATACCCTCAGAGGAAAAACTTTTGTTGGATATAAGAAATTCTCTCCTAGTTTGCTAGGATATTTTAATTGTTATTCTGCATCAAGTACTTGAACTTGGAGTTTCATCTTTAAATCTTATTTTGCACGGCAATCACCAGCTGTAAGCCCATCTATTTGGGATTAGCAATTGGATCTTGCTTTATAATGGTGAAAAATGGTTTTTGTATGCTTGTCAAAGAGCTTCCTCAAAACTCTTTCTTGTCTTCGTGACTAGGAAAGAATAGGATATGAATGCTCCTAGGAAGATAGTGTTCCCCCTCAAATTTGCTTGTTTATTTCTTTGATTGTGATTCTTTTGTGTTTACATCGTACATATCTAATCAATAACTAAAGATTAAAATTTTACCTGATCCTGGTGCAGCTATCATTCTCATAACAATAATTATTTAGAGATTTGCCGAAGTTACAAGGAAATATATGGCATTCTATCTATGAAAAATGACGCAACACAATGGGCTCCGGTAATCTTTGTTTTTTTTGGTTTCTCTCAGACAATGCTTCATATTACTCTTATGGTTGATCTCCATATAGGTGCTTAGAAAAGTTTGCTGGTACTTGGTGTTATCATCACATGAGCCTATGCAATCAAGTCTGCTCTTCTCTATTCTTGAGGACAGAAATCTTTATGAACTTCCTTCCTTTTAGTACGGATATCTATCTGTTGCTTGATTGTTGCTGACATCTGTTAGCTGGATCGTTCTCTAATATAATTTCATATTCCTGTTTCCTTTGCTGTCCACCATGCTAGTTATTTGTTGCGGCCGCTAGTGACAATGGATGTTATTCATTGGGCAAGTCTGTGGGAGACGTACAAGCATGAGTTTGAATTTGAGAAATATCTTCCTGGCGGCGCTTTGGTTCCAAGGGCAGAAGAAGATCTAAAGCTGAGGATCATCGAACACGTAAATACCTCCTAATCACTACTGTACTTTCCGTTGCATTCTCAGTATTCTTTTGATGTTAAGAATTTTTAATTTTGTGTCTTATTTTCAGAATATATTCGTGGTATCCGTGTTCTATTCGAGGATGACCTTAAAGAGGCTCTCTGATATACTATGCCTCAGTTTACAGGTTTGTTTCTTGGTCTTTACGTAAACATTATTGATTATTGAAATATATCTTTCAAAAGTTAGTTACTTTATTTTCTTTGTATTTGGTCTTGTTTCCTGGAAATTCTATTGCATAAGCAAAGCAATGCCATCTTTCCGCACTGATCTCTCTTGTATTTTATTTTTCCAATGCCATCATACTTCGATACCAATACCAAGCAAACCTTTAGACTTGGGTTCAGATTTAGGACGGGAATTAAAGATGAATTTCTAGGAGAATCAGAAAAAATAAAACAGACAATTTATTGGTATCAAACAGTGGAATCAATTTAAAATAGACTCACAAAACAAGTTAAATCTGTTAAGAATTGACGTCATGAGGGTTCGAGGAGATAAAAGGGACCTATATTTAACATACTTAAAAATGATTTAAAACATTTGGATTTTATTAGCATTATAATCTTATATAATGTTCAATTCCACAATTTGATGCATATAGAAGATGCTGAGGGAGTTGGGGCTTATGTCTATTGTTAGGGTTGGACATGGATCGGGGTGGTTTCTTACAAAGTTTCTTTTAATTTATGTTTGAGGATTTCAAAGAATTCAGGAATGTTGGATTTGTTATATTAATTCCTTTTTTATAATAAAAAATTAAAAAATTAAATTAAATTAAAAATTAATTAATTATTTTATAATTTCTTCATAATTAATTATTTTATAATTATTTTAAAAAATAATTATTTGAATATAAAAAATAAAAGATAAAAAATGAAAAATAAAATTGTAATATAAATTTTTTTAATAACATCTGAATAAAATAAAAATAAAAAATAAAATTTTAATATAGAATGAATTTTTTAATAAAATTAAAAATGAAAATAAAAAATTTAAATTTTAATATATAATTAATTTTTAATATAATAAAAAAAATAAAAAATAAAAAATTAATATATATTTATTTTTTAATAAAATATAAATAAAAAATAAAAATAAAATTATAAAATGTAAATATTTTTTTAATACAATCCGAATTTAAAAAATTAAAAATAAAATTTAAATATAAAATTAGTTGTTTAATAAATTAAAATAAAATGTAAAATATAAAATATAAAATAAAATTTTAATATATAAATAATTTTTTAAAATAATAAAATTACATTAAATTAAAAAATAAAAAATAAATTAAATTAAATAAAAAATAATAATTTAATAAATAATAATTTTTTTAATAAAATCCGAATTAAATAGAAAATTAAAAATAAAATTTTAATATATAAGTATTTATTTAATAAAAGAAAATTAAATTAAATATGAAAAATAAAAAATAACATCATCATCACCATCACTACCACTACACCATCACACTAACATCACTATCACTATTAACATCACCATTACTACCATTACATTACCACACTAACATCACTATCACTCTCAACATCATCATTACTACCACTACACCACCACCATCCCCCATCACCACCACTAAAATATCTCTCTCCCCAATAAAATAAAAAAATTAATATATAATTAATTTTTAATAAACTAAAATTAAATTAAAAATTAAAAGTTTAAAAATGAAAATAAAAAATAAAATTTTAATATATAAATAAATGTTAATATATAATAAAATAAAAGGGCTACAGTACGATAAAAAGTCGGTGGGAATGGTTGCTCGACCATTTAGAGTAGTGGCATCATTAGCGAAGGCAATCTACCGATACAATAATATAAAAATAAAAATATAATAATAAAAAATAAGAAATAAAAGAAAAAGATAGAGACAGTACAATGAATAAACTGAAGTAGCGACATATAGAGTGGTCGTAGCACGAGTGAATATATATTACAGTGATAGTAAGATTAAACTAATAATAATATTATTATATTATAATTAGTAATTATGAATATGTTTTATAAATATTAGCTACAGTAAGACGGATAGACTGTGGTAGGGATCGCTTGACTATATAAAGGTCTTATAACAGGAGTGACGACAAGCTATAGGAAAAATAATTGTACAATAATATAAAAATAATTATTATAAATTATTATTTATAAATAATTAAATGATTTTAGTATTTAGTTTATAAATTATTATTTATAAATAATAAATTATTTATGTTATAATTATTTATTTATTTATTTTATAATTATTTATTAATAAATAATTTTATGAATAAATAATTATTTTATTTATTAATTGTAATAATAAATAATTATTTTATTTATAAATAATTATTGTATAATTATTTTATAAAATAATAATTTTTATAATTAATTTTGTGATTTATAAATAATTATAATAAATATTTATTTTATTTATAAATAACGATTGTAATAAATAATTTTATTAATAAATAATTATTTTATATATAAATAATTATTATTTTATAATTATTTTATAAAACACCCCTCCTAAATTTTAAAAACGCCCCTCATATTTTAAAAACGACACTCTTTCTATATATTAATAAAATAATTTATTAAATTAATAAATATAATACTTTAAATATATTTTTTAAATTTAAAATAAATGTATATTAATTTTAATAAAATAAATTATTAAAATAATTCATTAATCACCATTATCACTACACTAACACACTAACATCACTATCACTATCAACATCACCATTACTACCACTACACGACCACACTAACATCACTATCAACATCACCATTACTACCACTTCACGACCACACTAACATCACTATCAACATCACTATTACTACCACTACACGACCACACTAACATCACTATCAACATCACCATTACTATCACTACACTAACATCATTATCACTATCAACATCTCCATCTATCACCACCTCTCTCCATCCACTACCACCTCTCTTCATCCACTATCACTATCAACATCACCATTATTACCACTACACGACCACACTAACATCACTATCAATATCACCATTACTACCACTATACGACCACACTAACATCACTATCAACATCACCATTACTACTACTACACGACCACACTAACATCACTATCAACATCACTATTACTAACATCACTATCACTATCAACATCTCCATCTATCACCACCTCTCTCCATCCACTACCACCTCTCTTCATCCACTACCACTATCAACATCATCATTACTACCACTATACGACCACACTAACATCACTATCAACATCACCATTACTATCACTACACGACCACACTAACATCACTATCAACATCACCATTACTACAACTACACTAACATCACTATCACTATCAACATCTCCATCTATCACCACCTCTCTCCATCCACTACCACCACTCTTCATCCACTATCACTATCAACATCACCATTACTATCACTACACGACCACACTAACATCACTATCAACATCACTATTACTACCACTACACTACCACACTAACATCACTATCAACATCACCATTACTATCACTACACTAACATCATTATCACTATCAACATCTCCATCTATCACCACTTCTCTCCATCCACTACCACCTCTCTTCATCCACTATCACTATCAACATCACCATTACTACCACTACACGACCACACTAACATCACTATCAACATCACCATTACTACCACTACACTAACATCACTATCACTATCAACATCTCCATCTATCACCACCTCTCTTCATCCACTACCACCTCTCTTCATCCACTACCACTATCAACATCACCATTAGTACCACTACACGACCACACTAACATCACTATCAACATCACCATTACTATCACTACACGACCACACTAACATCACTATCAACATCACCATTTCTACCACTACACTAACATCACTATCAACATTTCCATCTATCACCACCTGTCTCCATCCACTACCACCTCTCTTCATCCACTACCACTATCAACATCACCATTACTACCACTACACGACCAAACTAATATCACTATCAATATCACTATTACTACCAATACATGATCATATTAACATCACTATCAACATCACCATTACTACCACTACATTAACATCACTATCACTATCAACATCTCCATCTATCACCACCTCTCTCCATCCACTACCATCTCTCTTCATCCACTATCACTATCAACATCACCATTACTACCACTACACGACCACACTAACATCACTATCAACATCACCATTACTACCACTACACTAACATCACTATCACTATCAACATCTCCATCTATCACATCACTATCACTATCAACATCTCCATCTATCACCACCTCTCTCCATCCACTACCATCTCTCTTCATCCACTATTACTATCAACATCACCATTACTACCACTACACGATCACACTAACATCACTATCAACATCACCATTACTACCACTACACTAACATCACTATCACTATTAACATTTCTATCTATCACCACCTCTCTCCATCCACTACCATATTTCTTCATCCACTACCACCTCTCTCCATCACCATTATTACCATCACCATTAATTAATTTAATTTAATTTATTAAAATAATTATTTAATAAATTAAAAATATATATAGTGTTAAAAAAAATAAATTTAATAATTAATAATAAAAATAAAGTTGTAATAAAGCACCAAAATCTCTCTCTCCCCCACTAATCATATTATACAAACTCTCAAACTATAGAATTAGAAAAAAATGATATAGAAATCTATAATGATAAAAATTATGTAAGAATTATGCAATTGAATGCAGGACCTATAATTAAGAACTATATTAAAACTATAAATTGTGCATTAAAAAAAAACAAGAATACCTATTAGTCACCATTATCAACTGAAAAAAGAAAATTCTTCTCATTAAATATCAAAACTTTCAAGTAGTTAAATGAAAGTGTTATAGAATGAATTTTATTTGCTGTTTTACATAGATCCTAATCATTTTAAATGAATGAAATTATTAATAAGGGATGTCAGAAGCAAAACATGTACAAAAGGGAAGCGAGCTAATGTGAAAGAAATGACGATG
Organism: Curcuma longa; assembly: GCF_044706935.1. NCBI lineage: Eukaryota > Viridiplantae > Streptophyta > Magnoliopsida > Zingiberales > Zingiberaceae > Curcuma > Curcuma longa. Next base: position 3,979,701 of record NC_133872.1, on the reverse strand, counting down.
AAGATAGGGGAGGAAGCATACAAGGAGCTTTTGTGAATATTATGGAATGAAGAAAGTATGTTGGAAGAGACAACAAATGTGGGAAGGAAAAGGGACGAAAGAGGCAAATGAACAATTCAAACTGTATATAAAAATTTGCAAGGACGAAGGGGAAGGAAAACTTAACTAGATTTTAGTTAATCTAATATACAATTTCATATTCGATAATATAAAAAACTGATATGAAATATATGGTATGCATTATAATATCACTCTGGGTGTCATGTTTTATATAAAAATTCAAAAATCCACCCTAAACATGAAATGCAAAATATAGAATCTCCAAAATCTGGCCCAAAACCAAAAGAATCCTAATTTTTTTGGTTAAGTTTGGATATATCAAATCTTTCTGTTTTTTTTTTCACATACTTTCGCTGGCAGTCCACTATTTGTTTATAATCTGAAATAATAAGATGCATTTGACAAAGATTGGTTCTGGATTGGTGACCTTTTATCAATTAGAATGAATCATTCCTTAGATATTGTTGTATAGAAGAAGACCTCATAGAACTGTTTTTCCTTGCTCATTTCAAACCCAAATGACCTTTGTTCACTCATGTAGTTTTATTTTCCCTGAAAAAATGGTACAGTTTGCTCTTAAATCTGGTGCCTAATTTGAAGTATCTTCTGCATTCAGGAGGTGGAGAAGCATCTATCTGACATGGTTGTCTCGAAAGCCCTAGTTGCGAAGATCGACCGGCCCATGGGAATCGTGTGCTTTCAAACACACAATGAAAGCAATGTCGTCCTCAATGAATGGGCCAGGAATTTGAAAGAGCTACTTGACCTTATTGAGATGAGCTGCCACCAGATACATAAGGAGACCATGGTTCACAAAGCTGCTCTGGAAGTCTAGTTTGATTCATCAATTTATTAGATTCAAACAATCATAGAAATAGATCATGGTCTCCCCTTCCGATCGGGGAGACTCTTTTTGGATTCTATGCATGCTTTAAAGCCAACCAAATACTGCAAACTAGAAAATAATATGCATCTTACATGAATGGCACTACAAGGAGGGGTCTCATACCTTCTTTAAGAAGGCAAAACGTGCAGCTAAGTCATCATATTCCGGTAGTTTGGGATGTACTCGTCTTCCATTAGGACTTCGCGAATCTGGCTGCATTGACACAGCTCGAGAAGGAACCTTAGAATCTCCACAAGGTCTAACTGGCTCAGGTGACAGTGATACTGTTCTTTCAATAGGCGCAGATACTCTTGGTCGATCAGAATCGAGGACATGATCCCTCAGCGGAGTTCTGCTTCTCCTTGATTTGTGTTTTGGTGTTCCTTTTCTGCTGTAATGAATCAAGAGCTTATCCATAACTTTGTCTTCATCATCATACTCATCGTAGATAGAAGCATTATGTCTGCCCCGGCTCTTTTCAGACCTGCTTGGTGTTCTAACAGTAAGTTTGTCATGCTCTATGGCAGTGCCCATCTCTTCATAAAACTCACTAGTTATACTAGAACTCTTCCATCCTGTATGCCTCCTTCGGTTATCCATCAGACCATCAATATGTTCTCTGGCTTGTCTAGTTGTGGTCTTCTCCTCACTGTAGTAAGCACCATTTTTACTGGCATCCTTCCTGCCTCTGTGTCGTCTCTGGTTGTCTAACTTTTCATGAATGGGTTCGCTTGGATGTGTGTTCTCCTCGTCATAGAACTCATTGTAGGTATTCCTTCTTGTATATTGTTGTTGGTTGTCCATCTCATTGTCAAAAGCTTTCTCATCATCATAGTAATAACCATTGTTACCAGTGCCGTATCGACTTGCGAATTGTTTTCGGTTGTCCAATCCATCGTCAAAGTGTTTGAATGAATGTGTACTTCTGGTCTTCCCCACACCATGGTAGTCCTCAATGGCGCTAGCACTCTTCCTGCCTGTTTGCCTTCTTCCTTCAATCTTCTCAATATCAACAGGTTCTCTTGGGTGCCCACTTATGGTATTCTCTTCATTATAGTAATCAGAATTAGCACTGGCAATAACATGCCTACTTTTGTGTCCTCTTCTGTTGTCCACTTGATCATCAATAGGTTCGGATTGATGCCTCTTTATTTTTTTCCCCTCATTGCAGTACTCACTGACAATACCAGAAGTTTGCCTGCTCTTATGTTTTCCTCTTCTTTCTCTAGGGGTTTTGGCTCTGTAGTAATCATCATAAATGATCCCATCACTTATTTCAGCGAACACTCTATCATCGATGTTATTGACTGCTAAATGCTGTGACTTCCTGTGCAAAGCATTAGGTTTCATTGCCGTATCGCCAATGATTCCATTCTGCTGGTCATCACAAATGCCATAAGGTTTGGCAGGGCTAGCAAAACTCGGTTTTTCTATCATTTGAACAGCAGTAACAAAACTATTGACTTTTGGTTTTACATAAGGTGGAGGCATTCTGGTTGGTCTACTTTTTTGATCCACAAATCCATTTGGATCTCTTCCCTTTTCCGTATGACCCAACCATTCGACATGATCATATTGCGAGTCATTTCCATTTTTACTCTTCTCCATCACTTGGCTATTACTTTTGCTCCCACTTGATTTACTGTTTGTGCAAACTCCTTGCTTCTCAGAGCCTTTTGGATCCACCTTTTCATGTACCTTTGTTACCTTATTGTACCAACTACCTATGGGCTCGATGGCATTCCCATACTTCTGATTGCTTATTTGATTACCACACGAAGGAAGCACCGAACTGGTCAGATCTGGTTCCACATTTTCAATCTCAATAGCTATTGTCTTTCTTGTCTTCTTGAATGAAGCAGATTGACTGGTGCTAACAGTTGAAATCATCAAATTGTCTTTCGACTCTATTTGCCTGTGCCGCCTTGCAAAAGCCATAGATGTTAGCTCATCATTTTTTGTTGGTGAAGTCTCCTCCTTTCTGCCTTTATTGGCTACTAGTGGAGTTGCATCATCCACAGGATGCAGTGCAACTCTCTTTGGTTGTTCCTGAATTTAAGACAATAAACTCTTAACCAATGTAATTCGGCTCAAAAACAAATGTATTCAAGAAATGAAGGATAATGAATTAACAATATTTTCTTTTATAGCCACTCAAATTGAATACAGTATCTTTTGTGACTCACATATTTGGTTGCAGGAGAATTAGATAATTTATGCTCAAATGTCCAAGAATCCCATTTAACAGAGAACTCTTCTGCAATATTTTGCATCACAAGCAACTTTTTTTCCTTGGAAAATGCCTTCTTTTGAATTTTCTCAACAAACTGGAAAACACCATTCTCTATCATGAGAATCTGATAATAACATTAACAATATTTAGAAAAGGGCATACAATCACCTGAGCATTCACAAATGGTTCCATATGACTCCCATATCGATCTGTAAACATACGCCTAAGATCACATAGTTCTGGCAGATCAGAGAATCTAGCCGCAGCAAAAATAAGAGTTGACACAGCCTCCATTGCTCCTTGAGGGCATTCTCTATGAAGGAAAACACAATCAGATCATCATATAAATAGATGAAAGGCATAGAGTAGCAAGAAAAATCCTTCACTTGAAATGTTTACTCTCGTAAATTCTCATGTGTGTGATGCTTATGTTGACTAGGTGGATTTCTTCGTTTTTGATCCTCATTAGATTTCTGTTTTTGCTAACACAAACTGAATAACTGAGTATCAAATATCAGGATTTCTTCATTGATGTTTTTGGAACTAGAAATATACAATAAGAAGAAACACTGTATAACAAAAATGAAGAATTCCAAAATCCTGTAGGAATAGTGAGACTAGTCCTGAAGTAAAGGCTGATTAATCCATGAATTATGCTCAAGAACAAATATGATATGACTTCAAGGAAGCCATCTTCAAGAGCTTCAAAGATGATTCTCACGCAAGCTTCCAGTTAAATCCTCAGATTTATAATCTCATATAATGTTCTTTTGAATTTGTGCTTGTACATGAACCATTCTTCTCATAATATATGCATTGCAGTTGAATTGAAAAAATAGATAACCATACAAGTAAACTCTTCATCCACTTTGAATTAGCATACCAAACAAGCTATTAGTAGTAAGCCAAAGGCTGTTATTTAGCATCAGAAGAAAGAGGAACTATTTATCAATGTTGATAATTCTGGATAACAACTAAAATAGGTTTATCTTAGTACCTCAGCTTTTGTAGGGTTGGAAGCTGATTCAAGACCACCTCACAAAACCGATTAATCATTTCATAGCAAGATGCTCGGTTTATATCACATATGAGTGCATCCATCTGTTTCGTGCAGTAGAAGAAGAAACAATCAACACAAAAACTAGAAAAAGCTCAACAAATTCATTTAAAATTATTCACCAAAAAATTGGCAGTTTTTGAGCAGTGAAACCCTAGTGATTCCATTATTTTGAAGAAGACGCATAGAGAAAAGAAAGGGCAAGAAGTTTCATAATTCCCTAATCAAGTGAAAACTGAAAACCACTTCCACCAAGCACAGTGAAAATTTTTACATTTTGTTTAGCAAGAAAAGGAAAACGCAACAAACTCAGTTAAAACCACTACTGACCCAATTCCAACAGACGAAGAAACAACTTCCAGTACCAAGCACAGTGAAAATTTTGCATCTTGTTTAGCAGAAAAAACGCAACCGTCTAAGCAAAAACCACTAATAACCGAATTCCAAAAGACGAGAGGAAGATGCTGATCAAGGAAAACATGAAAACGAAACTTGGAAGAGGCATACCCTCGCGAAGGCATTAGACTCGTGTCCGGCGGCAAGGAGGTCGGCGACGTCCTTCTTGAGTAGCCTCACCGTGGCCTGCTTCTTCTTCACGATCGCGTCCATACGCAACCTTATACGCTTCACCGCGTGCTTGCTGCAATCAAGCGTGGCCAACATTGCACGAATAAATGGTAAATAAACCATCAAATCAATCTCTTTTGTGCTCGGAAAGAAAAACGAGCAAGAGCAATAGAATCGCCCAAAATAAGAGGAAGAAAAGAACAGGGGATGCAAGATTACCATCTGACGGAGAATTTTCCACCCACTAAGCAATCGAACATCTTTCTATCTCTGTTGATCGTAATCCAAGGAGAGATCGGGCACCCCCTTTACAGAAGGTAGTGGAGCAAGCGAAGAATGGACAGCTCAAGTGCTGCTGCTGCTGCTATTTCTACTCGTCAATGAGTAATTTCCAATTTTACCCTTTACGACGTGAATATTCAAATAATATTTTTATATTTCAAACTACTCCAATAAATATCATTTTTTAAACTAAAATACCCTTCGTTCGAAAAATAAAATAATTTAAGGAACATATTTGGTGAAACCAACCACTGAGTTAAATGTATTTTTCATTTTATATATAATTTTTTAAAAAAAAATAAAACATAAAATATTTAATTAGACTCTAAATTCTGGGGGAAATTTTCCCACCAATGGCTAATTAAAGGATAAAATATATAATTTATGAAAAGTAGGAGGAGAGGAATGAAACGGTAGTAAAGCCAGTGGCATAGCATGGTTCAAAAAGCAGGTCAATAAAGTTAGTGTTTTAGTGGACCAACGCACTGACTCGCTAACGTTAAAATTATCGACCGTTTGATTTTGAACCGAACCATGGTCTCCGAATAACGGGCCGGTCGAATTGAAATCATGCAGACCTGGACCATCTGTCTTGTCTCCAAACAATTTCAAACAGATTTGTTTATCTATTTTTTTTCAAATTCAATTTAACCATCCACTATTTTTTTAACTAAAAACTGCCTAACATTTATTCGTATTTTCTTAGTAAATACATTCAAAATTATCCATTATTTATGAGAATCAAAAACATTTAATTATACTACATTGGGAAAAGAGAGACCTATTAATAATACAATTGAGATTCTTATCATAACAAATTCCTATCACAAACTCACAAATTTATGACAGAGATCTGGACCGTTAGATTTTAAAATAGAAGATTATATCCAAACCATCATAATCACTCATTCAATCTACGGTCTGGATTTAATCTTAACTTTAAAATCGAACGGTATAGATTTCCGTCACAAATTTGTGACAGGAATTTATTGTGACAAGAAACTTTATTTTTAATAATAATACTTAAGGTCCATCTTGCAATAATTTAAAGCGTAAACTGGAAATTTAAAAGTGTTAAGGATCAAATAATAATATTACTAAATCCTAAACGCCAATAAAGTATGAAAAAGACAAAAAAAAAAATTACATAAAGTCAGATTGCATTTTTCAACTAATGATCTATACAAATGTAAATAAAAAAGCTGTAAAGGACTAAATTACAAATTCATAAGCAGCCTGCTGCAGCGGGTTTCTTTTTCCATGGCTTATTGAAGAATAAAAGAAAGAAACATCAGACTCTAGAAGTATAACATGTGGATAATCTATTTGAAAATTATGACTAGTTAATATAGCTTTGTACAAAGTATTTTCGTTAATAAATGATTAAGGAACTGTAAAAAACAATATAGATTTTTTAAATCTTGCTAAACTTTTAGACAAGGGGAAAAAAACAGGAGATCTTACTGAATAGTTGCTACATAATCGGCCAAAAGATTCTATTGATACCTGAAAACGGAACATTTAGTAATATGCAACCAATATTGAGCACATAGAACACTAACAAATAACAAAGGAGGCAATTCCTTACTCGCTAGTTAGAAGATAAAACAATGTCGGAGAACATCAGAAGGCATACTTGAACTTTATTTGTTCCTAATTTTGACATCAAAAGTACAGACTATAACATGCATAGAGATCCAATCATATATTTGACAATCATTAACCATTTATCAATACATGGGTATGCTAGGTCCGAAGTGTTCTTGCAGATTCTACAACGCAGGGAATTATAGTAAACATTGTCATACAACATGGAATTAGCTGATTAGAATGGATTGAGAAATGGTAAGATACATTCAAAGGGCAAGAAACCTAGTAGCAAAACTGAATCAAAGAGATTGTGACACCAAATGCACGGAAATATTTCATTTGTAACTGCTAGCTCCATCGGATTTGCTTTTACTTTCAATTATTACAAAACTATTCTTGTAAGGATTGCTTCTATTTTTATTTATACAGGATAGCACATTCGCATCAGGTATGATCCGATAGTTCTACCAGTTCAAATGAAAAGGTAAATTGGGGAGACTTTTAAGTGAGGATAAAGCTATCATACCAAATATTTGACAGCTGGTAAGTAGAAAGAGGCGCGAAGAACAGCTTCCGTGCTAGGAGCTAAACAAAGACATCTTTTGCTTCTTAGCTGGGACCATACCAGGGCGCCGGACCGCCATTAATATGCCCATTCCCTTGGATTCCTACTCCATTAGGGATTATGGATGGAGGAATACCAATTGGCACCAGAGGAGCTGAAGAATACAAGCCATGCACTTGTGAAAGAGGATGCCCAGCTGCCAAAGAATGGCCATTACTTTTTATCTTTTGAATGGCATGGATCTGCCTAAGCCCGTCTTCGTGAATGCGGGTAAGTGTTTCGAGTTCTTTCATTGACAAGGATTCCACACCCACACCATAAAGTGGGGCATGGCGTGACATTTCTTCTTGTAGTGAAGCTTCAAGTGAATGTATACATTGCTGCCAAACAATTAACTATGGGGCTTAGAAAACAAACCTTAAGTTCAAGAAAATAGCAAATTATGTTAAAACAATTTTAATTAAAAGAAATATACAACTAAAGGGAGTACAGAAACATAGAAGTTCCTTCTTGATTGCATAATTTCTTATGGACACTAATTCAGGCGAGACAATGAAGAAAATAAATGTGCAAGGAAAAAGCCATGTAAGCTCTTTTACATGAACACTAATGGTTTCATTTTAAGATCAACAAGACAGGAATAATGATAGTAGAAAGAGAAAATACATCTATCCATAAATTTTTCTGCTGTTGAATTTCACATTCTAACTTATAGATAAGTAAGCTTGTTTAAAATAACAAAAGAATTCTTATTTCATTACAAGATACAAGACCCTATTTATATACAGATTTAGGATCCTATATTCTAGGAAATATATATTTATAGCTAATACTCCCCCTCAAGTTGGAGCATAGATATTAATCATGCCCAACTTGTTACAAAGATAATCAACTCGGATCTCATTTAAAGCTTTTGTGAAGATGTCCCCTAATTGTTCTCCAGTTTTTACATATCCTGTAGTGATCAAGCCTTGTTGAATTTTCTCACGAACAAAATGACAATCAATTTCAATGTGCTTAGTCCGCTCATGGAACACGGGATTTGATGCAATGTGAATAGCAACTTGATTATCACACCATAGTTTTGCTGGTACTGAAATTTTAAGTCCTACTTCAGTCAACAGTTGATATATCCACATTATTTCACACACAGACTGTGTCATAGCCCTATATTCTGATTCTGCACTGGATCGTGACACAACCTTTTGCTTTTTACTCTTCCATGATACTAAATTTCCTCCAACAAAAATACAATAACCTGAAGTAGACCTTCTATCCATTTTAGAACCTGCCCAATCTGCATCTGAAAAACATTCAATATGAGTGTGCCCATGATTTTTATATACAATACCTCGTCCGGGTGCGCCCTTCAAGTAACACAAAATTTGCTCTAACGCTGCCCAATGATGAACTGTTGGAGATGACATATACTGACTAATAACACTAACCGAATATGCAATATCTGGACGAGTCAAGGTAAGATAATTCAACTTTCCAACCAACCTTCGATATCTCTCTGGATGTTCAAATAATTCTCCATCTACTGTAAGATCCACGTTCTGAGTTATCGGAGTACTACAAGGTTTTGCCCCTAATTTTCCTGTCTCAGTTAATAAGTCGAGAACATATTTCCTCTGAGATAGAAATATACCATTTTTACTCCTCATAACTTCAACACCTAAGAAATACTTTAGCACCCCTAAATCTTTTGTATGAAACTGAGTGAGAATGAAAGATTTGAGAGATGAAATTCCCGTAGTATCACTTCCAGTGATAACAATATCATCCACATACACAACTAACAGAATAACACCAGCTCCTGACTGCTTGTAGAACACAGAATGATCAGACTTGCTTTTCTTCATACCAAACTTTTCAACAACCTGACTGAATTTTCCAAACCAAGCACGAGGACTTTGTTTCAAACCATACAAAGATTTTCGAAGACGACAAACTCGCCCCATCTCCCCCTGAGCAACAAAACCAGGAGGTTGCTCCATATACACCTCCTCTTGAAGATCACCATGAAGAAAAACATTCTTGATATCAAGTTGATGTAAAGGCCAATGATGAGTAGCAGCAAGAGAAATAAATAATCGAACAGATGTCAACTTTGCAACAGGAGAAAAAGTATCAGAATAATCCACACCATAGGTTTGAGCATAACCCTTAGCAACAAGACGAGCTTTTAGTCTGGCAACTGACCCATCTGGATTGACTTTAACAGTGAATATCCATTTGCATCCAATAGCTTGTTTTCCTGGAGGTAGATCAACCAAGTCCCAAGTATCATTATCATCCAAGGCTTTCATTTCCTCTATCATTGCATCTCTCCAACCGGGATGAGATAAGGCCTCACGGACAGTTTTAGGAACAGAAACAGAGTCAAGTGAAGCAATAAAAGAGCAGGAAGAAGACGACAAGCCATTATTAGAAACAAACGAAGAGATAGGATAAGTACACTGACGTTTACCTTTACGTAATGCAATAGGAAGATCATCATTCGGAGTTGGATCTGATGACGAAGTAGTAGGTGCAGGACATGAATCAAGAGGTTGACGCCTGGAGTATACTTGAACAATAGGAGGCTTGACAAGAGCCGGTTCTGAGACAGGTGTGGAGGATGTGACAGAATATACCAATAAATCATCATCTTCCCTTTGAGAAGTCGGGATATGTGAGGATGAGAAATAAGGTGTGTCTTCCATGAAAGTAACATCGATTGAAACAAGATATTTATTAATACTAGGACAATAACACCTATAACCTTTTTGAAGACGAGAATAACCAAGGAAAATACACTTCAAAGATTTGGGATCTAATTTAGTGACATGTGGACGAACATCCCGAACAAAACAAGTGCTACCAAATATCCTAGGGTTAACAGGAAATAATGACTTATTAGGAAACAAAATTTTGTAAGGAATCTCACCATGAAGAACAGAGGATGACATACGGTTAATGAGAAAACATGCAGTAGAAACCGCGTCTGCCCAAAAAGACTTGGGAACATTCATTTGAAATAAAAGAGCTCGTGCAGTTTCAAGAAGATGTCTATTCTTACGTTCAGCCACACCATTTTGGGATGGAGTATCAACACAAGAGGTTTCATGAAGCATACCATTCTGACTCATATAAGATTGAAATAGACTGGACGTATATTCCTTGGCATTATCACTTCGTAAAGTACGGATGGACATATTGAACTGAGTTTTAATTTCCGCACAAAAAGCACAAAATAGAGAAAATAACTCAGAACGATTTTTCATTAAATATAACCAAGTTACACGAGAATAATCATCCACAAAAGTGACAAAATACCTAAAATCAGGTTTAGACAGAATAGGACAAGGACCCCAAATATCAGAATGAACTAACTCAAAAGGAATAATAGCACGTTTATTTATCCTTGGACTTGAACTAAGGCGGTGATGCTTTGCAAACTGACATGACTCACAATTTAATGAAGACACGCTACTATATTGTGGACAAAGCTTCTTGAGCAATGGAAGAGATGGATGTCCTAACCTACAATGAGCCTCAAAAGGAGAATTTACACCCGAACAAGCGAGGGATCTTGGGGCAGGTGGATCAAGAATGTAGAGGCCTCCAGTTTCATGTCCTTTACCAATAATCTTCTTCGTCAAAAGATCCTGAAATAAACAATGATCGGGAAAGAATGAGATGCAACAGTTAAGATTACGAGTTAATTGACTAACAGAGAGCAAATTAAAGGATAAATTAGGTAAATGTAAGACAGAGGATAAAGAAAGCAAAGGAGTAGGATTGACAGTGCCAGACCCACGAACACAAGATGAAGACCCATCAGCTAAGGTAACAATAGGAGTGTTAGATTTATGCGTGAAAGTAGAAAAGAGATTAGAATTACCTGTCATATGATCCGTGGCACCAGAATCAATGACCCACTTAGAGGATGAGGAAACAAGACATGTATTGTGGTTACCTGAATCAGCAATAGCAGTGACAGAGGAAGATGAAGACTTAAGTGATTCCTGATATTGAGAAAACTTGGCAAATTCATCTGCAGAGATAAGCACCGATTTATCAGAGGGATCTTTAGTGGATGCAATATGAGCCAGATGTTTTTGCTGATTTTTGTACTGAAGCTTTCTGCACTCAAACTTTGTATGACCCGGCTTACGACAATAGTTACATATAATACCACTAGAATTTGATGTCCGAGTTTCAAAGTCTTGCGAGTCTCCTCCTTTGTTTCTATTGTGAATAGTTGATTTTTTTGACACATAATTATTATTGCGACTCACCAAAGCACCACTAGGTGGAACAGGTGTGGTATTTTCTGTACGGAGAATGCGGCTAAACACTTCTTGTAACGAGGAGACCTCAGAACTAGATAGAATTTGTGATTTAGCAGATTCGAAGTCAGGTGATAAGCCAGCAAGGAAGCTCATGATAGCCATCTGCTCCCGTTGACGTTGTTGAACCTTCACATCAGGACTAAAGGGTAGCAACATATTAAGCTCCTCATATGTCTTTTTGAAAGCCATAAAATAATTAATCAGAGGTTGATCTTGTTTTTCCACACGGTAAAAAGCTTTGCAAACCTCATACATACGGGTGAGATTTCCTTTTCCAGAGTACAAAAAGTCTAGATAATCCATCAATTCTTTAACGAATTCACAGTGATTAATTAAACCAATTACCTCATTATCAATACAATTTCGAATCTGAAGGAATAAGCGAGCATCTTCTCTAAGCCATGTCTGTTTTGAATCATCTTGTGGCGGGTCATCAGTCAAATGCCCATCTTTGTCAATACTTCGTAGATAAAGACGGACAGTTTTACTCCAATCCAAATAGTTTGAACCATTTAACTTATAATCCGTAATTTTAGACACCACAGACACCATATCCATCACGATAGAAGGTTTATTTTCAGCCATAAGATTTTATTCACAAAAGAAGCCAAATAACTCTGATTTTTTTACTGAAGGAAGTCCAAAGATACGCAGCTCCAAAAGACCGAACAAACTCACAGAGGAAGAGATTTACCTTACTGCTGTGAGACGAAGAAGAATTCCAAATTTGAAGAAGAATTCCAAAAAAGCGAGGAGAGGATGAACAGGGGATGGTGTCGCACAATCGGGAAGAAGAAATCGCGATCTTAAGAAGAAGTCGGCGCCAAAACTAACCCTAATTTATTTGCTCTGATATCATGTTAGTAAAATAACAAAAGAATTCTTGTTACAATTACAAGATACAAGACCTTATTTATATACCAATTTAGGATCCTATATTCTAGGAAAAGGGCCTATATTCTAGGAAATATATTTATAGCTAATAGGAATATATGGAAAATATTATATTGTACTAATTAATGAAACAATTATTACACAGATATATATTGACTCATGATAAAACTCATAATCTAGAACTACTAATTTGGAACTAACCTCACTAAACGAATACCCTATTAATCTATTACCTACACTCTCCTTGAAGCCGGAGCATAAATACTATATATATCCACTTTGTTACATAAACTAAAGAAACTAAAACAAAAACTTAAGGAGTTAATGAAGCGTGTAGCCAAATCTGAATTAATCCTACTAATAACCCTATTGATTTAATACCTCTAATAGTATCTCATGGATTTTCCATAAATAGTGCTTTATATCCAGCAAGATTCCTTTCTAATACATAAGAGAACAAACAAAACTTCTTGCAGGCTGCAGCAGACTTTCATCATTTGTATTCCTAGAAACCAATATCAAAATAAATCAGGTGTCATCTACTTCTAGTGCATGGATCGACCATGACCTTCACCTTCTTCTGCATATGGTGCATGAATCTCAAAAATGTAAGCTCATCCCAAATCAGTTGTATGTTCCAAAAATGACAAAAACAGCTTTGCTAGTGCACAGATCACATAGATACGTAACAGGAAGACAACTATTTCAAGTGATTGATTTTACAGACATTTCGGGACATGTCCAAACTCCAAACAAACTTAATTGATAAATAACTAAAAGAGACTGAACTGGCATTTAGTTGGACCTGATAAATAATAAGTTGAAAAAGCAACAATGATTTCCTTTCACCTTGAATGAGCTGGTCTGGTCTTTCAATATGGAACTACTAGAAATGATTTACTAGCCGGCTAATAAATCATTTTGAAATGGCATATGCATCACATATCCTAGGACCTAGATCAAGTAAAAACACAATTTACAGAAACTCACTTCTACATCTATTTCATTAAAAATTGATGATCTTCTAACAGTCCCTTCAAAGGGATGGTCAGTCCAAAGTGTCAAACAACAAAGTTTTATTTTAGAGAAACATCACCATTATGGGACTATATACACAGTGGAGAAAAACAAGTGAATCCATTAAAATATAAGGGGGAAATGTATTCTAATTAGTGAATATGAGAAAATTCAGATCCCCAAGGACCGGAGATTGATTTACTCCTTCCAAGAAATTTACATGATCATTCTTTGGTATCATAAAGGAGTTGTAAATACTTCTATACAAAATTCAGATGTTGTATACGTCACAAATACTTCGACACATTATTGCCTGTAAAATAGATTGTGCACTATTCTAAGTATTTCTGGAGCTCTCAAAATGGTTTCCTTGAACGTTTCATACCTTAGTTATTTCCTCACAACTATCAAGGGATTTGATCCATAGCTTTTCTTCTAAATCAATAAAAAAAATTATAAATTGTTATTGATTAAATAATAAGATCTATAGTTAACCTTCCAAGCATAAAATGAACTTGATTTCAATTTTTTTGTTTCATCTTTTATTCTTCTCTTAACCACCTTTCCCTAAGGTTTAATATCTGTATACATAGAATGGCATTGTGTGTCACCTTTATTCTTGAAAAACTTTTTCTATAAACACAATATGTTAAGTATATTAAATCTAAGAATTTTAAAGCAGAATAAAGGACTAAAAAAAACATGAGTCTCAATTACTAGGATATATAAATCTGATTGATTCAACTTGTCTAACTATAGAATCTGTTCATTCTCTTTAACCATATTTTCATCTTAAACATATTTCCTCTCATTTCATTGTTTGCCTATTAAAGTTAGAACTGGTTGCTTTAGCATTTTATTTTATTTTTCATAAATAGACATTCACATCCTCAACCACCTTAATTACAACCTCCTCACTTTTGTCACTCTCTGCTAACCACAATTATGCATGCTTGATAATTTGGGATGATAAAAGTCATAAATATACTTCAATGAACCAATCATGTGAAGCTGTATTTATAATCAAAAGTGACTTCACGGGTTTCTAGCAAACAAAGAAAATCAAATTATTAAGCATACATAAATCCATCAATATCAGAATATATAGATCATAGAGGAGGGGCATGGACCAAAATCCTTAAAACTCGTAAAGAAATTAAAACAAAGAAACAAACCTGGCACGCTTGCAGCTTTGCTTCCATTCCATCAATATATGCTTCACAGCGTGCAACTTGTTCTTCTTTCTCCCTTTTCTCTTCCTCAGTTTGCCCAACAGTTTCGGTCAATCTCCGCACTTCATCTTCACGTGATTGCCTGATTTCCTCCCTAATCACTGCCTCTGTAGCATAACGCTTCAATTCTTCATCAATTTTTTTACGTGCAGTTTCTGCACTTTTTAACCTTTCAGCAAGAGCATTCTTCTCCTTGACTACTTTCTGCATCAATCATTACGTCAAGTTATTTTTTTATAACAACTAGTACCACTGTGTTGCTTTGGATCTACAAAATACTACAGGAAAAATAAGAAATTTAGATCTTATGATGAAGAAATGCAGGGATTTGAGGACAATTAAAATTTTGTAATCAGTAAAATATAGTAAAGACATGTAGCCAACTGCATCAATCATTAAACTCGTAATTGATTTGAATATTTCTAGAGATAAGTTCAATGGAGAATGAGATTCATGTAGCCGACTGCGTTAAATACTTTGGACAAACACAGCTTGATGATGCTTTAGTAAATATAATACGAAAAGTATCTAGTAGCTTGTGCAAAGAAAGTAGATTAAATTAATAATAGAGACAATACAGTATACATTTTTTAAAATAAGATGATGCTTATATTTTTCAAGTGATCTTACAACCAAAGTTTAAAATTTTGACCTGTGTCTAGATTTCGGCTTCAGACTGGAACAATACAGTTTCAGTAACGTATTATGTCGTATCGATATAATTTCGATATTTTTAAACATAAAATATATTAACTAAAAATAAAAAAATTAATCTAAATATTTTAAAATAAAAAATTAAATAAATTTTTTAAATATGGGATAATTTTATTAGCTTTAATTAAATATATTTAAATTATTTCAATCATAGGAGTTGATTAAAATTATTAACCTAAATTATTTAATTAAATCTAAATTAAAAACCTTCATCTCTGCCCTTGTATTGCGCAAAGCATTTGCGGCGGCCTCCGCACTAGCACAACGCGTTTGTAGGGCCTCAAGGTACGCCAACACCAAAGGCGTGTCTATGCCGGTGCCGGTCCGCGAGCAGAACGAAATATTTCGCCTCTATCGGACAAAACGAAACGAGATTTTAAACCTTGCTTACAACAACATGACAATTATTTGCTATATGGATCTTATCCTATCATTAAGTTATGTAAGATTATATCATTAGTAACATATTAGATCTTTTAAATAACTTTAGCTGGAGTTTTCCTTTGATTTCCCTCCATTCCCTAGCATTGTTTAATTGATTTGGTGTATTCAATTTATAATCCATTGCTCATCTTTGAACATGTATATAGCAACCATTATTATTATTATTATTATTTGCTTATTTTACTGTCTAATAAAAGTTACATCTAATTGTTTTTCAATAGCAGCTGGTAACTAACCATGCATATCCATTTTAACATTGTCGCCCTTATTATGCTAAATTTTGACGTTTTTTTCTTCTAATTATCTAATATTCTAACCCGTAGAGTATGGTTGTCTATATCAATCTTATAAGTTTTTTTAATTCTAAGGGGCACATAATGGTCACCAAAAAACAAAAAATCCAAAACATCTATGTTTCACCACTTTATCCTCTCAATAATAGCTTCATTGATATCCCCTTATTAAATAATAGATCTGATATGCAACTATTTAAAACTCTAATAAGCAAGGACTTCCTGTCCATCCATATTAACAATTCTCTCGCACTTCTTTTATTGTTGAAAATTGAAACTAAATTTCTTCATTCTACTTAAAACTTTTAATCAAAATTTCTTTAACAATTCAAGTTTCTAGTTTATTTTATTTATACTTTCATCTAATAGCACAAGATCACATGTGAATAACATACACCAACATGGCATTCAATTTTTCATTTTCTGTTTATGTAAATAATAATAATAATAATGGCTTGGAGCAGGCACTTTATGTAAACATGAAGTACTATAAAAAATCATTTTTTTGGCAACACAGTAGCACTAGAATCAGTAATTACATAATCCATATGTCCTTTATCATTGATATAATTTCTAGTTTTTTTTTCTAAAATGCACCACAACACAACATCTAAGAGAATCATAAAATTCTAAGTTGACGAATAGTTAGGTGTAAATTCTTATTTCATTTCTCAATACTTATCCCCCACTGTCTTATTCAATAAATAATACCTAAATTTGATATTCTTATCACAAAACCAAATTGAAACAGTAAGACTTGAGCATATATACTATGTTCCATAACTGAGTCTGGTTTTATTAGGTACATAGCGCAACTCTGATTTGTGCAACAACACATTAGAATCTGTAACCATCTACACAAAGACAACTCTATGTCTCTATCGGTTGATCAAATGCTTTATTTATGCAAAGAAAGATGTGGTCTGGAGAGTAATCTCAATGGTTCATCATCGAAGCAATAGAACTTCAACTAATAACACCTGATGAATACAAACAAATTTTAAGATGACGTTTGCTATCATATACTCATCAGTTAAAATAACCAATTTGGTATGCTTGATGGTCTAATGTAATCCTCGTACTCAACAAAGAATAATTTTACCAATGCTAAAAACTCTAATAGTAATGTCTACAAAAATAATGAAAGAACAAACTTCTGACAACTCGAGTATCAAATGGATATTCGGGGTGGGTTTGCTGTCACAAAATGTTGTTTGTAAAGGAGAGTAAAAATTCAATAATTCAGAAAATTAGCAAAGCACTCCAAATATCTGAAAGATGAGCCAAAAGAAACTGGCAAGTAAAAATATTGAAAAATGAAAGGTTTATTTCTGAACCAAACATTACAGTACCTTTAACTCATCACGCTTCCTGGATTTTAGTTGTGACAGTTGTGTCTCAGCATCATGAAGGTGTTCCTGAAGAACTCTCCTGTCAGCAGAGAGCTTTGCAATTTCCTCATCTTTCTCAGATCGAAGCCATTCCAATTGGTTCTCAACTTCCAATAGCTGCTCAGTTAGTTCCTTTCTTTCATGGGCAAATTGCTCTAACTCAGCTTTCAACTCAGCCTGTCATTGAAGAAAATAACCAACAAAGTAATCAGAGGGCAAATAAATGGGTCTAGAACTGAATGTAGACCAGTAAGTCAAAAAAGAACAGACCTTAAGACGATTGTTGGTTGCCTCTGATTCATTTAGCTTTTGTGATAAAGAAGCTTTTTCATTAGTAAAGTTAACAATTTCATCTTGCTTTTCCTCCCGAAGACGAATATTTTCATCCTCAACAGCACATATCTGATGCCAAAGGTTGGCACGGTCAACTTGGGCAACTTCAGCAACCTCACGCAACATGTTTAAAACTGGTCTAGCTATTCCATCTTCCTCCCTGACAAGAAATATCAAGACATCTATATCTATATCAACTGTGCGGCAATTATTGGACATATTTGTTGCCCGTTCTACAAGCCCCTTCAACATCCTAAATCGGTAATGCTCCTCAGTGTAAATCTTAAACATGATAGCATAAAGCATCCTCACAAAGTCCTGGACTCTTGTATCAGTGGAAAGAGATAATACTTCACCGAGAGAAAGAACTGATGTGAAGTCATCTTCTTGGACTGGCAATGAATTAAAGTTTGCATCTACTAAGTCTTGCCTGTTCTGCGAATCATCCACAACAGACTTAGATTTGGCATTCAACCTCTGCGAATGACGCCTTTCTAAGACCAGAGCAACTGATTGCAACCCGATGGCTCCTTGAGTTAAAGCTCTTTCAAAAACCTGCGAAACTTCTACAAACAATCCAGGTATGGATAACATCTCTACCAACATGTAAACATCAGTGTGGTGATGGCATCCATGAACAACTTGATCATTCCTCACATGCCTATCAGTCAAAAGGCTATTTTCCACAGAAGAATAAGAACTATAAGATGTGGTGCAATTATCATCAAACTCACTATCAGAGTCGATGCCACTTAAAATGGCTTCAGCTATGTCAACGTGACTGTGAACAGTTTGTGCCAGAAAATCCAGCACACATTGCGGAACTTCAGTGCCAAGGCTTTTAAGTCTCAAACGGAATGTTTTGACCTACATGGAAAAAAGAGAGTGAAAATGGGTCTATCATTTGTATTTAATGTTATAGAGCATATGGGGATTAATCAAACTATGTAAGAAACAAAATGCATACAGCTTGAGGAAGATGTTGACATTGCAATGCAGCTTTAAAAATAAAACCCATTGCTGCTACTAGAGGCTCATCATTGGAGTCAGTCAACAGCTCAAAAGCCTGATATAGGATATGCTCCACCAACTCATTTTCAAACTCCAACTGAAATAGAGCACGAAAAACCTGAAAAGAAGATGAGATGTTAGAGGGAAAAAAAGAAAAGACCACATGTATGTAAAGTTAAATTTTCTCTCCAGAAAACTATCTAGAAGTCCATAGATTATGAGAGAGAATAAGAATATAATTAGCAGGAACATGACCATGAAGAAATGAACAATACCAGTGACCATAGCGAGTCATCAGCATCTGGCTTCCGAAGATGGTCTAGAAGTGCACAAGCAGCAATAGAATGTTCAGAAGGATCAACCAGCTTGGGTACAAGAGCAATTAAATCAGGTTGAAGATGCTTTGGAGATTTATCAAGCACAAGAATAATCTTCTGGACTGTTTGAGGATGTCTTCGTGGTTCAGGACATCCTTGAGGCACAGCACTGTCAAGGGTGTTCAGTGAATTAACAATCAATTCCAAAAGCTCCTCGGATTGCTCTGGCCATTTTGTCTAAAAAGAATTTAACAGTATAGTACATTAATAAAGAATATAAACCTGAGTGCTGTTAGAGCTTACAGATGTGATTAAGATACTACCTTAGGAACTTCAATAAATACATCATCTGCTGGTTGATCCCCAGCGGAAGTCTCAGGAGGAGAGATGGATTGGTCCTGGTTACTTTTGTGTCTCTCGTATGTTTTCAATAATGAGCTTTGTACTGCATAAGTGGTTTTGATTTCTTCAATCTCATGTCCCAATCTCTCATAAAAGTCGCATGTTGCATATTCTGTTGACAATTCATTATCACCACTGGGTTCTGGTGGACTGCTAGCTTCATTAGAACTAGGAGAATTTTTTGAGCTTGCTTCAGAAGAGTCATACCCAATTCTCACTTCTGATGGTTGACAACACTCCACCATAATATCTAGGAGCAAGTCAATGATAGCTTGTTGCAAAACTTTAACACCCATCAACAAATTAATCAAGCTTGGAGAATTGACATCACCCTTTGAAGCATCCTTTTTACTGCAGCCAGCTGAAGATATTTTGGTAGGAAGAAGCAAGCGCTTGACTTTAGCAGGGTTATCAAGATAAACACGCAGACCAGACAGAAATCCAGCAATTGCACCAGCATCCATGAGGAGCTTTTCCCTGAAAGTAACCTGGGGTTGGGAAGGGTTATCTCCGTATGTCAGATGGAAACCTGCTCGTGAAAGAAGATTTCTGAACACGTCTTCTTCATCTCCACTAATACATTCACTATCTTCAGACTCAATAAGATCATCAGCGTCTGTTGATAATGCATCCTGCTCATCTTCTGAGGCCAAAACCTGACAAAAAGAAGTCAGAAGCTTGATGAGCATATGCAAGTGCACAATCTAGATAAGCTCATGTACATGCTTTACTACAAAAATATTAGGTAAAAAGAACAATGTTATATCAACATCTGTAATTACAATTTGTCCATGCGACACATGGTAGATGCAATTCAATAAGCATTGTTGTTGTGAACTACTATGTTACTAGGACTAGGTAGAAGTATTCAACAAGGGTATGGATCTAGGCACTTATTTTCTAAATTTGTCTGCACATGTTTAATGGGTGACTCGTGCATGACTCCAGTGTCAATACTTGTGAGATGGGTTTCCAAAGGGGATCATTTCACATTCTGTTGACCTATTTCAAAATTCACCTAGCCACAGAAGTTCCTTGTAAAAGTTGGCCTCAAATACAAATTTAAACCTGGTCAATTACCCCATGCTACAAAAGAATACTTTAAGATTGTAAATTTTGCAGCTTTACTGGTATATTTTGTTTTTGATTTGATGAGAAGAGCATTTGCAAGTTCTAATTCAACTTGATCTCATTAGATAGCCATTTAGAGAAACCAGTACATTAGGTAGTTTGAGACATTAATAGAGTGTTGCTTGCACAAATTATAGCAAACACAGAAAGAGGTAGTGTGCTCTACTTTAACATCAGACAGACACATAATCATGGTAGATGAACAAGTCCCACTTTATCACAGTTGAAATGCATTCCCGAATTCAGTCTTACCTCGAGATCAGAAAACTCAAACCAGGGGCAGCAATCAGTGATCTCACAAATGAATATAACAGTGTCACGAACAAGAAATCCTGCATCAGATTCCAGCAAATCTGAAACCTTCATAAACTGCAGGACAGAATTGTTCCAAGTTTTGGTGCAGATCGAAGACTCCTTCCACACAGTCTGTGCAGGATTTTTCTGGTTAACAATAGCCATTCTGTACTGAACCCAAAAATTTTTATCAGGGTCAGTTCCAGATGACTGATCACTCTCCAAGTATATACAGATAGTGTCGAAGGATTCATAGACACCTGCAATGTGATCAAAGGGGCAAAAAATGCAACATGATTCAGTAAAATGAAAGCATGTGCAGCTATTGAGAAACCTAGATTCACAATGTACCTATTCGGAGCTCACAACCCCCAGCTTGAAAAAATTTGCTAAAAATCTTGCGTGTTTCCATGATCTCCTTAAAGGACAAAAAACTTTCCACCCTCCATGTGAATGATCCTCTCTTGCATATAGCATCAACTTGAGATGTTGCAAGCACATTCTGTGAGTCAGAGTCTGAGACACCAAATTCTTGTATTATAGAAGTTTCCTTCAATATAAGAACCTCAGCAGAGAAAACAACAGTGTCCTGAAGAAGAAACCCAGAATCCTGATCAAAGAGACTAGTTAAAGTCACAAACTCACGCCAACCCCAGTCTTTTGCAGCCTTTGAGTAGCGATTCTGTGACTCCTTCGTGACAGATTTCTCCTCCATTTTCTGATTGACAACTGACAACCGGTGACTCACAAAGCAGCTCCAATCACTTGTAGTGTTGCGGGAATCTGTGACCTCCAGAAACACAGAGAGGTGGCATGGTGGTTGAGACTGCCCTGATGCCCATTGTGGATGTAAAGAAAACAAAGGTGAACATGATCAGCAAGTGCACTTTCTACCATTGTATGTGCAAGAATTGATTAGAAATGATCCAAATTGGCATATGCCAAAAACTAATAAGCGTCTAAAAAGACCTAGATAGTGTCAGCATTAAATTGCATTACATATTAATAGAAACTGACAGATAAGTAACTTATTACTACCAGAAGGGTAACTAGCAAAGAATAACAATATTCAGCAGCAAAATGAGACCATTACCAGCAGGGACAGTAATACACAAATTGCACCCACGACGTAGAGAAACCAAAGTGTAATAGAACAAAATGATAGTAAGTTGGGAGAGAGAAGGAAATACGCTGCACAACCAGGCAAAGAAGCCACACTTCTGAATAAGAGGATACCAAATTGGACCTCAGTATCAATAAAAATGAGAAGCTGATAGAATTCCACAAAGGAACATTAGGCGTGGTTGTTTACATGTGTTTCTAGATCAAACTAAGTATTTTGATCATAGCAGAAAATAAGAGGCAAAAGAGCATTATAGAAAGAGCTTACCTCTAGGATAAATAATCAGACGGCAGTCCCTATTGCCAACCTGAAACTTCCTACTCTTAATGCAGAGCCCCGTGATCTTGCGCTTCTTAAGCAGGTCTTTGAGCCTTGTGAAGTTTTCGATCCTCCATGTGAATTTGCCAAAATGCCCATCCGACTTCTTTGCCACCCCCCTACCCCCACTGATGCCTACTAGAGACCCAGAGTTCTTTGTGAAGCTGCTCGATTCCCTAATGACATGAAAGGATGTGCTGAACATAGCAGTGTCATCGACAACGAATCCAGCATCTGCACTGACGAAGTCCTCCATACGCATGTAGTCATTCCACCCCAAGCTGGTGTTGTCACCACCTTTATTGTCCGCAGCAAATCGTCCATAGGAGTCACGGTGCACATGGTTCAACCCAGGCCGCTGGTTCAGGGCCGACATTCGGAAGAGACACCAGCAGCTACGATCAGGAGCAGGAGCAGCAGGAGAGGCCACATTATTGGCAGTCTTCTCTGTATCCTTGCTCTCGAGACACATAGAGAGGTGGTCGACCCCCGCGACGGAGCTCTGGTACACACTGATCCTGAGGTTGCAATCGCCGGCCGGGAACACGGGGCTCATGATCTTCTGCGTCTTGATCATATCGAGGAAGAGGCTAAAGTTATGGACCTTCCAGGAGAACTTTCCGCCAAGAACGTCAGCCGGTGTGGGCTGCGGCTCATGGTCACGGCTGAAGGCGACGGTTTCGTGGAGTAGCAGTATGTCGGCGGTGACAACGAGGGAGTCCGAGGACGGAAGGAGAAACCCGGATCTCGGATCGAGGACGCCGGAGCAAGGAGCGAAGTCGCACCAGCCGTGCGACTTCTTCTTGGAGGAGAACCGATGCCAGGAGTCGCGCGCGACGGACTTGGAGTCATCGAGGTGGTTGCACACCGCGAGGCGGTAGCTGGCGAAGCAGTCCCACTTATTCCCGGAGGAGGAGGAACCGCCGCCGCGGGGGTCGACAATCTGGAGGTAGAGCGAGAGGTAGCCAGGGAGCGCCTGCGAGTCGCCGCGCGGGTAGACGAGGAGGCGGCAATCGTAGCCGCCCACCTCGAAGTAGCGGCTCCAGAGCGCGCGCGCCTTCGCGCGGGGGAACTGCGGGATAGTCCAACGGCAGACGGCGGAGTGGTCGCCGCGCCGCTCCACCGCCACGGCGTCGCCGCCGCTGGCGTCTCGGGAGCTGGGGACGGGGGCATCCGCCGGTGCCGCCGAGGGCGAGGCAGCGGCTGGCCGCCGGGGCTCCAAGCAGGGTCCCGATGTCGAGGCCGAAGACGAGGCGGAGGAGGAGGAGGAGGAGATGAACTCGTGGAGATCGGCAGCAGGAATCATGGCGGTGGGAGAGACGGAAGGATCGATCGTCGATCGTTCGCTAGGGATCGGCTTGGATAGAAACGAAATGGACTGGATTGGAATATGCGATGCAAGTGTTCGGCTTATTGCGGCAACTGCAGGGGTTGGGAGATTTGGGGGCGAGGCGAGGGCCGAAGAGGAGAAGGGTGGGGGGACTATAGCAGGGGTTGCATTGTCTGCGTGCGCGGAGGAGACTATTTGGCTCGGAATTTGGTCATAATAAATTTATATCGTATGTCAATTTATAGCATTCTTGAATTTGTTTTATAATTTTAAAATTATTAATTTTTAGCTTTATATTAAAGACAAAAAAAAAGCCAATTGCGTATTATTAATAACTACATCAGTATTTCATTTCATTAAATAAAGTAGCAGTGTTGAGGCTGACCAGAGAAAATAATATAAATAAAGAAAGAAAAAAAGAATTTTGTGGAGAAATTTGATGGATATTTATTTTCGAAATAAATAAAATAAAGTGTAAATTTTCACAACCAAATTTGAAATGATTGGATGGAACAAATCCGAAATAGATGGAGGGTGATTAAAGGCAACTGTCTACGTAATTAAAAGTCAACATTGTTGTAGACCATTCATTTAAGTTTTCTTTAGTTTAGAAAGGTAATAATCAACATTGTCGTGATAACTGCAGTTTTTCAATTTATTTTTTTATAAATAATTGTAGAATTAATCGTGTGAGCCCATTAAGATAGCAGATTCCATCTTTTACAGAAAATATAAGGAGAGGAGTCTTCATAATATAGTTGATTACGATGGAGTAAATTTGTAGAAGAGGATAAGTGTTCGAATCTCGACGAAGTCGAGTAATATTCTCCTCTGTCGTGATCAACTGTAATTTTTTAATTTATCGTAGAAGCGATCATGTGAGGTCACTGAGTGATGAATTCTACTTTTTACAGAAAAAAATATAAGGAGAGGAATGTTTTTTTATAGAGTGAATAAAATCTCAATTAAATCGAGATTCAGTTAATTTAAATATATATTTTTTATTATTTTAATTTATTTGAGACTCGATTTTAAAATTTTAAATTTAATTAAACTGAATTGATATTAATGTACTACTATACTATGAGCAATCCATTTTTTTAACCTAAATTGGACAACGACCATACAACTTGATTGATTATTGATAAACCGAATTAATTCAACTGTTAAATAATAGTTGATTGAGTAACATTATCAATCGATTGTTAAAAAAAGAATCCATTAATTTGATAATTATCAAATTAATCAATTTTATATCGGTATGATTTATTCGATTATAGTAGTAAAATTAGGTCGATTCTATTGATCCAAAAATAATTTGGTTAGTTTGATTCTGATTTATTTAATTTGATCGGTTCAATTTTTAAGCAAATGCTGACTTTTATTTGTATCCTGATGAATGTGAATAAATTTAATATTCGTTTTGATAAAATTAATTTATTTGCATTCAATAGTAAAATATATAAAATAAATAAACTTAAATACTAATTAATTTGGTTTTTTAATGTTCATTAATAAAGTTGATAAATAATTCATGAATACATTTATTTATTAATTTATGTAAAATTTAGATTTAATTTTTTAATTTTTATTTAAATATATAAAATAAGTTATTTATAAAATTTTATAATAATAATAATAATGTATTAAAAATAAAATATAATATACGTTTCATATATCATATAAATATTTTATCTAAATTACACAGATAAGAACGTTATAAGCAAATGATATATTGTTATGTTGTACATCGTGAATACTTTGTATAAAATATTTTTTTAAATAAATAAGTTTAACATAATTAAATTCAATTTACACTTCTAAATACAACTAATCAAATTCATGTTATATATATATATATATATATATATATATAAAATTAATATGGTCTATGTCAATTAAATTTACAGTCGTGAATACTTTTGATTAGGTTCCTTCTCGTCCCTAGTGCTACGATGTAGATGTGAGGCCCTCCAATGGATAATCAGATATCTCTTAGGTTCGAATCTCAGCTGCGACGTACTATAGGAGATTTCCCCTAGTGAGAAGCAGGCTTAAGAATGTTGGTCATCTAGATATGCTTCCGTGAACGCTTCCTGATTTAATCCAGCGATCGGTGGAAAACTTTCGTGAGATTGGATCGATCACTTCCAGAATTAGTTGATTCTAAGAACTTCCATGAGCGCTTCCTAATTTACCTTGGTAGTTGATAAAAAACTTCCATAGGGTCAGACTGATCACTCTTAAGATTAATTGATTCTAAAAGTTGGATACCTAAGAGAGACTCATTCTCGAAAAATTAAATTATTTAGAGGTTCGAATGTGTTTAAAAGGGAATAATATGGTGGAAAAGAAAACCTATAGGTGACAGAGTCAAGTCAATAATCAGACATAGGTATAAGGTCAAAGTCAGGTAAATGAAGGTCCAAACAGCCCCTAGGCTCCCAAAGTGCTCAAGCCCCTCGACTCCTTCTCAGCTCAGTCATTTGACTCTAGAGGGCCCTGAGGGCTCAGACCCCTCGACTCCCCCTTATCTCGGTCACTTGACTCTTAGAGGGCTTAGACCTCTCAACTCCCCCTCAGCTCGATCACTCGACTTCAGAGGACTTAGGCCCCTTAGCTTGACTCTTAAAGGGCTCAAAATCCTTGACTCCCCCTTAGCTATGCAACTTGACTCTAGAGGGCTTAGGTCACTTGACTCCTCTGGCTCTCTTGTCCCTAAGATGGATAACGACGACAAATATTCCCAAGACACTTGGTATCCTATGGATGACGGAACAGTTATACAATTGTTAGACTTGGTCTTCTAGTATGGTATCCCATGAATGGAGAAACCAATAACAACTATCAGATCTGGTCTCCCCCCCCCCCCCCCCCCCCCCAAACTATCCCATACGTGGAGATTCTCTATAGAGAGTTATATAAACCCGGGAGAAGATAATTGATACAGAGGGTGCTCTCTCTCTCTCCTTGATTCTTATGTCCTCTATCTTTAATCCTACACAGAACCCTAATTTAAGCGTCAAAGTAGTCACACCAAGCCCCCTCTGTTCGG
>NC_133872.1:3895898-3952722 GCF_044706935.1 Curcuma longa | reverse complement strand
TTTGGTAGAAGGTTTTAACATATGTCGTAATTTAAAATTTACATTAACCCTGCCCGCTTAACCCATCTCCCCGTTCTCTCTTTCTCCAATCCCTTCCCTCCGCCGCTCCAATCTCCAATCACTCCTCTTTTGAGACAACATAGCTTCCGCCGACGGCTTCTCTCTCTCCGCTCCCTTACGGCGGAGACGTCTCCCACGGTCGGCATCGTCTTCGCGGCCATCGACGAGTCCCACCGACCCTCCTCTTCCCTCGCGGCCTGCTCTTTATCGTTCTCCTTCTCGCCGGAGGCGGAGGAGGCGCCGCCTCCGGGCCGATAAAGACGGTGGTCGTGCTGGTAATGGAGAATCACTCCTTCGATCACATGCTGGGGTGGATGAAGCGGCTCAATCAGGAGATCAACGGCGTGACGGGGCAGGAATGGAACCCAATCTCGACTTCGGACCCTTTTTCGCGTCGAGTCTACTTCCTCCGGAGATGGTGGCCGTGTACCAAGCGCTGGTTCAGGAGTTCGCGGTGTGCGATCGATGGTTCGCGTGGATGCCGGCGTCGACGCAACCCAATCGGCTTTTCGTCCACTCCGCTACCTCCAACGGCCTCATCGGCAATGACCAAGGGTACGAAAACCGCTTCCCCTGCCTACCAAGCGTCAACGCTCGAACGCTGTCGCGAGCCTGCAGGAGGCCCAGCAGAAGCAGGTGGCGACGATCAACGACGGAAAGGCGCGCACCGAGGTGACCAGCACCATCTCCACCACACTGGTCCACGCCGGAAGGTACCGTAAACGAATCAAAATATACACCGATACGAAAGGTCGGGGGTTTTGGAATCGGGATTAATAATTTTAAATCATAATTATAATCATTTTAGATAATTAAAATTAATAATCGACCTGAACCGTCCAATTGAACTGTCATTTCAAATGGTGGTCGGGTCTAAATAAAGTTATTCATATTTTTTTACTTTTAATTTCAAAAACTACAAAACGGGTCAGGTTTTTCATTTGGACCGTTCCGATTAATTACTGGATCCATTACCGCTACGAATTATCAAAATCCGATCCAATCCGATAAATGCCAAATAAGAGAAAAATTCCACCTACCGGCTGATACCCTAACAATCGCCCCGG
This sequence comes from Curcuma longa, assembly GCF_044706935.1. Classification (NCBI taxonomy): domain Eukaryota; kingdom Viridiplantae; phylum Streptophyta; class Magnoliopsida; order Zingiberales; family Zingiberaceae; genus Curcuma; species Curcuma longa. The sequence goes on along the minus strand of NC_133872.1, from coordinate 3,951,595 downwards.
TGCGGTGCCTACAGCAGCTGAAATACATTAACTCGTACTGCACTCCTCGAGAAGAAGATATCGATCGCCATTCTCCTCAAACCGAGCGCCTCTCATGCAGTTGTCGTAGGGAGCAAGCTGTCTCTTCTCCTGCCCTGCACCGACGTACGAGACACCAACAACTTCTGATCAGCTGTAAGCATGATCTTCAAGCAGTGTCAAAGCACTCGAGCCATTGTTCGATTATATACAGATCTTGATCCATATCACAAGCCTTCTTCCCTTCTCCGGCACTTCTGCCATCGGAGCTGTTCTGGAGCCGTGGGAAATGAGCCCACTGCAGAGTATGACATGCACGTACCAAATTCTAGCCATTTCAGTAAGTTCGTCGTCTATCTAAATATGCAAGCTTTCGTACTTCCTCTGAATTAATCATCGTAAAGAAGAGAGAACTGGACCTACATTTTTAGAAGCAGCGCTGAAAGCTTCCTTGTGGGTGATGTTAGGTTCCCTGGCCTTTATCCTCAGTATCTCCTCTCTGCATTTGGCTCCAAGTGCAGTGTGTATTCTGTAAAACACATTTAACAAACTGTGCGACAAGGATGGAGTATTTTGCATCACCTGATGAAGCGGTTATAAGCGGATGGAGCTCGCTGCCTCTTCTCAGGTGCTGTTCGTCGAGTAGCAGCGATTAATTCAGCTGAAGGGGGAAAATGTTTATGTTGCAGACAAGGTGTTTGTGCTTACGTTTGTTTACGCTCGGGCTAATCTTCGTCAGGTTCTCTTCCTCTTCGACGCCAGTAGAGCTGTTGCATTCTTTTGGAAGCAGATCTCTGCGTTGTTTTTCCTGGGGAAAAGTTAAACAAATAAGAAATGTTGTGCGTCTGTAGTGGGAGAGTTTGTGCAGTATTTTTACCTGTTGATCGCCAAGGGAGGCAAGAAGTTCAGCGGAGACGATGGAGGTCCTCACTAAACTAACAGAGAGCAGAGCAGTGCAATGGCCACACCTTACCGTCACCACCTTCAGCAAGCTGCTGTATGGAACACTCACCTACAACACATTCTGATCAGTTTCAGACACAAGCAGATTGCGAAAATGAGTTTTCGAGTGGTGTACGAGCAAGATGGTGGTGCAGAAACTGCACTGGACGTAGCCTAGTTGCTCCGAGAGGTCGAGGAGTTGGTCGCAGCTGGAAGCCATGGACGTATCAGTTGGGAGGAGAAGAGGAGGCTGCTGCTTCTGCATGAGAGACTAGCTAGTAGTGAATATATATGCAGCGAAAGTTCTAGGGCAGTGGTGAATTATCTCTGCAAATAATTTCCAATCGAAGATCTGAAGAAGAGCTTTGTTTCCCACTGTTGTTGCACTAATCGCCAGCACTCGCTTATCTGAAGCATTTAATCGATCTAGGAAACTGACAGTTCCTGACTGCAAAAACTTCAAAGAAAAACATAAACTCAAAGTTTACTCTTTGCTTCATGCGTTGTTTTCTCGATCGTCTCCCCCCATTGATTACTCTCCGTCACTGTCACCGTGCCTCATCTTCTCACACACATGAACCAGCTGCATGGATTCCGTCGGTTTCGTCGACTGCTCGATTCCTAAATCAGGGCGGGTTGCTCCAACGTTTGAATTCAATGCCTGAGGACGCCATGAGGAAGGAGGAGGAATCTTTGCACCATTGGCTTTGCCTCTCTTGAGCTCGAGATCGAGGAGGGTCAATTAACTTGCCGAATGAGTGGCTTCAGACTGGAGCTGCAATGGCGACTGCAGGCATTTTTAATGCACCAAGCTATTCCCCCTCTCGCAGGAATTCAAGTCTGAATTGAATGCTGATATCTGAACTGGAGAATCCCTTTAATTACTTTGACAAAAGAAAATTTACTCGTAGCTTTAAAAAATTTTCAAGTTCTTCATATATATATATATAAATATATATATAGTATACAACACAAGAACTGGAAAGTATGGCAATACATCAGTGGTGATCATCACTATTTTTCATTTTTTTTCCTACAAGAAATAGATAGATATGTAAATATACATGTATAATTTTATCAGTTAGATCGAGGAAGCTTGATGAGCAGAGAGTTTGTATTTTATAATCACCAGCCAAAAGAAATCTGCACAGTTGAGTAAGAAAAACCATGTTTCAGAGACGATCGATCAATAAGAAACATACTACTAAAGAAGAAAACTTGCCTTTTTCTTCTGCTTCTTCTTCTTCTCCAGGTAAGCAGTGAACTCCTCCTGCTGCGCCAAAGCTTCCTCAAGAGCCTGTAAAAGATCACAACTTTAGAATCTGTACATTTCTTAATTTGTTGATGTTCTTAATTAATCACCTTCTTGGTTTTTGCAAGCTCCGACTCCAGAGCTTCCACTTGCTGCACCGTGGCGTTCAACAACTCTTCCTTCTCCGGCGCCATTTCGTTGGGTTTCATGCTCAGGACGCTCACCTTCTCCTCGAGCTCGCCGAGGCGCTTCAGCGCGCACGCGAAATCCACGACAGAAACGCTAGGCACAGCATCAGCAGCAGCAGCAGAAGGCTTCTGTGTCATTTGCCTCCTGATCATCGAGCTAGAGAAGCTCGCAATGTCTGCTGCATCCATACCCTTCATCGACGCCGGCGGCCGGCCGACGCGCATCAAGGTAACAACCCCCATGACGAAGGCCATGACTCCTCCGAAAATGGGGTTGTTGAACCCGTTGGGGCCATGGTTCATCTGAGAGAGAGTGTAAGAATCTGTAATGGAAGTATTGCTGCAATGTGTCAAGAAGAATGACAGGTAACTGAACTCTGGACGAACGACGATGAAGCAATTCAAGGATGAAAAATGTAGACCTTTAGAGTTCAGGGCAAGCTTCTCCTCGATATCTCTGTTCCAGTTGCCATCGACGACCTTCTCTATGACTGGGAACAACTCGTCGTATGGATAAGGTGCAGTAGTCTTCATCACCTCGCAATCTAGACCCCCTCCTCCATTTTCATGAACCGGCGAGAGCTCCGGGTGCTCGATATGGCTCCTCGGAATCTTCGAGCACATGTCGTCTCCGATGAAGACGTTGCCCCCGCAGAACGACTCTTGCCTCTTCATGGTCGAAGAGAAGATTGTTATAATATGAAATTTTGATCATGCTCAATCCCAAGAGATAACTGAACACCTACCTTTGGGTACACAACTTCATCCTCGGAGATCATCTTCTCCTCGGCGGCTGCAACAGTAAGTTGTTGTTTCCCACAGCATCCGATGCCGTTTTGAACCATCTTCAGATCACACGACAACAATTTTACCATTGCGCCAAGACGCAACGAATGTGGAAGAAAAGATGTATATACAGAGGCATCACCTTGGCAATTTCAGGGTCCTTCCAGGGGCCTTTGTCTGATCGAAGGCAACCTCCTTCGCAATTGCAAGTGCCGCCGAGGAACTCAGGCAATTCACTTGCAAGAACTTCATCGTCAACCTTGGAAAAGTTATGAAGCTTACAGAGAGTTATTCGGAAGTACCTACCTCGCATCGATGATCTCAAGCAGCTTGCTCTGATACTTGTTCCCTAGAACCTAAAGGAAGGAAAAAGACGATAGAATTGTTTGAACTTGCATAATTTGCTATCGAGATCATCTTACATGGATCTTGGCGGTCGTCTTTGGATCGAGGAAGCTCTTCACAGTGTTCCAAAGAAGTCTGAATCCCTGACCTGCATTGACAATGAACATGCGGCACAAGCTCTGGAGAAAAAGAGATTTGTCATGTAAAATTCACTTTCATCACTGAAATGATTTGATTTGTTGTTTCAATTAGTTGTTTCGATAACCTCGGGATAGTTGTCTCCATCGATCTTTTGAATTCGGCCGATCAATTCCCTTGCAACCTTATTGAATTGTTTGCACCCCTAACCATTTATATATCAAACATATTAATTAACCAACGAAAGGAAAGGAAAGGAAAAGAGCTATTGCTATTGAACAATAGTTTCTTTTCAGAACAGACAGGTCTCACACGGTTGGTCTCAATAACTATTGTGAAGAAATAAATCGAGAAGTTGTAATTGACAACTACGGAGAGGACATTGTCTCGGTTTCATCAGATTCAATCGTTGTCCACTTCAACAAGTTTGTTCCGTAGTAACCAACTCAACTATCCCCGGGGACAACAATAAATTCTTAAAGTTGAGTTACATACCACTCCTTGAACATCCATGATGGTTGTGCTCTGATCGATATGGCGCTTGGCGGCGATCGAGCAAGCCGGGAACTTGACGGCAAAGGTCCTCTCGAATTCCCTCACATGGTACTTGACGTATCGATCCATAGTCGTCACTTGCATCATCTTGTTTGCGTCGACTAGGCCTAGTCTTTCAATGTAAACAGGTCTACCATCCTTGTCGACTCCATGGTGACCTTGCGGGTAGTGTTCCAACACTTCACCGAGTTCATCGAACTCAAAATCCTAGTCGATAAAGAGAGACATGACAATCATGCGTCTTAAGAAGATTTTGGTTGCCAAAAGAGCTACCTCCATAATTGTGTCGGCTCCAAATTCCTTCCTCCATTGGAGCATGTCTCCCCACATTTGCTTGCTCTTCTCATTGTCAAATTTTCTAGCCTTGAGAAATCTACATCAATTGATCGGGCAACAAACCTCTTCGTTAGTCACTACAACATCATGCGAGAAATAGAATCTCTCGATACATTTTTGTTCAAATATGCAAAAGTTGAGCCCTTTAACATGTTAAATTTATCGATATACCGATCGATCAAATAGTATAATTAGGGTGCCAACTCTAATGTAGTGTTTGTTGGATTGGTTAACATGACTAGTGCAACAATTTGAATCATAGTAAGGAGAACAAACCTGAGCATCATGTGGTAGTCATCATGCCTAGCAGGAAGCAATTCTTCCAAAATAAGAGTTTGTCGGAATGCATCAACCGCTTGCATTTCTTCAGCATCGCGAACATCCTCGATGGCAACCGACATGACCTTGCTACTTCTTCTTCCTCTTTTGTTCATGGAGTTCCTAAACTTTGCGGAGGCACTACTTGCCTTCTTCTTGAAAGATCCCGTCCTAGGTTTCCTCTCATCCTCCGAGTCCTCAACATCATGAACTAAAAACACACACATCATGTCGACATATAATGATCATGCTAATAACCATGATTCCAACATACAAATAGGAAAGAGCTAAATGAAACGATAGTTTCTTTTCATACCATGTTTGATATGGTCGACTGGTCCAGACACGAGTTCAGTCATTTGAGCACTCGGACCTAAACAAATACTAGATCTCAAATTAGCTAGGGAAAATATAATCCAAGAATAAAATAAGAAAAATAAGAGAGAGATTTCAAGGAAAAATTCAACTAAATTCTATAATTTTTTCCTCACTAAATTTTAGCTTAATCATAGATATTATTACAAATCATTGAAAAGTAAACAAGAAAGACCATAAAACCTAATACACATTTTTCTACTCACAAGATGATATTAGCTTTTAACAATCAAAGAAGAAGAATATTAACTAAGAGGAATCCAAGGCGAATAAGAACAAGTTATTTTAGATAATGGTAGGTATAAAGTTTCAAAGGAACTAATAAAAAGAGCGAAAATGAAAGAAGAAAAGAGGAAGAAGAAGAAGAAAGCTCACCTCGAAGGCCAAGGTCGAGGCCGACCAAATCGATGGTTATTTAGAGGGAGGATGAGAAAGAAACCATGGAAGGGAATAGTATTTTAGGATTTGGTAGCTAAAATAGAGAGAGAGATTTGTTAAATCATGAGACCGAAAAGCAAGCCGCACCATCGATTCAAATGAAGCATGAGCTCGACGAGGACAAAGGAAAGGTTTCTTTAAATAGATTCTTCATGTGATGGTTGAAGAAGCATATATAGTTTTTGTATTCCACATTATTTATGATTATGAAAATAATTTTTTAAAAAAATATTTCCATCATGTATCTTTAAATTAAGATATATTAATGTGGAAATTGCTATGCTGCGCGACTCCTGCGATGCGTCTGCGACACTCCGACCCACCGCCGCTGTCGCCGCGCCGTCCGACCACCATCGGCCGCTGCCTCGGCCGCGATCGACGCACCACTCGTCGGCGCTTCGGCCGGCGTCGGATTCTGGCCGGATAGTGGTCGAAATCCGACGAATTTAGCCGGAAACAGCCACCCCCACTGTGCGGCCACTGTAGACGGCGATCGGGCCGGATTCCGGCCGCGATTTGGCCAGAATCCGATCGTAATTTGGTCGGAAATGGCGCTGCCACTGTGGACCCTGTTTCCGATCAAATTCTGTCGGATTCCGGCCACTATCTTGATCCGACGATCGGAATCGATCGCGCCCGAGGCGGCGGTCGGAAACGGCGCGGGCGGCGGTAGATTCCTCGTCGCGCAGCGTAGCATTTCTCTATTAATGTAGCTTTGATAAATAATTTGATACCATTTTCGTCGTTTTCTCCATCAACTAGGTTTTGAGAAAAGCAAGACCACGTTCCTCGCTCTCCTCCACACGGGCTGCAATGGCGGCGTCTCAACTCGTCTTCTCCCGCGCCTCCATTTTTCTCCCCATTCCCTCGCGAGCCCACTCCCCCAGCCCTCTCGCCTTCCCGTTCTCTCCGATTCCCCACCCTCCTCGCCCGGACCAAAAACCCTCGCTTCGGGGTCAGTCGCCTCTCGATTCCCTCGCACTGCTGCCGCCGCCGCCTCCAAGGGAGAGAATGGGGAAGTTCCTCTACTGCGAGGGCGTCCGCGTTCCGGATGCCATCGAGGCGGTAGAAAGGATCTGCTCGAGGCGCGCATGGAGGCCCTGCAGCGCTGAGGCCGATGACAATCTCAAGATCTTGGAGCATCTCAGAGGTTTTGGCTGTGCGGCTGTGCTCGTCATTGGGTACGCTAGAAGAGCCGGATAGCCCTTGAATGTTAGTATTCTTTTTCTTTTCTTTCTTCCATCACAAGCAATGAAGTTGCAATTCTTCAAGAATATACACTGCTAATAGTGCTGCAAGAATGGTAGCCAACAAGGTTTTAGGAATACAAATGACCAAAGGCGGCCTTTCAAAGCTTGAATCAGGAAAGCAGAGCAAAGTCAAATGAGCTCTTATGCAAACGTAGCATCCACTAAACGTCTCACATACAGCACAAGCATATCAGTAACGGCAGAGTCAGGTAGATATTACTGCCTCAAGCCCTCGATAATGTAGGAAGCATAAAGATCCCTGTTATAAAAAATAGAGATTAGTTAGGCTCGAGCAATTGGGTAATTTGTCGGACGACAAGTAAATCACACTCACATTGAATATTTGATTGCTTCTATAGCATCTTCAGCTGGTAGGAAGTCATTCACTGCTACCTCCTTGTTCTCGTTCTTCTTGTCTTATTGCTCTAGGAGTTAAGTGTTGTTTGATACATAGGAGATGGCATTTCAAATCGACGAGTCTAAGCGAAAGGATACAGTCTTCAAAGAAGCGGCGGATTTCTGCAAGGCGGTGAGGAGGAAGGTCATTGATGTCCTTGTAGTGGCGGAACTCAGGGTCATCAGCACAAACAGCTATTATTTTGTCATCCTTCTCGCCCTGAACAGATTGGAAAACTAGTCTCTCAGATCAGGAACCATATAAACCATATAACAGAATGTTTGTCTGAACAAACTAGGCTTTTATCACCAGATTGGTGTGCATGTACAACACATTTAACTAGGAAATGTTCTTACCTGGTCGATCATAGGCATTAACCCGATAGCACGGGCACGCAGGAAACAGCCAGAGATCACAGGCTCCTGCAGGTCCATAAAGACATGCATTTTGTTCACCTCGAGTACTAAAAGCAATTTAGGACGAGAGGAAATACCTGCATGAGTACCAGCACATCCATCGGATCACCGTCCTCACAGAGTGTTCGAGGGATAAAGCCGTAGTTGTGTGGATACACCACTGATGAGTAAAGGACTCGATCAACCTGATATCGCAATCATCATTAGAATTCAGTGAAAACGGTATATAACTTTTATGATTTAAGATAATATAAATATCAGGTTCCCATGGTAGCGGATGGAAGGTAAGACTATATAGGCTCCAATGAACCTTGGTTATGCACTGATTTCTCAATGGCTTTGGTGTAGAATTCTATCTTGTAGAAGTGCCATATTCTGCAATATCCTTTAGTATCATCACCTTCGCCAACCAAATTTCCTTTTTCAATTATATGCTTTCTGTTGTTCAAAACTCTCATCATGGTTTTCGGCTCTGCCGAAACCATTCTAAATACAATAAGCTTTTCGAAGACCCAACATAGTGTTGCTCACAGTATAAAATCCTTTCCCAAAACTAGCTACCGACAAGCGTCAACTAGGTTTCTCAAAACTTAATGACCAACTCCATAGGATGACAATAGTTTTTTTGAAAATATAAAAACAAAATAGAGCTTGCCAAAGATGTTTGCAGAGAACAACCAATATAGACATTACAACATGTTACAGTCATGTAAAGTTGCAGGGCTCATATGGAACTATGAACTACATGTAGGAAAAGTTCCAAACCTTGATAAGACCAGTCGTCTTGTCAAGTTCATATTTAACCTTACTTCCTCTAGCAATTTCAACCACCTGGAAAAAATTGGATGATATTATAGAACAGTGAGAATAGCACGGTAAACTTGTAGACATATAGGACATGCCTTGACATGTTTTCCAGGTGTTTGTCCTTGAGTTTCTTCTAAGACAATTCAGTTCATGCAACATTAGAAGAATCACTAGGAATTTACAAACAGCTGATATCTAAAGCAGTAGATCAAACTTTTTGTGCTTTATGTCAAGAATCAATCTTATTTTTAATATGCATATCATTAAATTTGTGTCAAGATATTGCGTATCAAGAGTATACATATAGGAACCACCTTATTTGCTTCATTTTATAAGAAAATCTGGATTACCACAGTTTGCAAGATTATTTGGTTCTGAAAATGATAGTATGATCTTAACTTTTTACCATTTGACAAGTAGAAGTTAACTAAGTATCATGGTTTAAATTCCCCTGCAAATATCATAGCCATCAGTTAACATATATGGATTTAGTTAACTAAGTAAGAATACTGGGTCATTGGTTCAATCGATCTAGCCAATTGACCAGCTAAATAAGACCATAACTATATATGGATTTACTTAACATATTTTAATAATAATAATTGATCAAACTATCTATTCTAAAAATTACACCATGAACATTAATAAACTACACTCTCATATGTATAAAATATTTTACTTTTATTAAAGCTTTATGACATATACAAACTTATATAAATATATAACTGCACATATTTAACTACTCCCTACGTTATATGTATGAACTTGTATAACTGTCAATGTAAAAAAACAATAAAAAGAGTAGGTTCCTATCAAATGTGTGATGAGCTTCAAATTGCAAACTTCTGTTTGGAACAGTGGCATCACAACCAACAAATCAATGATCCGATTGCTTTAAAGGTGTCGATTAGCAGTTTTTAACCGATTCTTCCTCAGATTTCATCGGTTTTCAGAACGTCCAGTTTTTTCAGTCAAACTAGACCAAACCTGTTGCCAGTTCCCAGTTTAACTGGCAGATCCAGTCTGGTTATAAAAATGCTAGTAGTTTTTGCATCAGTGTTGTTCTGCGTCCTAGTGTGAGAATGAGATGGTAAATCTCACAAACATATTTTAATAGAAAGGGAATACATGAAATAAAAAGGTGAGACAATGTGAAGATGCATTAAGGTGTGTGGAACAAAAATTCTACAAAATTGACCGGACAGTCATGCCTCATTATGATAGTAAACCATGATGCGTGTATATAATTATGCTTTAGGTGTACTCACACAGTTAAAAACACCAGGAGCTCCAGGACCTGCATAATTTAGTCAAATAAAACATGTGAATTGATTTGTAAATAATAATAATAATGAATAAAAGGTTAAAAATTCAGAAATAGAAACAAGAGAAAAGGGAAGAAAAACATGTTTAAAAGGGAATGGAAATATGAGCAGAGTAGACCTATTTCTAGATCATGCCAAGGATGAGCAGCAACTGATTTTCGCATCATGGAAGAAAGAATACGCTCATTGAGCGCAGCCATATCTGATTCAAACTCTGAAACAAACAAGAAAATGGTTGGTTATTCTTTGTATTCAAGTGGATATCTTCACAAATAGCAATCCTAAATATCTGATTTTCCTTTCCCCCTTTTTTTTTCTTGTGTCGTTCTGATTTTAACACAAGTAGGTGCTTCTCCATTCCATTCCCCCATTTCTTAGGTCTAATGTCCCCAAATACCAATTCGTTCTGAATGATCACATAGCAAACACAAGAGGATGTGATGCCTTTATTATCGCAGTAACATACAAGCTGATGAAAAGACAATTTGTAACCGATAGGAAATTTCTCAATCTCAAAAATGCTAACATTAAATTTTTGTAATTCCGACTGTTAAAATCTTGTATTGGAAAATTTTCATCCGATCCACTCCGAAGATAACAACAAATTCAACAAACTTATTTCACGAGTCATATAATTCCCCCTCAACATCTAACAAAAGAAACAAGAACTGCGACACATGAAAAACAGAAACCCATATTGCGGGAGACGAAAGAAACAAAAACTGCGATACATGAAAGATACTGAACCTAGTTTCTCATCACCGACTAAAACAAGAGAAAAGCGTGTGAAGAGCTTATGCGATTTAGATGCACCCAAATATCAAGAAAAAAAGGCCTCAAAAAGGGTGGAGAAACGCTTTCAAACCCAAAATAAATGATCAGATAGCGAATCGATAGCAACAGAGAAACCGGAAGAATTAAGCAAGTAGAGGAGTCGGAGAACTCACCGGCGACAAACAGAGGAGAAGATTGGAGATTTTAGTGGAAGAACAATTGTAGGAATAGACCGAGCGGTGAGACTGGTAGTTGCGGACTCGTGTAGTGTCTGCGAAGGAGGAATTAAAAAGAATAAGAAAATTTAAAATAAAAAAAAAAGGAGAAGCTGCCTGATTGGGAAAGTTTGGATGGGACTTTTCGACGGCGATGGACCGTCCGATGGACTAGGCTTGTAACCCAGGATGGTGACGCGTGTAAACCAGGAAACATCGAAGCGGGCATATTCCATTCCATGTTCATTCTCCACCAAAATGGCTTTTCAACTCTTTAAAGTGAAAAGGTAGGGAATAATTACACTTTTATATCTTTTTTTTTTGCTTTCTCTTTCTGATTTTGTTTCATTTTGAATAATAAAAAATAGTTTCAGTAAAAAGAATTATCAAGATATTCTAAAAATATATAATGTAGTATTTTTTAAAATAATTCATGTATTTAATTTTTAAAATTTGATTAATCTGAGAGAGGATGGATTCGACTTTATAAAAATTTTCTCATCCACTATCAAGATAAATCGAGAGAGACTCAAATGGATCCTGATTGATGGCCTAACATTATATATTTTACAAACTCCTCGAATGTAATATCAAAACTCTCGTTGTCTAATGCTTTGTTTGAGAGGAGGTGAGAGAAAGGAAAGAAAAGGTAAATAAAAGAAAAGAAACTTTGAACTTTATTTAGAAAGGAGTGAGGAAAAGGAGGGAAGAGTAAGTTTTAACCTTTCTTATTTATGAAAAAGGAGATTTTCTTACACTAGTGTAAAAAAAAATGAAAGACAACTTTAAATATTATTTATTCTAATTTTATCTCGTTTTAAAATATTAATTCTTAAATAATTTATTTAATCTAAACTTTTTAAATTTCTTTCACTAAGCACGATCTTTTCACTCCTTTTTATTTTTATTGAAATCTCAATTCATTATTAGGATACTATAAATTTTTTTTATTTGTTCAATAAATCTGTAGGCTAATTATTCTCCAATTGTAAATATATCCGTAGTTTCAAATCATTATCACATATTACAACAATATAACATTTATGATGTTTCATGAAAAACTTATAAAAAAAATTATAATACCTTCTCAAAGCGATGCGTCGAAGTCCGTACGTTGAACGTTGAACATGTAGTTTACTTAAAATATATAAATTAAATTTATAAATATAATCTATTAGTTTATCTAATAGAGTAACGAATAATAATACGATGAAATCTTTTATAAAAGAATTAATTTTTTATTTAAAAAATAATTAATTTATATTTATAAAATAAATACTAAAATTATAAAAAATAAAATCACTCTTTAATTTAAAAAATAAAGATATTTTTATAATTTTATATATTTAATCTTTATTTTTTTTATTTTTCTTAGACAGAGTAAGAGTAATAATTTTATAGTCAAGAGGCAATATAATGTAGCATAATGAAATAAGTGTTTATATGTTAATTTTAATTAGATTTCAGAAAACGATTTATTATTTAGCTCCTGCATAGTTGGAAAAGGTCGAATAGGAAAGGAAGAAACTTAAATTTTATTAATTGGGCGAAAATGATGCGCATTAAGGTCAGAATATTAAATTCCCTTTAGAATTTATTTTTCAATTATTTTATTCCAACATCTGGCATAAGTTAAATTACTTAATAAAATAATCATAATAATTTCCGTATCTAATAAATAATACCATATGTTTGTTATGCCGTTATTTGGCTAAATAATTTAATATTTATATTATAAAAAATGATAAGAGCTTTTAAATTAAACTCGTCTATGAGGCATTTTACAAAATTAAAAGAATATTCCATTTCACGGGTAAATATGCGGTTCATCTGAGAGGTGCAAACCCAAACCGGTTCGGTTGTTTCGCTTGTGAACCGGATCCACCCTGTTAACAGTGCAGCGACCTCACAATTTGTCGTCGCGGAGAAGAGAAAGAGGCCTCCTCCGCCTTCTCGTCCTCGGTCGCCGCCGATTCCTCCGCCGGCGTTGGAGTTACGCCTTCTCGTCCTCGGTGCCCACCTTCCTCTCTCCGCCTCCGGCCCCCGAGGAGGTACGTCTCCCAGACGAAATCCTAATTTCTTCCCCGACGAATCTGATCGTTCCAGATCCTCTCGCTGAATCCGGTTTCAGGAAGATAATCTAGAGTTAACTTGTTGTTTTGGCTCTTTTCTAGTGTTCTTTCCTCATGGAGGGAGGATTGGGCGGGGAAGCAGCTGCAGGAGCGCCGTTGCCTCTTGCGAAATGGAGGAGCGATTTATCCCGTGCTTTCCAGTACTACTTGGATAGATCTACTCCCCACACCATCGGAAGATGGATTGGAACCTTGGGGCTCGCGCTCGTCTACTCCCTGCGCGTTTACTTCCTGCAGGGTTTTTACATCGTCAGCTATGGGCTGGGAATCTACCTGCTCAATCTGCTCATCGGATTCCTCTCGCCAATGGTGGATCCGGAGCTTGAAGTCTCCGATGGGCCTTCACTACCCATGAGGGGATCTGATGAGTTCAAGCCCTTCATTCGCCGGCTTCCTGAGTTCAAGTTTTGGTAACTTCATAGCTCCATACATTTCACGCCATCTTTTGATATTGTATTTGAATCCATGTAATCTTACTTATGCTCTTGGCTGCGGGATATGCTTTTGTTATGTTTGTCATTATCTTCTGTTTGAGAAATTTTTTCTTAAACTATTTATGATTCTACAAAATGATGCCTGAGATATTTAGTTTTTCATCTACGCTTGGTTAAAGGAGCTGTAGTTCTGTCTTTCTAGTTTAACCTGATTGCTGCAAAAGGTTGGAGATCTGCAGTGCCTTTTAAATCCTTTGACATAGGGCATTTTGAGGACGGTATTGTGCCTTTAAGCTTAAAGTGTTTGCCCAGTTTCACAGCTTATGTGGTCTATTGAGGTTCATCTTTTTTGTGATTGTTGTCTCTTACCTTTGATGGATGCTACCTCAATGTATAAATCCTTGTTTCTTTTTTGTGAGTTGTCTCTTAATGTTTATGTCTGTTTAGAACTTGTTTTTGTAGATTGCAATTTGATAGACTGTCGAGTTAATTCTCCCAAATTAGTTTGCTTTCCCACTATTTCTTATTCCAACATATTAATTATCTTCTAGTTGAAGATGGGAGACAATGGTTATGAGTTACGACATGTTCCAGTAGCTGATGGCTTGAGATTACGATCTAGATTTATTTGCTTTTAAAAGTTCAGGAAGAATGCTGCAAATCTTTTTTCCTTTTACTGCTTTACAGTATTTACATGGTTCATCTTCCAATTTGCTGATGCTCTGGTAGTCCGCTTGGTTTCTTTGCTTATCGTTCACATCCTTGGTCTGTTTTGAATTTATGAAATCCTTAGTTTTCCCCTCAAACTTCACAGTGGTTTACTTTTGATAAGTCTACTGTTCCATTAGCCACTTATTTTCATGAAGGTGTAAAAATAGACCAATGCAGTAGTTATTCTATTCATAAGCAGCTGTTAGTTGCATAATTGTGAATGATGGTAGCCACATTTATCCAATATGAAATGTGTTATACGCAATGTTTTTAAGTTCTTGTCCTATTTATTGAATGAGAATTGGGTAACCCAAAGGGAGTGGGGACTGGTAGTATCAGCCACTCCCATAGGTTTGCACTACATTTCTGGTATCAGGAATCTTAGTCATACTGTTTGCGATTCGATTCTATAAATGTGAAGCCTCTTTATTTTATTTGCACCAAACAGTAGTAGATCAAGGATTTAAGAACTGCATCTTCTTAGAGCTTGCCTGAAGCAATTGACAGTCAAAGAGGCTTATATTTGAATCCATCTTCTTTGCAGTTTACTCCAGGAATACACAAAAGTATAAAGTACATCTCTAGCATTTTTTCTAGGTCGACTAGTCCAATCGATTGAATCAACTATGCAATAGCTTTACTAGTTCGTTAACCTTTCTCATTTTCAAAATAGAATTGTCTGCTTAAACCTGCTGAAATTCCTTGACAATTGTTCCTCAATTTTACTGATAAACAAATCCAATAATTTGCCTTCTTAACTTTTCAGGTACTCCATAACGAAAGCTTTTTGCGTGGCCTTCACAATGACTTTCTTCTCTGTGTTCGATGTGCCTGTCTTCTGGCCCATCCTTCTCTGCTATTGGATCATCCTCTTCGTCCTGACCATGAAGCGGCAAATCATGCATATGATCAAGTATAAGTATGTGCCCTTCGACATCGGAAAGCAGGTCAGTTTTTCGAATCAATTTTATGCCGGCTATGCTCTTTACATGTGTGCCAATGCCAATATCAAATCCACTTTAACTGGATCGAATTCTATCCTTTACTCCCAAAATTGTTTGTTCCATAGTTATGAAAATTGGATCGGACTGCTTTTAAATCCATTATTATCTACCATTTGACTTGCAACTCATTCAATTGATCCCCAGTGCTTCGACTGGTTCGGGTCCAATTATTTATAATTATAGTCTGTTGGTAATGCAGAGATACCGTGGGAAAAAGGTTCCTGGGAGCAGTAGTCCGTCCAAGGATTGATTCTGATCTCCTCTCGTCCTTTATCCTCTTCTTATTTGAATGGCATTAGAATTACCATATAAGATATGATATTTGTAGGAATGGATGATGTTTGTTGTGCTGCTTGTATTCATATTATTCTTGTCTATCGCCCTCTTTCCACTATTTTAGTTTCCTGTGTAGGGTCGAACATGGTCTAAGTTGGGTTGGTGTTCTACCAAAATTAGAACCCATTCAAGTTTTACGGATCAAGAAAAATTGATCTAAACTCGTATCCAAGAGTCATAGATTCGACCCGTTTCTAGTCGGGTTAGGTCTAACTGGTTATTTGTTTTTAAGCTACATTAAAGCATGTTTCTAATATAAAAAGTTACTTTATGCTATAAAATGAAATTTCTAATATCTAGATTATAACATCTATCTAGTTACAAAATATATAATAATGTATTTAATTCTTTTTGAAGATAAAAATTGCGAGCACTGTTTGAATGACGGTCGAATCATGATCTGATTTTCAAGGAAAACTTGGCAAAAAAACACTCGAAGTTCAAACATTTTGAAGGACATCCATTTTCATAAATCGTTGATACAACTTGTCAATTTAATTTGAACAGATGTGTCTTCTTCAAAAAAATATTAAAATCTAAACCTAATCGATTAAAAAGTTAAATTAAACAAATAAATTTTACAATGACAAAAATAAAAATCAAAATGGTTTTATTGCATACACAAAATAGCAATACGGCAAAATATATGGCGTCGTAAATATCATAATATACTAAAATATTCTATTTGATGAAAATAAATTTGGATAAAAATTATAAATATACTTTTTGAGCATCAAATCATAAAAAACTATGATCTGCCTCACACTCTACTCATGTATACAAATAACCTAATCTCTGATTTCCTCAGGTAGTCGTGCCACCCTCAAAAGGGTAGATCAACTCGTTCTCTCTCGTTCTTTTAATCAAAAGAAGAATTTCCACCCCACTATTCCTCTAGCACTATTCAACATTTTTATCCCCTATTTAAATTTTGAATTGGAGAACGCATTGTAACAATTACAGTTACAACATGAATGTTAAATGAATAAATTAAATTTTATTTTATAATAATTATAATTTCGTAACTAATACAATATAAATTTCTATCATTCATATTATAATAATAATAAAATTGAAACTACTAAAATACAAATATTTTTATATAGATTACAATATGAATATTTTTTAACTAGTTTAAGTATTTATTATAACAATTATAAAATCATAACTATTATAACATGTATAATAACTATAAAATCATAACTGTTACAACGCATCTGATCGGCTCAAGATTTAAACAAGAGAGTCAAGAGATAACAATATTGAACAGTCCATAATTTAGAAAACATAAAGGTATCTTGTTAACTTGTCTAATAAATTTTCCATGCGGAAGCAATGAGAAACCTTTATTTCTCTCATTCCAATTCTTATGAAATAATAATATATATGTTGTATCAACATATACAATTTGCTATGGATTAAAATAACTAGAGTATCATTAAACTGTTACGTATTTTTAACAATCAAAACTATTTCCAAATGAAGCAATACTCCTTGTTTAAAACATAATTTATAATTTTGTCTGAAACATATTTATGATTCAATATAATTTTTGATTCAAGAAAGAATCGTCAAAAGGAAACTCGATTAGACATACAAGATTAAAAGTGCATGAATTTAAGTTTGTTTAAGAGTGTAATATGAATCTTCTACTATGAACTGGACAAAATCCCTGCTAAATATTTTCATAAATCATCAGTTCATATATGTTTCCTTCCATTGAATACATACAATGCTTCATCAGTCATGATTGATCTATATGCCAATAAATTATGAGAAATAAAGACAGTAGCGATTTGGCATCGCATCATGTAAAGAAACAATAAATTTTCTGTAAGTGATTAACAAGAACATAAACCTTCAAACTAATGAAGAATGTTATCAAAACTGAAAACTTTAAAATTAATTTTAAGTAAATTGAATAGCTATAATGATAGTGTAGAGATTTGTCCCTGAAAGCACTTGCTATTACTGCAAGCATGATTTCCTTTACAAATTCATATTATTTGATCTCAAAATACATCCTCAACTAAATGCAACGATGCGAATGATTAACTAGCTTGCTAAAAGGATCAACTAACATTCTAATTCTAAATTGCAGGTGAATATTCACAAAGCGTTCCTCTGCAAAGTTAAAGAAAGCTTGATATCATATATGGTAGAGCTCAATGTACCTTTCCCTCTTGGAACAAGTGCCTTCAAATTTTTCTCTGAATCACACAATTATCTTGCAGAAGAAATGATCTCGTTAGGTTTGTTTTCCTGCTTGCTCCAAGAGAAAAATTTTATGCGAGGGACACAGTAAGGATCTATCCAAAATGTCAATGTAAATACATAGCAGAAAATTACCTATTGACGGATTTCCAAGCATTACTTAAAGGTTAAGTTGGTTAATTTGTAAGGCTCTTGGTACTGTGGATCTCTACTAGGTTCCACAAAATCTCTTCTTTGTAGAAACAGGCTGCAGGTGTTATAAAGATTGCTATCAATCATCTGCAAGGGAGCTGCCGCAGGAAGTTGCTTCTGCTGTGTCTTCCTCAACTGTAGCACTGCAATGAAAAACTTCGAGAAGCAGGTCTTGCAATCTCTTCCTCAAGCCAGAAGCATCTTCTGGTCGGAACCACTTGCTGCCAAACTATTCAAATCGAGTGCAAAAGATATAGATTAGAAAAAAGTGTAGGAGTATCTGTAAAATCAGTTGGATATGCATCCCTACCATTGTTAAATCATTCTTTCTAAGCCTATCAGGAGCCTCTTCAACAAATTTCTCCATGAAATAAAGAACAAAAAGACCGCAGTCATACTCATTCTTCTGTTGGGGAACCTTGTACAAGAAAGCAGATAAAACAGTTATATGTAACAACATATAATCAAATTTACATGTCGAACACAGATTGCAAACAACGAATGTCAGCATCATTTATCAATAGTACTTGTCCAAACTATTTGAAGTGCTTGTCCAAACTACTTAGAGTTGGCTATAAAAGCAGTATTACTTTATAATGGACAAAAAAAGGCACCAATTATGTTCAAAATAACCAAGAGAATGCCCTTCCTTTGATTGTTATCAAAGGACATCCAGTGACCTACAAAATATGTCCTTCACATTTATACCCGTCTTTATCTTAATTTAAAGAAAAATGAGTTTTCATTGAAAAATTCATGTTGGCCAATTCAAGGCCAAAAAAGATTCCTAATTCTGTGAATGTTCACTTTCTAAGAAATGTTGAACATTCACAGGTGGAGTTAGGAAAGTTTTTGCCTTAGATGAGCAGAAGTAACCCATTTCATTGAAATTGTCACTTTTTTTAGTTTTGAAGTTTCAAATATAAATTGAAATTATCCATGTTCGATCAAGGTGTAAATATTCTCTTGTGACAAGTCTACAGGAGAAATTAGAATGACTTTTTGGAGTAATTCTAACTCTGCCAACTTGTAAGTCGGTCACCCATTTCTGAAATTTAACTTTCACGTGTAAGAAAATAAATGATAAATATTAGATTTTTTATTTTCAATTATCAATTTTATCTTCCTAGAAAACAAAAACTGAAAATAGAAAATTTTCACAAACCAAACAAGGTTGTCTATCTCAAATGTCTTTTATGTCAGCCATACAACTCCTCTTCTAAAATTATAATGATCACAGTTGTCCTTTATGTCAGTTATATTACTCTTCTAAAATTATATAAAATGGTTTTTTAGTTGTGCATTTCTCAAATTAATAAGCCACATGTCAAGTTATTAATTACGAGCCTTGTCCATGTGACCTAGTTAAGGCAAGGTAAGGCTGCGTACAATTAATTGGCGGGAGCTTCGTGCATGCCCTTATGTCAAGTTATTAATTACATTCTTTTCCTGCAATTTTAAAAGGGCTCTCTAAATGACAAGAGGATGGACAAAGCTCAGCCTAGGGCCTTAAAGAATAAATACTCAAAATTGTGATTTTGAAGAAAGGATTTTCTTGTATAAATCATGCTTTAATCAACTGATAATGAGTAATCTTATGAAATAACAAAATAATAATAATAATAATAAACGGGCACTAATCTATGCAACAACCCAGCCCAAAAATTATTATGAGACAGACTTCAAATTCATAGCTCGTGTATTTTTGCTCAAATGTATTCTGTTATGGAAAAGATTAGGGTATTTTAGCCTAGGTAGTCCCCTCTATCTATGTTTATATTCAACAATGTGAAACTATGAGTAGATCCCTAGTATTTACAATTAGATCCCTACCACATTTGAACTAATAGCAAGTATTTATCTCAGCTCTGTCACAGATAAGTGGTCTACACACCAAACTAGAAACATCAGGAATCACATGGATGCAATTACAGAGAAGAAGAAAATTGCTAAAGAAATAGAGCTAGCTTGCGAAGCAGAGGCTTACTGTAATCTTCTTGTTGCTAATGTTCTGTGGAAGATGTCTCCATATCTCTACTGAAATTGGAAGATCCAGACAAGAATTTTGATTCATGCAATTCCATTCTTCTATCAAATATCTGAAATTAGTAGCTCCGTATCAAGTTTATTGAGCAGAATAATGTAGACAAAGCAAGTAATTTACAAATGTCATGCCTTGCATTTTCAATGAAATGTTTGTCTATTAACAACAAGGTGAAAAGTTTCAGGGTTTCCCTGATCAAATTAAATAAACACTCGTGTTCACTTTGCAAACCGGTTCACATAAAATAACTTTTAAAATAAGAAAAAAAAGGCTCATACTATTGACATTTGCCAGTACTGAAATAGACAATTCAATAAGTATTAATCTGAACATCTAGCTGCTGTGTCTAGAGGATTTTGGCCATTTGCTGTGAGTTAAATCCAATAGGAGTTTATATAATTATATTGAACTACTTGCAGAATCATTTTGTACGTATAAAAAAAACAGGCAAAAATTTTAACAGGTCTCAGGATTTTACAAAATGATTAGATTATTTCAAGTCAAAAGTTATTTGCTTATCGTTAGGGCTGAAAACAGAACCAAATTAACCAAAACCAAACCAAACCGAATTTTTTTGAACTGGCTGGTGCTTAACTGAGATTTTACCAAAATGATTAGATTATTTATTTTTTTATTTCAAGTCAAAAAGTTGTTTGCTTATCGTTTTTGTTCATACACTTGCAGAAACATGACATGCAAATGTTACCAATTCAATGGATATATTTTCATAAATAGCATTGGAGAATATTTGCAGACAACTTACCTATCGATGACATCAAATATGTAACAACTATTGTGAATGCCCAATGAGTCCAAATGAAGCACAATAGGACCTGATTCATCTTCTTTTGCAGGTATACATATAACCACCAAGCTCCAATGCAAACTGTTTAAGAAACATATTAGTTGAAGAAACCAGAAAGAAATCAAAGGCAACATACTCTTTAACCAATAATGCAAGTCATATGAGCATTTCATAACATTACACAGAAAAGAAGCATCACCAAGAGATTAAACAGTCAAAAAAACTAAGATATTTTCATGTACCATAATATGGGAAGATATAATACAATGAAATGCTAAGCATGACTACCTCTTACCATAAGGTTAACAAAATAATGACAATAGCACTGCTGAAATGCACATTTCACTGAATGTTGGGAAAGTAAATTTAGTTTGCCTGCCTATACAAGTTATGTCTGATTTTAAATTAAGCTCTACATTTTAGATCGTCATAATTTGGTCTTCAAATAAAGTTTTTGGTCTCAATTTGGTTCCTTTCACAGAAACCACAGCTTTCTTTGTAATCGTATCTTCTTGTAATGCATAGAGACATAAGTTGTCCATATTTTTTTAAAATAATACATGTATATATAGATAAAAATACATAACATATATAAAGCAAAGAATGTTAATCAACCTAAATCCATACTTCCACATAATATATATGCGAACCATACTATACAAAATGTATAGCATATCAAAATTGACATTAATCACCAATGTACAATAAAAGATTCAAAAAATGCATATAATTTAGTTCTTTTGACTTACAAACTAATGAAGGGTACCAAACAAAAAAAATTAGTTTATAAAAGTATTTCGCATTCACAAGAACTAATCTAATGTGAGGGGGAAAACATCATAAAGCCTCTCAGAAAGGGGCCAATGCAAGTAATAACTAGGGTAATTTATTTGATTTGCTTTAGCTAAAACTAGTTCCATCCACAGTTTCAGTATTTGGATGTCTGCAAATGCAAACTGCATATTGTGTGTATGTAAACTGCATATGGCATATGCAGACATCATAAGGGGCCTAACCAAACCATACAGTAAACCAGTTTTGGTCCAACTTGGTCAGAATTACTATGCATGGAGCCCTCTTATATCAAAATACTAACTTGGTTGAAATCACTCAAACCTGATGAAAATCACTCCAACTCGGTCAAAATGACCAACACTATTGTATAGCAATTTTAACCAAGTAACATCCATGGCAATAGCTGATACAACAGTGTTGAAGCAATTTGACCAAGTTGGAGTCATTTCGATCAAGTTCCAGTAATTTTGACCAAGTGGTAAAGAGTATTTTGACCAAGTGCTTCATGTGTAGTAATGTTGATCAAGTTGGAGCAATTTTATACTATGCTATAACAAGACACCCTTTTAATATTTTTTTAAAATGGGGCGTCCTATTGATGATAACAAAAATACAGGGGCACCTTTTGATTTTTGCCCATAATTTAACGTGGTCCCTTGTCATATATACTAGCCTAGGCTGCTTTTCTAAGCTTTAG
The DNA here is from genome assembly GCF_044706935.1 of Curcuma longa. Lineage (NCBI taxonomy): Eukaryota > Viridiplantae > Streptophyta > Magnoliopsida > Zingiberales > Zingiberaceae > Curcuma > Curcuma longa. Next base: position 3,929,356 of record NC_133872.1, on the reverse strand, counting down.
TGAATATCAAAAAGAAAGACTTGGACATGCCCATCTTTAAGGAAATTTCTTCTGTTACAAAATATGTAAAATGTAAATCCAGCTTGTTTCCTACAAGTGCATCATGCTTTTACAATTAAACAAATGGAAGCTAGAATTGGATTATCATGAGTAAGTGCTGGCGTTACAAAGTTGATTTCTCCTAAGTTGAAGACATTCAAGCAACAAATTCTCAACCATGTTATTCCTGAAAACCACCATATGCAATTTTGCTACAAAAGTGTTTTCATTATACAATTGTTAGGATAAATTGTTACAAACAACAAAAGACAAGCATCGGTTAAATTGGTACTTTTGCATCTCAAGTATTCACATGTCTTGACAATGTTGTTTTTACATCATCCAATGACAATAATAAACATTCAATAGCCAATATGATGTTGTTTATCAAAGCTCCCTAACTCCATTTCTTTATTCAATATCATATACTATATGATAGTTGTTATTTAAAACTTGTTATTTACCAAGATAAATTTAAAATATCACAAGTAACATATTCTCTTTAAAAGCATGCAAGAGAACAAATGTTTTTTCTGCAAAAGACCTTACTTTCCGTGGACAGGAACAAATATGTAAGACTTTTGAAATATGTTAACACCTTTCCACCATCTTCTCAATTTCGCAAAACATGCCTTGTCAGCCTGTTAAATAAGAGAATGTGATTAGTTTTTGACTTGTTAAGAATCTTATGAGTCAAGGTCAATATATGTCAAATAGGCATATGAAATGTAGCTTTAATAATAATAAAAAGAAACAAGATAATAGTTAAGAAAGACATAAAACTCCTGAATTTTAGAAATATGAACTATTTTTCAACGAGATATTAGTGAACATATTGTTAACATATATAGACAGACACAATGAAGCAATAATAGTGTACCATATCTCAAAATTCTTTCAGTGGACTCTGTCTATATTAAAGACCAAAATAACTACACAGATGAACAAAAGTGAAACACTGATATACTAACAAATTTTATTAGTATCTAATGAAACAAGAAAAAAATCAGAACTGAAGAAAAATAAAAGAGCTATGGACACAGCATGAAGCAATAAGTACAATGCAATATCAAAAAGGCAATCTTTTGTTAGGGGGCAAGAGGAATTTCGACGTGTTAAAATAAATTATCATCATGAAGTTGTGTTAATTTACACCCCTCCATTTGAATCTGAAACAAGAAATTAGAAAGGGAAAATTTTCATTAATGATGATATTACAATGGTGGTCTGAGTCTCTGAGTCTATATTGAGATGGGGATATTTGATAAAAAAAAAAAACATTTAGAATCTCTTTCAGTAATGATACTTTCCCTGTGAAACAGATATCACCCCCTTAATCCCCAGGCTCAGAGAATTCTAGCAATTCCAAGTTTCTACTATAGTTGGACTTCATCAGAAGGGGACAAAAGATACCTTGTATGAAACAGCTTCCTCAAGTTTCTTGTAGAAGTAGGTGTTGAAGAAATGATAATCACCTCCTGGTCTATTGACTGCAGACTCTGGCCTTTGCAAATACCTAAAACAAGAAGGCATTGGTCACCACATGGCATGTAGAAATGTTAAGTATGAATGATATACTGTATGTACAAAGACTATAACATTAGTAAAATTTAAATCAATTTTTATCTTATAAATGAAGGGGAGTCTTGGCGGAATGGTAAAGTTGCTGCCGTGTGACCTGAAGGTCACGGGTTCAAATTGTGGAAACAACCTCTTGTAAAGAAGGATAGAGTTGCTTAAAATAGATCTTTCCCCGGGACCCCGCATTGGCGGAAGCTTCGTATATCAAACTGCCCTTTTATCCCTCTACCTCTAAACATGATTAATTAACATGTTTAATTGAATTAACTTGTTTAACTATTAAATAAAACACTAAATTCACTAAACTGACAAAATAAATAGCCAAACATAATTAAAATGCATCCTATAATAAATATCAATAAGTATCCAAGTTACAAGGAGACACAGATCAGCTGAATAATCAGCAGACAAAAGAGAAAAAAGAGAAACAAAATCAAGTCCCATTAGATGAAGATACTGCCAAATGAATTCTATATCAAAATCAACAACCAGTTAAATCAAAATAAAAAAAGTCAATCCCATGCAAAGGGCCACTGCACTAGGGCATAGCCACCCGTGATTTACCCCCTTTCAGAATGCATGAGGCCGCCCTAGAGGGGCCGCTAAGGTGACGGCTTCACCTTTTTGCCCCAAAATAAAAAAGTCAACAAGTACAAATTAATTTGCAAGAAAAACAACCACAAAGTTTCCTTTTTCTATTCTTAAGAGATGATTTGCAAGAAAAACAACCACTGTTAGTGTTTCAAAAGAATTCTTTTTTATTCTAAAGAGATGTATTACTGCCTACTTTACAAAGGTTTCTAGATAGATAAGATACTGTTGTTAATACTTGATAATTGATATGCATAGACATTAAATGTAGGGAAAAGTAAAAGAAAAAGCACCTTATCTTCAGATATTCAACTTTTGAAGATCAAGTGGTTTAGGTTTTTCTTGATTATTCGTGTTAATAAATGAAACTCCACTTCTGAGCAAAATTATCAACTGAAAAATTCAAGAATCCTTGTCGTTTTTTCTGAGCAAAATAATTTTGATGAACATGAAGTTACTTACTGAATATAAAAGTTCATTATGGGAGATGATAAATAAGATTCTGGATCTAGACATTGTATATCTGCAATTGAAAGCTCAACAGATTCAGGATCATCCCTGTTGTACAATAATAAACAAGTAAGAATTTGGAAGATAACATTGCGCCCAATATTTTATATGTTCAATTAATCATAGAGAAACACCTTGAAGGATAGTAAATCTTCCTCTTCTTCCTAAGCAAAATGGGTACTGGTTAGCAAGATGTACTATAATGAAGAAATTTTTAGGTTGAGAGAGAGAGAGAAGAGAGAGCAGCATGTTTACCATTTGCCAGTATCATATCCAATTGGATGTGCAGAGTGAACCTCTTCATCCAACATGACAACTTCAGGAACCTGTTTAGAGAATGACAAAAAGATAACTCCAGTCTGCGTGTTCTTACTCTGAAACTGTTGATCACAAAAGTTACAATGGAATACATCATTGCTAGAAATAGTTTCACAAAACATCTTCTCCAATTCCAATCATATTTATGAACCATGCATCCTAGCAAATCACACTACAGTTAAGTGTGACTAAAACCAGTTCCAGTGCAGTTTTGGTGGCTGGGAAGGTCAGTGCTAAGCAGGATACCATGTGTTGGTATAAAATGGTACGAGAACCCCCAGCTCCTATTCCACGGCCTACGATCCTTAGGTGGATCAACCCCGGTAACAATGCTATCTTTTTCCTATTTGGATAGTTTCTGGAGGTGGAAAACCTCTTATAGTTTCTGTTCTTATAGCAGCACACAAACTAAACAAAATACACAAGCAAATACAACAGTAGAAATAACAATGAATGAAAGAACACTTTACAAAACTAGATTGCTTATTGTTTCATTGTTGTAGGTTGCTCATAGAAACACTAGAATGCAGCAGCACATTCTCTGGGATTCATTGTTAGTAGATAGATGCCAAAACTTCCTCGAAACCTCTTATGGAGATGTTTGTTCAATCCTGAAAAACCACAAACTAGTCAATTGATTAAAATTGGCTTATGACAGATTCATCTGCATCACAACCGGTTCCGGTTCTTCAGCAGTTGACTAATCTAAATCAACTTGACCAGTTCACTTGGATCGCAGCCATTCCCACTGTTGACTATTTCATTAATCAATTGTTTGTGCTTTATCAATTGATTTCTTCAGATAAAATCATGACCAAATCTTTTAGATCACTAATTCAAATTTTGTTGACTATATGTAGCCGACTTTGTCATCTGCATATGTTAGTTGGAGCATCAGTCGACTGCTAATTCCCATCAATCAACTAATCCTATCTCTTGAATGATTCATCAAACAACTATTTCAACAGATAGTCGACTTCTTCAAATCATATCCTCTTTAATGATTACAATAATAAATTTATCTAGGTTCTTTTCATTGGCATTTCAGCCTGAGTCGACTACCTAGTTGACTGGACAATTAGTCAACTTACACTTTGACTTTCATGAAAAAAATATTTATTTTGCACACTAGGAAGCTCAAACCTACGACCTTAGGGTTGAGAGTCTTGCATTTCGGTTACTAAGCTAGACAACCTATTACTCAAACAAGCCTAGTATTTGGACTTCTCGTGCTAAGAAACTCCTCATCTATGGAACTTCACCTATTGCTTAGTATCCGACCGACCTCAACTTACCATGTCTTCCCCTTGCCCAGCCTCATCGTAGGAACTTCAACTTGCCTAGCCTCACTATCAAAACTTCCTTTTGGCCAACCTTGTCACAAAGAGTTTCATTTGCTCAAAATCCACTCCTCTAGAACTTCCACTGCTTAGGACTTCCACTTGCCTAAAGTTCGCCCCTCCAAGACTTCTACATATCCCTAGAGTTCATTCTTCTAAGACTTACACACATGCCTAGCATCCCATCCTCCACGACCTCTTAGGACTTCCCAATGCTTTCTATTGCCAAGTGTCCAGTTAACCTTGACCCACTTGGACTTCCTATCAACTACATGTCCGGTCAACCTAAACTCATTTGGACTTCTCCCTTGTCAATTCCGTATTAGACTTTCAACTTTTGCCAACAACTGTTGGTCTTTTAACCAATGTCAAACGTCTAGTATACCTGATCCACTTGGACCTCTCCAATCACTTAACATATTTAAGTATATTGATTAAAAATCAAAACCCTAGACCATCGTCGACCTTCACCAAGGGTTAATTGCACCAATAATCTCCCTTTTTTTGATGTTTGACAATATATTTAAGTTAGGCTTAACCAGTGACCCAACTTCCCATATCCTATGCACAAAACCTGAAAGATGTTTTCATCACAACATTTGACAATATGTTTGACAATCAAAAACTAATCTGGTTGGTGCAATCAGCCCTTGGTCAAAGGTAACCAATCTAAAGGTTGACCATGGCTTAAGATTTTGATGTTTGAGAAATATGGTTGAATATGTTAAGTGGTTGTAGAAGTCTAAGTGGGTCCAGTAGACAAGACACTTGCATTGGTTAAAAGACTAATAGGTGTTGGCAGAAGTCAAAATTCTAATGTGGAGTTGGTAATGGAAAAGTTGAGTCAAGGTTGATGGAACACTTAGTTGATAGGAAGTCCAAGCAGGTTAAAGGTTGACCGAACATTTGGCAATAGGTAGCATTGGGAAGTCATAACAAGTTGAGAAAAAACTAGATTAGGCACATGTGTGGAAGTCCTAGAGGAATGAACTTTAAACAGATGTGGAAGTCTCAGAGGAGTGAACTCTAGACAAGTGGAAATCCTGAAGGAGTCTAGCCTCAAGGTGGGGCAAAAGGAAGCCCTAGTTGTGAGGCTGATAGTGAGAATGAGCAAGTGGAAGTTCTGATGATGAGAACACTGGGTAATGTGAAGACTTGGTAGACCGAGGTCGGCAAGATATTGGGCAATAGGTGGAAGTAGTTTCTTGGCATGAGAAGACCTAGTAGGATAAGACACTAGCCAAGGTTAAAGTCTAAACAATATGTTTATAAACAATGTTTGTTTGAGCAATAGGCTATCTATCACAGTGGATAGAATGCAAAGCTCTCAACCTTAAGGTTGCGGATTTAAGCCTCATGGATATGCAAAATAATATTTCTCCAAGAAAGTCAAGGTATCAATCGACTAATTATCGAGTCGATTAGGTAGTCGACTTGGGATGAAATGACAATGAATAAATATAGTATTGTGATCATTAAATAGGATATGTATTGAAGAAATCGAGTAACTCTTGAAACACTCATTTGATGAATCGTTCAAGAGACAAGAGCAGTCTGATGACAGTCGACAAAAGACATAGTCAACAGATGACATAGTTTGATTATGATTTTATCTGGAGCAATCGATTGATAAAGCATACACAATTGACTAATGATACAACCAACAGAGGGAACGATTGTGATCTAGGTGAAATGGTCAAGTTGATCTACATTAGTCAACTCATGATACAATTAGTAAACGAGTCGGTCATAATCCAAATGAATCAGTCATAAGCTAATTTGAATTAGTTGAATGGTCTACAATTTTTCAAGATTGAACAACAACTCTATAAGAGGAGGTTTCAGGGAAGTTTTGGCGTCTATCTACTAGCAACGAATCCTAAAAAAGTGGTGTTGTTGCATTCTAATGTTTCTATGAGCAATCTACAACAATCGAACATCAAGCAATCTCGTTTTGTAAAATGTTCTTTCGTTCATTGTTATTTCTATTTTGTATTCACCTGTGTATTTTGTTTTGTTTGTTTACTACTATAAGAGGAGGAACTATAATAGATTTCTTCGCCTCTGAAAGATATTCAAATAGGAGAAAGCATAGCAGTGTTATCAGGGTCAAACCACCCAAGGGTCATAAGTCATGTAGTAGGAAATGAGAATTTTGAACCACGTAAAATTGTGGTCTTGTGTATCTATTTCATTGTGCTTACATTTCTATATTTTTGTTTATTTTTTTATTTTCACTACGTACTAACAATTTTGTAAAAAAGCAAAATTGAACAAAATATCAAAATCAACACATTCCTATTCACCCCCTTTAGTCGAACAACACGATCCAACAAGCATCAATTAAGAGGAAGCAAGTTAGCCTATTTTTGGCTGATGATGTAAGGCGTTATTTAAAATTTAATGTAGTAGCTCAACAGTGCAATAAATTGTAGGACAAGCATAAATTTGCCTTAAGTAAACAAACTTAGATGATCAATCCACTCTGATAAACAAACTTAGAGCCTTGAAGCTGTGAATACTCTCTTGATCGCTCAAGTTCAGTATACAACATCTTAGAGTTCTCTCTTCAGCTTACCGCATACTATCGACAGGTCCACACTAGGTTCTAAAATAAACCAACACTGACCAAGACCATCAAGGCCTGTCTATGATAATAGTTACATGCAACTCTATCAATCATTTATGAGCATTGTGGATATAAGACTATTTCTCACTTTACCAAATGTTGAAGTTTCACCAAATGCTCTCACATTAGTAAAATTTCCATTTTATCCTTTTTTTAATATCTTCATATATCTTAGAATTCTCAACTTTGCAAAATTAACTACTTTTTGAACATGTTGCTTCTAACAACTCGATACTCCGATCCATTAAACATGGCAGATTGTACCATAGTGTTTTGAAATTTTCCTTTTTGCCTAAGAGGGGCACAAGAAATTGACAACCACAAAAGATTTAGAAATACTCATCTCTATTTTGACTATCCATTTTTTAACAAATTAATTACTTCATGTTTTCTAAATTAAATAATTTTTTCTTCAGTGATTATCTACCCCTACCTCCTTCCACTAATCAACTCAACTCTTTTAATCATAAATCACTCAACTCCTGCTATATTAGTAATAAATTGATCTACTGATAGACCTAGGGGTAACAAAAGTTGGTAAAACGAACAAACCGACCGAACTTAAAATTTTGATTCGGTTATTTCAGAATCAATTTTTTTCTTAAAAAATCGATTATATCGGTTAATAATTCAATTCAGTATTAAAATCCCTTATTCAGTTAAACCGAATAAACCAAAATAAAAAAAATTAGTAAATTCCTAAGTAAATGAACCTATAAATCCCTAACTAATTGGTAAATCTCCCATAATACTTGAAAAATTCAATTAATTTAGTCGAAAATTGAATTAACCGATATTTTATTAATTCGGTTTGTTCAATTTTTATTTAAAAATTTGATCAGTTCGTTAATTCAAAAAAATTCGGTTTGTTCAGTTTCAGTTAATTCAGTTCGATTCGGTTTTAACCGAATACTCAATCCTAGATAGTGTTTTGGTAGGAACAAAATAAGCTGTGTGATTAAACAAGATTTACAATACCATTTTATTATAAACACCAAAACCTAATTGCCTGTATATGATACTAGAATCAGTTCAAGTTAATTAGTCAAAAGAGATGCGATCTAGCAATCAAATATAAACACATATTTGCCTCATTTATGAAAATGGTAGTTTAGTCAATCAACAGGAACAAAAAACAAATAAACAAAAGAAAAACAACTTAATAGACCACATATATCAAAGAAAATGAAATAAATGCAGAATTGCCAAAAACAGAGATTATGCCCTGGTTGATATGAAGACGTGCACTGACCTTCTTGAAGTTCCTTGCCATTAAATTCCCACCTCCAGAGTCAATAGGCCTAGGAAAAGATCATGACCAAGAATTAGATTATCATCAAGAGAAAACATCTGTAGAATATTAGTGACCACTGACATCTTCAATGCAACACTCAAATGTCCAACACTTTTCATTGATAAGAGAGCAAGCAAAAATAAAGTAACTTACATTGTACTTATGTCATCCACTACATATTTCAGCAAATCCCCACTTAATTCGATATGGGACAGGTTTATATTCAGATCTAAGTCAAAGAAAACTAGGATTGAGCTAAGAAATCAAGGCATGATGGCCATTGTAGTCTCCAGATGAAGTCAGTGAATTGGCTGAAGTGCTCAAAGTGCTCCGAATAACTTACAAAGGAAGAAGAGTAGAACAGAATGTTAGTGGTTCTCTGATCCAAGAGTTCAATCCCTTCCCAAATCCCAATCCATGGGCTGGATATTAAGAAAGTTTCAAGAGGAGCACATTTGCCGTCTGGGAAAATTTGACTAAGACATGTGCTAGTTCCCTTTTCCTTGGCTTAGACTAGGAAGCAGTCTGCTATACACCCTTGTTCCATGAGTGTACTATGATTTGTCAAGTTGTTTGCTAGAGATGGTGTAAGCAGCGTATCTTATGTGTATCAACAATATAGAGCAAAATCCCAAGAAGATCATAAAGCATTTTGTTTAATGTATTACAACCTGGTATGGCTCCATTAATGGAAATTAAAGATAAAGAAGGGAGTGCCTACTTCCTGATACATGATGCATCAAATGAGCTTTCAAAAGCCTAAGAGTCAAAAAGAACAATATGCTACAACAAAGTACAAGGGAAAACACAGCTTGCATAATTTGAATAAAAGAAAATTTAGATATTCATTTAAGCAAGACAAAACAATCTGTTTTTTATTTATACATTATCTAGAATATCACTAGGACTTTACAGGGTTAAAATTCTTATGAAACAATAAGTGGATGCAATGTGGTCCTTCAATGCATAAGCCTATTATGTCGCATAGCCGTTTATGCGACGATTTCCTAAAACAAAGTCATGCATCAAATTGTGCATGCATGCTTATCTAAATAGCATACTAGCAGTAGAATGAGGAGGAGGAGTTAGGAGCCACCAGGCAATGACCACATATCTTTCAAATGGTACACAAATGGAAAGTGATGTAATTAAAAAAAATTGGAATCAAATAAGGATATGAGAATTCTCTCATTCTTGGAGATTTGTATCTTTCCCCCATGTCGATTATTGAAGATCCATGGATTCCCTTCTTCAACAAACTCTCTTTATCCAACCAGTCATCAGCCATGAAATCCAATCCAGTTTCAAATTTCATTCAATTCAGAAGTATTCTTCCAGAACTTACAATGAGTTAAAACAGCAATCAGATTAAAGTAATATGAAATGAAAGCATCACAATACTGTGGTTTTTGTACAGATCTTCTGGATAAAGTCCTAAGAAAATCGAAGTTGATATAATACAAGAATACATGAAAGCAGGACAAGTATAAGTTTACCAAAAGGTCAATGAAAACTTACTAGTTACCTTTTATTGCCAGAACATGTTTTACTTCCACTGCAAGACAGACTGCAAGATTTGAAGATTCTAGAATCACTATTCAAGAATCTCAAATCTTTCTTGGATGAGTTCCTAGCACAAAGGGAAGGAGTTTGCTGACGAGAAACATTAGGTGGCTGTGAGGATGATACTGCAATTAGATGTCCTCTCTCACATGTTTTTAACTCACATTTTTTGGAAACTTTGTCCTTGTCTTTGACTGAAAGCTTTGTACCTTTACTGCATGCTGCAACTGCCTGAAGGAAGAACATGAAAATTCTAGTGTGAACAAAGCTATACAAACCAAATTACCAAAAAAAGACAGTTACCTGGTCTTCTAACTTCTCCGATGAAGACTGTGAAAAAGGTTCTGATGTTGTGGAATCTGCATGATAATGTGCAGCAGTACCTGATAGCTTCTCATTGTTAAGCCAGTCTAAGCACATCAAAGAACCATAATATTTATTATTGTGAAGTTCAGAATATAACTGCTTAATCCACTAGATCAAGATTCTATATAAGAATGACAAATTTACTCTTGTGTAAAGTAAGAACTTAAACAATGGGTCTGAACTCTGAAAAATCCAACTACTTAGGCAGTCACTTTTCTTGTTTATCGCATGTTCTTTGGATTAAATTATCAGAAAACCATCATTAGCATTCAAGCTATGTGGCGCATTGTTCTGCTTATCTTAGAAAATTGATTATTCATACTACTCAAGGACAACTAGTAGTTTAGTATAAATGTCAAAATGTCATTAGCCAAAGACAATACTTAAAGTAGTTGCTAATCAGAATCAACCAATGCACAATCAATGTTTGAGAAAACGAATAACACCACACCATAAACCATAAATTTGGTTTATGGTTGTTTATTTTGAATGACAGTTTCCTCATTGGTTCCATAATTTCTTTGATGGAATTTCTACTAATTTTTCTAAGTACTAAACATATCTAACATTTTTTTAAATCCAAGAAGCGATAATGAGTGTGTCCATCATACAACTTCTGGACCATTGCATATGATGCATTCTACTATTTTTGAATTAGCATAAGTATGGGAAATATTTTAGGATCTAGAAACATATAAGAGGTAGGTTTATAAACACACTATTTGTTATTGTCAAAACTATCTACAATATTGGGCTCTGCCTTTATTTTGCCAGTTCAAACATTCTATAGCTTATATGTTATAATAGCTTTGACCTGAATATATATGAATCAATAGTTTCTGTAATGTCTCTTGATGATAGAATTAACTATAGAAGCCAATAGCAGAACTTGTACCCCAAAGAGGATTTCTTTCAGCATATTGGAAAGTAGCAGTATATGTGGTGCTTCATGCTTGTTGAAATGCAATGTATCAAAGATGAGAAAAAGAGCAGAATCTCTTATCTGACAATCTGAATCTCTAAATTTAGCATCTCAATTTGCAGGTTGCTAAGATTATGTGTAACTTCAAAACTTGATGCAAAATAAACATGACGTTATAGTCCAATCAAATCCCTGAATAATATCACAATTACCAAAGGCATCATGAAGGTGCTTCATGATAGTAAATAATAGTATTGTAATCAAAAAGAATAACTGCCAAATAATTGAGCTACTCCAATTTAGAATGGTTTTCCTAATTATGTATACAAGTCTTGAGTTGTACCTGACGGATTACTGTTAGTTAATTGAGCAAGACTACAGCAGGCTCCAACACCCTGTAACAAATATACCAGTAACAGGTAAGGTCAAGTTTATCGTATTAGAGGAAATCAAATCTCCCAAGTGATGAATGAAATTTTGCCGAATTTTTCCCCTTTCATATTTAAACAAAGAAATGCTACTCCTTGAAGCATTGCAACTATCGACGCCCATCCACATCTCGGCTTCTTTTTTGGATTTTATTACTATGTTATGACCTTCCTATTAATTCCCTACAGCATAATTCTCTTTGGCTCCTAGCTATTGGGTGATGGTGTTCGGTATTGTACTGCTTTTGGATAAACAAGAGAAAAGACATTCCCAAGTGTATCTTTTCCTCAAGGACTCAATCTGCTCCCACATGATGATGAATTTGAGTGTTCCTTCCTAATCTTTTTCTCAATTTATTTTTTAGTTTAGGTTTTTTTTCCCCTTCTGATGCAAATTCTCACTGATGATATTTCGTTGGACCTTCTTTAGCCAACAATCTCACCCTTCCTATCTTAGAATTTTGTGAGGAAAAAAACCTCCATTTAATTTTACCATCAAGGTAATTCTAGTCAAAAAAAAATAAATTGTGTTTTCCATTAAAAACCTAACATCTATATGATTATAAGGTCATTCAAACCCTAAACCATTCTCTCAATTGGAATGTAAGCTGCCAGATTCTTGATTCAAGCTTCTATGTGCATAAAATAAATCTCTATTACTCAAGCAAGTATCATCCCGTATCTACATCCACTCACACATCCGTCGGACAAGTCAGACAACCATCAACCTACCTTGGAAGAGACCACAAGCTTCCTCCGATCCTTCTCCGACTGCAACTCCTGGAGGTTAACCCTCAACTTATCGCCTCGATCGGCAAGCCGGTTCGCGAAGCCTGACGAGAGCATGCTCATCACCCGCTGGATTTTCTCCTCTAGGGCGTGATCGGAGAACTCGGAGAGGTCGGAGTCATCGCCCATCGCTGCCTTCCTCGAGCCAGACACAACCACAAAAGTCTCGATCTCCGGCGTGGATACATCGCCAGCGCCCATTCAGATCTGAACGCCTTCGCGATCGATCAAGACGATCGCGACGAGTTCGCGGGCATCTGGGTTTGGGCTCAGAAGTGGACGGGGGAGGCTGCCTCGTCCCCGAACCTAATAAATATGGAATATATCAACTTTTTTAAAAAAATAAATAATAATTTTCGTTCCTACTTGTTTAATTAAATTTTAAAAATTAATAGTTATACCGTCCACAAGTCGTGGAAGAGAGACATGACAAAGAGACGTTTTCTTCGTAGAAAAGTGATGTGATATCTGTCCGTGCAATTATTTACTAGTGGATTAACAATGTTAGTGTTTATTAAAATTTCAAGAGGTGAATGGGAATTTTTGTCATTTTTACTTTTCATTCTTTCCCCAAAGACTTAAATCTCCTTTATATAACTGATTTTTCAGTTGTACGTTTTTTTAATTTACATGAATTCGTATATTATTATATGTACGCATGTTAGGAATGGTAAATCCGATCATCTGATATTCGAAACAGAATAAGGAGGATATGGAGATTTTTTAATTTAATTAAATAATTAAGTATGGAGATTCTTAAATGATCCGAATCTAATATATTCTTATTCATATTCGAATCAAATATCTAATTAAATTATAATATATATATATATATATAAAAGGATTTGATACGTTATAATATCTCGTGAATGTTTAGTATAATTTTTTTTTTAAGATTTAATATTTAAGATTCAAGATTTCAGAGTCATGATTCATAATTTAGGATATTTAAGTTAAATAAAATTAAAATTAAAATTACAAAATATATTAGGTGATGTGGTATGCAGTATATATTTTTAAAGAAAGATTTTTTTTTCAAATCATGATTAAATTATAATATGTTTTTGTTGAATGATTTAAGATGGAATGAAAAAAATTATTCTGACATTATTTTTATAAGAAAATGATTTTGGGATGAATTATTTTTAATATTTTATTTTTTTTATGATGTCTAATTTGTTAATTTTTATTTTTAATCTTTTTTTATTATTTTTTAAGAATTAGATAAATATTTATAATTTCATTTAAATTTATAATTATAGATGATAATAAGATATTAAAAACTCTTCCTTAACGCATACCGTTTAATCAAGGAACTAAATTCCTTTCGACAATCATTTCTCTTCTGATATTTATTATTATTAAACACTATGTTTTCACCATAGCCCACCCGTGTTTATCTTGAGAGTGGTAACACAATGCAAGATGAAGTTCAATAGGAGAAAGTTAAAAACGAACACACTGTTAATTGATGAAAAAATCATTACCATTACCATTGTAAAGTTTTGGCCCTATCTATGCAAGGTTAGAACATATGATTAATAAAGAAATGAACATATTAAAAAATACAATAACGGAAATAAAATAGCAAAGAATCACAAGATATGATAACTAAATAATGAACAAAATAATTTCACCAAATCACAGTTGGTTATATGGCTGTTAACACGCATCAGAACAGAGTACTGCTAATATTAGCGACATTTTATTACTATTAGAATTAGCACAACATTGTTGTAACAGTAGCCAAATCCACAAAGTTATAGTCCGATCATTTCCCTTTTCATACAAATAAGATGGAAACGCTCATTCTTGAGGGTGCTAATGGATGACAAGAATATAAAAATGTCTAACAATTCACCTCTGACGATGGTGGTGGTGATGATGAAGCTCCTCGTGCCACTCTTGCGAGGAAACGTCTGAGTTCTGATTGCTCGAGTTCTCATTGCTCCAATGCTCATGGCTCCTGATAGTGTTGGCTGTTGAATTTTCATGAGACGGGGGGCTCCTCCACCCTCTCTCGGATGACTTTGGGCTCCTCCGTCTGGAGTTGTGATCGTAAGGGCTATACCTTGGTGAATAACCTCGGTGTGAGGAAGGGAGCTTATGATCTAAGTTGAGCATGCTGTCATCCCGCACATCTGAAGACCACCTTTGCTCATGGTGGTAAGAATGGTTGGATCGATGGACTCGACTTCTCGATGAGTTGGAACCTGAGGCAGTGGGTGGAGCAGCCCAAAGCTTGGGATCGGTATTATCTGGAATAGGTGCATTTATGCCAGGAAAGGCCACAGTCATCTTTTTCGGTGGAGGTTCAGGTTCACTCCGTTCTGGAAGTTCTCCCTCTTCTGGAAGTTCTCCTTCTTCAAACTTTTCCTTCGTCTCCTCGTCATCAAAGATGGTGATTCCAGAAGGCTGGTTCTCGTCGTCATCATCTTTTGGAATAAAATTGCACCAAAAGAAAAAAAACATGAACAAAAATAATATCAGATTACAGAAATCTATGCTCTCAAGCTTGGTATCTCTAATCTTTCCTCACCCACAGAGACGCATTAACTCTTTCGCTTTCTCATAACACCTTACCTTTCGTATTTTAGGTATTTCAATTTTGTATCAACATTCATTGTGGGTGACAAAATATATCAACATGATTATACTAATAAGCCTTCTCCAGTTTTTACAAATGTTCTGTTTCAGCATTAAGTATCACAGGCCACAATGGATATAAACAAGCAAAATCAATTTGCCCTCATGTAAATTGCATCCTAAAATATTTATGTAAATTGCATCCTAGAATATTTACCTAAGTATCCAGGAGGGTATCCAATTTCACGCATCCGATGAAACCAAGGCGGTGGATCATGTTCCTGTATAAAATCAATGGATATAAGGCAATGAAGACCACTGCATGGAAATAAGCACACGAGCTTTTGTAATATAGAGAGATTAAACGCCAGTATGATTGAATGACATTAAAAGAAGCATATGTTCAAACTGCAGCAAAACTTTAACTGTGAAGAATGAAAACAACAGAAGAAATCAAACTTATCTTGTACTCAAACACATTATGAAGACAGCGCATCACTGAAGCTTTAATTTAAAAAAATAAAATCATTTGTTCGGGAAAAGAAAAATGTTGCACATGCGAACCTTGGAATAAAAGCAAAAAAATTACAGAGTCATTGACGTACTAAAAGACAATTTCATATCATCTTCTTTATGGCATGTCTACTTGATGAAAAGGGAGTCAAAATAAAGAGAAAGGAAGGAAACCAGACAGATTCCCATGCCTAGTTGGGTAGAAAATGGAAAAGTAGAAGAGAGGAAGGGAGCAATTTGGGATTCCTTTCCTCATTTTTGGTTTGGTTTGGTTCAAAAGTATATGGAAGAGAGGAAAAGAAGAAAAGTAGTGAACAGATTGATTAACTTTGTGTTATTTCTTGAGAATGATAGAAGCTTTTCAAGTGACAAAAAAAAAAGAGTAAATATCTCCCTTTTCCCCTCCTCTCTTCCCTGCCATTGTCCTTTTATTTCCCACTCTCTCTCCACCCAAGTAGACACGGTCTTATGCAGATTAATGACTCATTCATCATCTATATGTATAAGACAGGAGAACCAACAGTTAGAAAAAACTAATGGCAACTAAGGTTGCTTAAACAGCCAAAATCAAAATCAAAGAACAGAATCTCATTAGTACCTTGGCACAAACAAGAGTACATCAGCACAACCAAGAGATATGTCAAAACAATAAAATGCCACAGCTAACCAACAATATCATAAAAAGACTTGACTATTACCCCAATCCCCAAGCATTCTCGTGTTTCAGGTCCAAGAACTCCTGCTCGCAAATCATCAAATTTCCCAGGAGTTTTTTGATGATACCGAGCTTGTGCACGGTCAGTTGGATTTCGTCTTGAACTACTATGCATCTTGCGAGCGTTGATGATTGCAACATGATCGCGTGGCTTTGGACATTCCTTTAGCGAGTGGCTATACGAGCCACAATTGAAACATCGAGAAGCTTCTGATATCTCAATCCTGCAAATAGCATGGCAAAGCTATGCATCTTGTAACTTAACAAAAGATAATTGGAAAGCAGAAGACAATGCAAAGTTAACAGAAATATCTGATTGTATGTATTATTGAGAACTTCTGAACATAAAATAGATCTGCAATTTTAAAGTAGAGAAGGAAGAGAAGTTAGATATGACAATTATATTAACTTACAAACATCTCAAGTTGGCACATTTCAAAAATTTACAAAACAGATTGAAGCAAAAGTGAGTGTATGTACATATGCATGCATATATATATATGAATTTTACAGCGAACAATGCATAAAGGTATTTTGTTAATAAAGAACAGCAGAGATAGTAGAAACTCTAGATCTTTACAACAAACTCTATTAAGGAGATAAAGTTTGTACCCTCCATCACTTGAACCATCAACTGTATTTGAGCCTAAAGTATACACCCTGTCATAGAAAGGAACTTCAGCTTCGAATAACGCTTTCTTTTTATCCACCTCTTGTCTTGCTTGGTTATCTATCCAAAAAGTCTTCCATGCAAAAGAAGAAAGAAAGTTAAACTTTAAATGATGACTAGGAGGATAATAAGAAATTTGGAGAAAATAGTAAAGAAAAATGAGAATGTTATTTCAGATGGAAATGTTATTCACAATGATAAAAGCCAAAATGATATATATATATATATATATATATATATGAGCTTTGATATTCTGCGCGACCCGTGCGCGACACAGCCGACCCATCGCCATTGCCGTCGCCCTCGCCGCGCCGTCCGACCACCGCCGGCCGCCGGGCCAAGCCCGATCGACGCGTCACTCGACAACGCTTCGGCCAGCGTCGGATTCCGGTCGGATTGTGGCCGGAATCCGGCGCAATTTGGCCAGAACACAACCGATAGTGGCACGCGCCGTTTTCGGCCAAATCGCGGTCGGAGACCGGTCGAGGAAGGACCGACGTTCAACGGCGGTCCTTCCTCTGCTGGTCTCCGACCGCGATTTGGTCGGAATCCGGCCGCGATTTGGTCGGAAACCGGCGCACGCCACTGCCGACCGCGTTTCCGGCCAAATTGCGTCGGATTCCGACCACAATCCGGTCAGAATCCGATGCCCAACGCGCCGGCGAGCGGCGGGTCGATCGCGCCCAAGCCGGTGGCCAACGGTGGTCGGACGACGCAGTAGTAGCGGCGGGGGTCGCGCGTCAACACTATGCATTCCCACATTTGGACGGTCAGAATCTGCGCATGATCGCGTGATGGACGGTGGATCGTTGTGTCGCGCACAGGCACGCACGAAAGAGAGTCGCGCAGAATATCAAACTCGTGTGTATATATATATATATATATATATATATATATATATATATATATATATATATATCATAATTCACTCAAGTCATACCTTATCCGGCAGTTCCAAACTGGAACACAGAGCACAAAGTATCAAGTTAAATACATCTAAAACTACAACAATAAACTTAGTCCCAACCATTTGGAGTTGGCTATATGGACTTTATATCATCATTGAACCTTATGTAGGGATATATAGCTAGGTGGACCTTTCAGTATAACTCAAGTCATGCAACTAATAATAGATCATATTCACTTGTAATAATAAAACATAGTAACATTTATGAAGCAACTAAAAATAAATCATATACGCTTGTGCTGACAAAATATAGGTACATTTATGAAAGGTTTATCTGTATTTACCACTGTATTCAACTTCTTAGAGCCAACACATACTGCTGGAAAATATGTCTCTTCACCATCTTCTAAGGATGCATCTCCAGTTGCCTGCTAAGAGATGAGCAAGAAAACTGGATAAAAAAAGCTTCCTTAGCCGTCATATTTGGATAAACCATATTCATGATTCTTCTGGAAATGATGCAAATGGCAGTGCCAGAAAGCAAAACAGTGAACTCCATCAAAAAAATAATAATGAAGAATATTCAAAGAGATTATTCACTTGGGTATTTATGCAGTGCATTTTTGTTCACCCAACAATTTTAGCGATTGAAATGTAGCTCCTGCATTTGATGATTGTTTGGAATTTTACAAGTCAATTAGGCTTTAAAACTTACCTTCAAAAATTACAAATAATTGTAAAGATATATGCAGCTCCATGATACAATCAGGATAAAGCAGAAAGACTATTACACTTGATGAAAGCTGGTTCTCCGCCTGCCACTGAGACCACTGCTTCATGAGTTCCATCAGCTTCCTTTTGCTTTCTCTGCAGTATAGTAGAAACAAGTCATTCTCTATAACTTTTTGTATGCAAAGCATCCATAAATGAATCATTCTTTTAATTTCTTTTTTTTAAAATGGTATATATATGCCTTTCCGAAACATGAATTGTGAGATCATATATTGCATTAGAGTGATTTCCTTCTACGCCAACCTTGTCAATGAGTTAAAAATTACACGGACATATGGTTGCTTCTCAACGTGAGCATTTTGAGCTCTTTTCCCTCCTGTTATAGCTACGACCCCAATTAGGGAGGGAAAAGTAAGAAGAAAAAAAAGTTAAGAATTTACAAAAACAAGACAGTGATGTTGCATTTGCACAAGAACTATCATTCACCATTTCTCAGAAGACAGAAAATTATAATTATTTTTTCATAATGATAATGGCAAATCAATCTGCACAATTGCCCATAAATGATTCAAGGATAGTACTTGTATTAAAAGAAGAAAAAGCATAACCACTAATAGGATACAACTTTCATCGTTCACAATGTTGTTGGTAGCTGCACCGTCTATTTTAGCGTCACTGCCTGAATCCATGTCTTTATTGGACCTAGCTTTCACTTGTTCTGCTGTTGTGTGACCAAATAACTCAGCTCTCTCATACAGAATGGAGGGCTGTGGGGTTATGCCTTCTTCAATGTCCATATCCAGCACATTAGGATCATCTCCTTCTACACCATGTCCTGCAGAATCATCGTGATTCTCTGAACGATCATCATTACCTTTGTCATGGTTTTCACTTGCAGGAGATGGTTCAAGGCCAATGAAATCATCAGATTCCATCTTCTGGCACTAGGCGTTTTACCAAATAAAAGAATCCTGTATATGACAACATAAGATGGGGTATCAAAGAACATTCTACTAAGAGATACAAACGACAAAATAAGATAACTGGAAGATTAAATAGTGATTGACTTCTACCATTGACTTGCATATTATCAGTAAGCATAGATCTAATGAATCAATCATTCCTTGAGGATAGAGCCATTCTTTTTCATCACGTAAGAATCTGAATGATGGTTACCCGTGAACGTGACTGAACATGCAGTTTAAGAACTTCCTGCAATAGAAGTTCCCAAAATTAAGCTCTAGTACACTTGTTATGTGATACGGCGGAAGCCTACAGCTACCACATGGCCTGCAAGATCCAAACGAGTGTAGGGTTATCAGTCAAAATCAATGATAGCAAGCTGACATCCTCATCCTCAAGCGGCTACTTCAACCTTGGCCTCGGTCCTTATCTTAGCCTCTAATCGGCCTCACGTGCCGATCTCATCTCAGCCTCAAGTCTCAGATCCTGACCTTGACCTCCGCTCGATCTTGGATCCCGACTTCGACCTCCACTTGGCCTCACGTGTCAATCTCATCTCCACCTTAAACCTCGAGTTTCGACCTCGATCTCTGCTCAATCTCGGATCTCAACCTTGACCTCAAGCCTCGAGCGTCGACCTCGACCTCGACCTTTCTCAGTCTCGGATCCCGACTTCGACCTTTGCTTGACCTCATGCACCAATCTCATCTCAATCTTGGACACCGACCTCGACCTCTACTTGGTCTCAAGTTCCAATCTCGACTTTGGCTCAGCCTCATGTGTCAATCTCATCTCAATCTCGGACGCCGACCTCGACCTCTACTCAGTCTCAAGTCTTGACCTCAACTTCTGCTCGGCATCATGCGCCGATCTCATCTTAGCATCGGACGCCGACTTCTACTAGGTTTCAGGTCTCAACCTCAGCCTCTGCTCGGCCTCATGCGCCGACCTAATCTCAACCTTGGATCTCTCTTTGTCCAGTTCTAGGTTGAGTTCATCAGGCCGGTTCATTCGTAAGACCATGAAACCCTAAGATTGTTTCTCCCGGAAAGCAAGGAAAGTATCCTGGAAGACATGAACAACGGGAGTGCGTATATCAGAATACACCATAAATGGTAGCACGTATTTCAGAACAAACAATAAACACATGTTTATGTTTCAGAGATCGGACACATTAATAACTATATAAAAGGTTGCTCATACCTAAGGGCACACGTATGCACACAAAACCCTAATTTCCCCAAGCTCTTAATCTCCTTCTTCACGCAAAATCCTAATTTAAGCGTCGAAGTGATTTGTCAAGATCCATCTCCGGTGTCATTTTAACTCTCTTTTGGAGTGATTTGCAGGTGTTTCCATCCATTCCGACAACTATCTTCGAGGAAGCGTACACGTCAACACGTTCGTTGACTGGTGGCTTGATCATCCACGGAATTAGACCGCAACATTAAGTATTAAGAGAAATTTTTCTTCATTACATGTAAAAGTCAGCGTGAAATTATGAAAGCAGTATTCTGCCATGGTAACAACACAGCTGCTGGGGACATGTTCCAGCAAATCATAATAGTTCAAGGTCCTTAATCTGTTTGGGTGTGAATGGCCACTATGTAGATACCATAAATTGATACAACTTGCTAGTCCAGAATGAGAATTCTAGAACCTTCAAAACAGAGATGGTTGACTCCTGCAGTCGACCTCTTGCATGTTGATCATTAGTGTCCATTGATATCATTGGCCTATCTAATTGTTGTTGATAACCCACATCAACCCTTAAGGTAAGGAAGTCAAGCTTGTCAACCTATTGTACCAAAGTTAATAGTGAGTCTTGTCTGCCGGATACACTAGGCATTGCTACCCTAACTCACTTATTCTTGTAATATGGGGTTGACTTTGGCATCGAAAATGGATCCTATTGAGCCTATTCCAGTTTTCTAGGGAAATTACCGATTCATGCTTGGTTTTAAGGGAGGAATCTTCTGAGCCAGTCCAATCCAGGATATGATCTCCTCTTGTGGCAAAGCTCAGTACTGACCCCCTAAACGAATTTCATACATTTGGCACTAGGAGAGCCTCGTTGAGATCAAGAGATGTGCCCAGGGATCAAATTCTTGAGCACATTAAACAAACTTAAGGTTCAACAATCCACACCACCAATCAAATGCCACGAATGGTGACAACTATAACGAACTAACACTGATGTTCATATCAAGTTTGGAGACAACGTTTGTTGGCATCTGAGTCAACAACAATCAACCAACAAGCATTTGGCGATTTGGCTAGCCAGCTTCATGCACTTAGCAATCTATTAATGAAATTGGCGCACCAAATACTACTCAAACGCCTATTCTAACAACTGTCGTAATCCCACTAACGCCTTCCCTATCCACTGTATAGCCAGTGCTCACGCTCACAATCACCATCCGCTGGCGAAGGATTCAATATCACCCCTGTCTCGGGTCGGAAGTTAGAACCCAAGATCATCAGCGAGTGCCACACAGGTAACTGACAATATTGTAAAAAAGCAATCAAATCAGAAGAAGCAATCCAGTCTAGCCCTATATGCGCAAGCCAAATCAGAGTAAAGTTGATTCGAGTGACAAACATCGACAAACGAGAAGGATGAATGACGCCGAAGATCCTGGCTACGTGAATGCATATCATTCCTAAATAACACAGTCACAGAAATTGAATCATCGGGACAAATGTTAGGGTTCTGTATTGACAAAAAATACTCAAGAAAGGGCACGCGAAACCTTCGGATCACAGAGCAATCAGAAAACAGTATGCACACAGAATAATCGGGAGTACAAAGATGAACCGGCGGATCTTAAGAGGCGACGGAGATCGGGGTCTTGCGACAAAGGCGAGGAGCACAGTCAGGTAGAAGCGATTACAAATCCGAGCTCCCGAAAAAGGCTTCGGAAGCCAATGGCTCAACCGAGGAATCAAACGAGAGAGAGGAGAGCGAACCTGAGATCGGTGGCGGAAAAAGTAGCGACTTCCCGTCCGCTTCCGCCGTGCTTCGCCGCCGGATTACCTGATATGGAAACAAGAAGACGCTCGGGTGAGCATCGAACCTAATCGCAATTTGTATGCAAGTGCCACGTTTTTCAATCCTTACCTAGTCAGATCAGTCAAAATAAAGATAAAACATATTATATATAAAAATGCTTTTATATTTAAAAAATAATTACATTAGTTAACAATGCTTAAATTTAATTAAAATGATTTTAAATTAATAAATATATATATATATTAAATTAATGTAACAATTATTTAATATAAAATATCCTATATATAATTTTCTATCAAGTTGAATTAAAAATTGATGTATTTAGAATAAGAATAGTTTTGGGATAAAAAACAAAATCTATGTTAACTTTTGTTTAAAAGGGATTTTTAAAAAAGATAATTAGGAGTGCCTTTATGAGTTATTTATTGGTACATGTTTAATTTTATAAGGGCATTAGTGATAAAGAATAATTAAAAGACTAATCAGGGATTAACTTAGCCCAAATACATGATTTGAAGACTAATAAGTTTCACACTTTTATAAGAAAGATCAATACCGTTGGTTCCTCTAATCCAACGGTCGTAAGTCGTTTCTTTAATTCTGCAAATAAAGCCGCTGCGGTCGACCTCCGCCTCCCCAAATAAAGCCGCTGCGAATAAAGCCGTCGATTCCCTCCGGCGATACCGATTCTCGTGCGACGCGACGGAGGAAGCGAACGCAGCGGAGATCTGAACGCAGAGGGATTTCCACTTGGAGGTGCGTTCCGATCGGGTCTTTCCTGCTGTTGGAGTTTGTTTCGAGAAGCTTTTTTCTATGGATTTTTCGGGGGTTTTCATTGCTGTTGGAGTTTGTTCCGATTCGTCCTTATCTCTACGCCATGGCGATCTCCCGCAAAGAATCTAATTGTATATGGACTCAACTTGTTTGTCTTCGGGGTGCAAGTATTATGGTCATTAGGTCGTTCAAGATATAGAGTTTTCTTCATTGGGGGCAAACGATTTCTTTTTGTTTTCTGTTTTTGGGGAAAGTTGGGAAGAATGCCCTACAAAATTGAATTCGAGTGTAAAATGAATGTAGAAAAAGATAGGGAGGCGAGGAGGAAGTTCGGTGCTGTGCTTGGTATCGAGGTGTACCCAATGGATTGTGGTATTAATTGTTTTTGGCTTCTTGCGACTTTCTTTGGGCGAAGAATTGTCTTTCATGATTTCCGGAGTCGTGATAGAGTTTTCTGCAAAATGAATTGTGATAGTTAGGTCAAATGGCATGAAAAGGAAGATAGAGGGTTTATGGATGAGTTTTTGGGGAAAAGAAAAACACAATTAGGAACCTTTCCTTTAACGAAATACTTGATTTGCTTCTTGCGACTTTCTTTGGGCGGAGAATTGTCTTTGATCATTTCCCGGAATCATCATAAAGTTTTCATCAAAATGAATTGTGATAGTTAGGTCAAATGGCATGAACAGGATGATAGAGGGTTTATGCATGAGTTTTTGGGGAAAAGAAAACACAATTAGGAACCTTTCCTATAACGAAATACTTGATTTGGTTCTTGCGACTTTCTTTGGGCGGAGAATTGTCTTTGATCATTTCCCGGAATCATCATAAAGTTTTCATCAAAATGAATTGTGATAGTTAAGTCAAATGGCATGAACAGGAAGATGAATGCTTTGTATGGATGAGTTTTTGGGGAATAGAAAATACAATTAGGAACCTTACTGGAGATTTACTGGGGCAAATACCAAACTTCATAGTAGCATTCCTATTGAAATTTCCTATAACGAAATACTTACTGGATTCATAATTTCCACGTTTTATGCTTATCCACTGCAGTATTTTCTGTTCAATATTGTCCACCATATAGCCATATTGAATATACTTGTTCATTTTCACATCTTACCATTGAGTAAAACATCCTCATTATCTGTTATGCTTTCATGTTTTTTTCATTCTGTCTTTGTGATTGTCCACCACAACAGAGTCATGGCCGTGAAACATTCTTAATACAATGCTTGTGATCGACTAATTCTAACTTCAAAGAGTTTCAATGTTATGTAATATTTAGCTTCTTGTAACTTTTGCTTTCTATCTGTCCAGGTTCAGAGTTTTCTCCCACCCAGCTTTTGGTTATTTCTGCTAACTTTTTTGTTATAAACCCTGTCTAAATAGGATGTTGCCCATGGATGGCAACATCCTATTTGCTATCTATCTTTGATTAAATAAATTTTCCTTGACTGTGTTTTTCATTGAAAATTCTTCAGCCTGTAAAAAAAAACAATGCAAGGAAAGTCCTCTTTGAACCCTTTTGCTACACCTTATGTACCTATCTCGAAAATTCAGTCTGAAACAAGAGTTGAGGCTTCAGAGGAAACAACTGGTCCTCCTGGAAATAATGAGGCTATTGAGAAGTCTTTAGATCCTCAGCTCTTGGATTCCTTCTACTACGACATTCAGAGCTTTGGAAAACTGGATATCTCTGGTGAATCATCCTCAAAAGTCGACCAACACCTTGATGACACCTTCTCAGATGAGCTCAGTAAATTGGTCAATCCCAGTGCGACACTCGAGCGTCTTTCGTCGATGTTTCCTGATATCTCTTTGGACTATCTTGCCGATTTGCTTGCCATAAACCAAGGCGATTTCAACGATACAATTGATGTTCTGCAGCAGCTCGAGGTATATTTTTTTCTTCATTATCTAGTTTCAAGGCTTTAGAAACTGGCAGCATGCTCACAACTAATCTAATGGCTTATTGTAGAGCGATGATGATGGAACCGAGTATCCAACTGAACCTGCCGTGGCTGATGGCAGTCATGATCTTGCCCCTCAAGAAGGAAGCTCAAGCGGCACAAGTTATTCAACTCAATGAGAATTCGATACTTCTCCACCCTAAAGCTTGATTGAAAGTGTTATATTGGTGGTCACTGATGGGTTACTGTGTTTGTGCGCTAGTGAAATTTGATCCAAAACAAATGATTGAACGTATAGTGTAATTTTGATATGGATTTTAGGACTGTGGATATATGCTCGAGTAACAAACAAGTGCACTGGCCTTAATGGCTGTAAATAAATTACATTCAAGAACAATAAATTGATAATGAAATACAACAATGATTATTAATAACAACTAGATGAAATGTTCTCCCACGGTGATGTATAGTCCTTCAAAGCAGTATCAATGGACGGATCATGGCATTGTCTTCGTGATCCAATATCTGCAAATCAAAATTTTAATAATCTTAATTAATTTTAATTTAAATACTATTTTTTTTGTTTAAAAATAGGAAAGAGAGAGGGGCTGACGTGGCAATGGTAAACGTATCCGGGCTCTGCTGTGGCATCGAAGGGATAGTTTTGATTGGTGTCGACGAGCTTGAAGGCGACGACGACGCTGGTCATGTAGCCCGGCGCGATCTTCACCACGTTCTTCCAGGTCTTCTCGTGCTCCGGCGGCGTCACCACGTTCCCCACTGCGTGCGCCGTCACGTTGCACTTGACGGCGTCGTTGACCGCCGTCATGCAGCTCTGGAAAGCCCTCCAGGTTCAGTAGCTCTGTAGCTTGGATCGCCTGAAACATGCCCAGGTGGATGTGCAGCGGGTGGTTGTCGTTGGTCAAGTTGATGACGTACCACAGCTCGGTCGTCCCCGACTTGGGCGTCTCCGTTGCCGGATCCTCCAGCCTCAGCCCGTTGATGTACAGGTGCGTCGGCGTCCCCGCCGGGCTCTCGTACTCGTACATCGTGATGTACCTCGTCTTCACCACGCTGCCCGTCGTGTTCGCCGCGGCGTACGTCACGCACTTGGGTGGCACCTTAGATGTGTCCGGCGACGGTGTCCGCCCCACCGGGAGTATGTCAAATTTCATCACCTTGCCGCTTAGCGTCCCCGCTGCAGGGTCCCCCGTCGGAAAGGGGTAGGCCGCGTCGTTGACCAGCTCCGCCGAGGCGGTCGTGGCCTGCGAGAAGTCGATCACCACGTCGGCTATCTCCGCCGGCGCGAGCAGCACCGTCTGCGTCTTCACTGGCGCGGAGAGGTAGGAGGAGTCGGAGCCGACGACGTAGAAGGGGAGGCCGTTGGAGAGCGCTAGACGGAAGTAGCGGGCATTGCTAGCGTTGAGGATGCGGAAGCGGTACTTCCGGCGTTGTACGGCGAGGAAGGGCCATGCTTTGCCGTTGACGGTGATGACCTCGCCGAAATACTCCGGCTGCCACTGGGGGTGGATGGAGGGGTTGTTCCCCGTGGAGTTCATGTAGATGGAGCCGTCGATGTTGAAGCTCCGGTCTGCGATGACTAAGTGGAGGTCGTACTGGTCGCCGGCGGGGAGATCGAGGGGGTAGTCGATGTCTGGCTTCTCGATGATGTAGGCGCCGAGCAGGCCGGCGAGGAGGTTGACGCGGGTGAGGCCGAGGGCGTGGTCGTGGTACCACAGGTTGCCGGCCGGCTGCACGTTGGGGTACGTGTAGGTGCTCTGCGTCCACTTGGGGCCCACCTCCCGAAACCCGGAGGTGAACCAGGCGAAGGCGCTACCATCAGACTGCGGCGGGTGGACGCCGCCGTGCAGGTGGACGACGGTAGGGACGCCGCCGGACTTGGGAGAGGCAGTGGGGACGGTGAGGTCGAAGGGGAGGATGTGGTGGTCGGGCAAGTGGTTCTCCCACGTCACCGGCAGCTGCACTCCGTGGCGGGCGACGATGGTGGGGCCGGGAAAGGTGGCGGCGGCGGAGCTGGTGCCGTAGACAAACACCGGCGTCGGCGGCAAATCCCGGTGGAATTTCTGCATTATTATATACAGCACAAATTAAATTAAAACTGCCCTGTTTTCTAATAATAATTTCTCTGATTCTTGTAAATAAAAAATAAAAAATAAAAAATAAATTCGAGATATTTATTTACCCAAGTTTTGTAGTACATGCCAATGGTGAGAGGAACAGGGCAAGGGCGTGATCCTCCTTGGACAGCGAAGCCATAGATTTTGGGCATCTGCGGCAGTGGGTCCACGTACATTTGCAGCGACCTAGCCACGTTCTGAAGACCCTGCGACGTCGCCGGCGGCGGCGTGGCCGCTGGGGTTTTACCTCCGGCGAGTGTCACTAGAGGACTTGAAGAAGAAGAAGAAGAAGAAGAAGAAGAAGAAGAGGCATTTGCATGCACTGGCTGGGCATCGTTCCAATCAGCTGCAAAATTAGCACAAAAAACGAGATTAATCTACAATAATAATTAATATTGATGTCAAAACCTAAATTAATTGCTAAAAATTAAGTATCCTCGCACACCTTAAGAAAGACAGGCGTGTGCTGTTCACAAGTCCTTGGGTTGCTTCTTCCTTTAAAGGGAGAGGGCATCGAATAACAGCCTCCACCAGTTGCCGACTTTTCATTTCAGTCCGTCCTCATGGGAAAGTTCGAGGAACACACACTTTGAATTTGGGTACTCATTTGGTTAAAATCATGAATATACAGTGCAAGAATATTTTTTATTTATTTAGTTTTTATTTTTAACTTCCAGAACATAATTGAGTTGGTTACGATAGAACAGAATTACAAAAGAGGACAAAAATTTGAATCTCAACGATGGCGAAGCCAAACAATATCGTCCTCCATCATCAACTACAACTTCTTGATTTACCTCCTCATAGATAATCATGAGACTGACCATGTCTGCAACTTCTCGATTTACCTCCTCATAAATAATCATGAGATCGACTATGTGATCCCCAGGGCAATGGTGCAACAGTAGGACATCTGGGTTATGACCTAGGGACCCGCAGTTCGATCCCCAGCTACGGCGTATTTGCAAGAATTTTCTTCCAAATGGGAAACGCAATCAAAGGATGTTGGGCATCTGGATTGACCGCCGTATGTATTTTTCGATTTACCCTGGTGGTCGGTGGAAAACTTCCGTGGGACCGGACTGGCCACCCCAGGGATTGAGTCCATGAGACTGACTGAGATTTATCATTTTTATGAGACCGACCATGTGTGACCGCTAGAATGACAGATTCTATTTTTTTTTAAAAAAATATATATTTTTATATTAGATAAATAATTTTAAGATTAAACAAAAATAATATTAAAAAGTCTCAATAATCCAAATTCAAACTCAATCTGGAAATCATAAATCTAAATTCAAATTCATATAACTCAATCAATCCGAATAATCCCACCGACATAGAAAAAACTTTTTTTACTATTTTTTAATAAATATTTATTTTTATATTAATATTTTATCATTGTCTTAACATTCAATTACTATTGACTGTCCTGCATAAAATATTTAAAATTTTAAAATAAACTTTCATTTAATCTTTAAAAACTCATAAATCTTAAATTTGATGTAAGTTGATCCGTCGAATCTAATTCAATCTCAAAAATTTCAACCCGAATTCAAAAATCTCCGAATCTAATTAATATTATAATTTTCGGATCGATCAGATTGACTGATCGGATTTTTTTTGACACTCCTAATTTTCTCTGAATTATTCCTAAAGATAAATACTTTATTTATTTGATCATATTTTATTCCATTATAACTACATCATGGGATGGGTACGTAGGCACGATTGAGAGCATAAATAATTTAATATTAAAATGACACTAAAGGAATCCCAATACTTCGTATTTATTTATTATTAAAATAATAGTCCTTTATAATTTAATATATGAAATATTTTATTATGCTCCACTATCGAACTTTTATAAAAGCTGCTTAAAATGATATAATTTTAAATTATTTTTAATTAAAATTACTATTTTAAAGCCGTTTTAATTTAGCTAAGGACATCCACAACCCATTCTCGTTATAACACTCTCCACCTCATTAAAAAGTATAGAATCCACTACCACATACTCATTATAACAACATACCTTCTTTTTTACCCACATTCCTTTTAACATTAACGCTCATTATTTATGAGTCCCACTATCCACTCAATCATCTTAAAATTATATATATTAAATAAATACATTTTAAAAAATAATCATTAAAAAACTAGTTATTTTTTAATTTTAAATTTTAAAATTTATAATTTTTTAATAAAAATTAAAACTAACTGTTAATAGCCATTAAAATTAACCGTTTAATAAATATAATTAAAAAAATTAAAAAAAATTGCATGTGGGGTGAGACAGCTAAAGAGCTGACCCATCCCACTATCATTTGAACGCGTTCAAGTGGAAAGGTGTTATAGCACCCTCATTAACAGCTGCATTGGAGATTCTCTAAAAAACTATTTTATTATTTTTAAAATAAATTATAGAAGGATATTTTTTTACGATATAAATAAATAAATAGGATTTTTTTGACAATATATATTTTAAAAAATGTTTTTTTAACTTTTTTGGATAAACATTGACTTCTTATTCCTTCTTTTACTTCATTTATTATGGCAAGGAAAATAGACTGAGAAAACCATTAATTTATTTTATTAATCTTATTTTTATCAAGTGCAAGGACACAATTGTGAGGTGGCCCCATTTTGTGATGACTAACGTGAAAATGATTAGTTTAGTCGTCGTTCAAAAAAAATAAGTTTGAATGAATTGAAATCCCTCCTAACATTTTTGAATTTATTTTTTTATATTAACATCCAACTAATCTTGAGGTGGACGATCATATCCTACGTTCCAACATATAAAAAAATTTAAAAAAATGAGATGATTCTTAACGTGACTTTTTAATATCACTAGTTATTCAAACGACGTATAAAAAA
Organism: Curcuma longa; assembly: GCF_044706935.1. Taxonomy (NCBI): domain Eukaryota; kingdom Viridiplantae; phylum Streptophyta; class Magnoliopsida; order Zingiberales; family Zingiberaceae; genus Curcuma; species Curcuma longa. The sequence goes on along the minus strand of NC_133872.1, from coordinate 3,899,182 downwards.
ATCGAGGAAGAAATGTGACTCCGTCTATGCATATTGTTTTGATAAATTGACAATTATACTTGATAAAAAAAAAATTCAAGAGAGAAATTTTGGAAGTATTTGGATAATAAAAAAACTTAGGGTTTAGAGTGAAAAGTTCCATTATTTATAAAAAAAAATCTACAAAAGAAAAGGAAAGAAAAACAGTTTCAACAAAGAAGGCAATAACTATGGGCGTCCCTAGTTTTCAAAATGGGCGTTTTAAATTTTTTTTATACATTTAAATTTTTTTACTTTTTATCAACATGATTATTTTTTAAAAATATTAATTAATTTATTATTTGAGTAGTTATTAGACATTGTAAAATTATCTTATAAAAATATTCAAATGTATATATTTTAAAATTATAAAAGTTTTGTTTAATTTTAAAATTGAACATTTTTTATAAATGTGTGTATTTTGTTTAGGAATGAGAAATTTTCCTAGATGAATTACACTATTTTAAATTTGTCTTCCTTTTAATTTTTAGCAAAAATAAAAATAAAAAACAGTGTCCCTTGTTTCTATTATGATAAAAATAATATTCTATTTAAAAATATCTAGTAATTTTAATTAAAATTATTAAATAATTATAGTCAAAATTATTGTAATCTAATCAAAACTGATCTAATATTGATAAAATTATTATGATTATAAAATGGGCTCTTCTATCATTTTTTATCTCTAATTTTCCAAATAATTAATTAAATTGTCATTTTTATGAATTGCTAATGACTTAATAAGTCAACTTGACTCTTATTTTGTCAAAAAAAATTGGCACTAGATATGAAAATTTTTTTAACCAACTATCAAGATAAAATCATCCAGATAGTCTATTTTCTCTGACCCGCTACTCATTAAAGTATTTTGTCATTATCGATTTAGTCTTTGCTGACGATTATTTTGAATGATTCGGGATTGCGGAAGATGTATGACCTTGCATGTCAAAATCAAACAGGTAGATAACAACTTGTTTTTGGTGGATCAATGAGAAGAATAGAGACAAAATACTACTTGTCGTTCGTCTTAATTAATTATCATGCATAGTAACATAAAATAATTCAAGTGCTCATGGTTTTTGCCATGTTACGAATCTTTGCTGTGCTATTAAATTGACCACATTGACATTTGATGCGTCAGTGGCACCTAACCGATTGATTATGAACTAATTTATTTTGTGTAGCAATGATGAGAATTGACACCGTCAATATTCGGGTGCTCCATGTTTGGCAGGACACATCTATATGGCCCTACCCCAAGTTTATCTCGCTAAGTCACCATTATTCTAATCATACTTGATCGAACTACCGAGCTGTCAAGTTGCCGAACTTGTTTGAGTTCACCACAAAAAGACCAGAGAATAGCGACGGAATATTTCCGTCTCTAATCGGTCGCTAACCGAAAATAGCGATGAATTAGCGACGGAAACAACTCGTCTCTATTTTTTTGGTCGTTGACGTCACTTTAGCGACGGAATTTTTAATTCCGTCGCTAATTAGCGACGCAATTAATTAATCCGTCTCTAATTATTTTGCGACGAATTTTTTCCCGTCGCAAAACTTTAGAGACGGACATTTAATTTTCCGTCGCTAATTAGCGACGGAATTAAATATTTCCGTCGCTAAACTTATATAAAAATAATAAAAATAGGGTTTTTATTAGCGACGGAAGTTATATTTCCGTCGCTAAGTAGCGACGGAAATATAACTTCCGTCGCTAGATTTATAAAAAAAATTAAAAAATATACGTTTATTTCCGTCGCTAAACTTTAAAAACACAAAAAAATTAAACGGCTATTAGCGACGGAATTATAAATTCCGTCGCTAATAATATATATATTTTTAAAATTTTTAATCTAACTTTCTGAATTTCCCTGTTTACACATCGTAATTCAAATTTTAAGCACTGCATCACATATCGTAATACTGTTTATAATAAGAACAATAAACATTGCATCACATATCAAAATACAAATATCGTAATACAAATATCAAAATACAAATATCGTAATACAAATGGTTTTACTTCAGATTGCTAATATTTAACGAACAGAACAACATGCTTTCTTTGTTCTTTATACAGAAGGAGAAATCTTATGCCTTTATCTTCTCAACGTACTTATGCAATAGCTGAAACCTGTTGCTGCCTCTGTATCAGCAGCAGTTCCTGCTCCACTCTACAATAGGAAAATATTCACAAATTTTCATACCAAAGTTAATCTTAGAAAGAACTTTGAACTTTCCAATACCTCTTGATAGGAATACCTCAAGATTGGCAGGCTTGTGGATGCCTTTGCTCCACTCTACAACATGATTTCAATCAGACAAAAAAAAATATATCACAACTTATAACCATATACCTTATCAAGGGCAAGAATTTTGGTCCAAATGAACACCAGTATTTGTCATAAAAATAGAAATGACATAAAAATGGAAATTATATAAAGTATGCCAGCATTCTAGTAACAACCACACAAATTGTAAATCTAGACTGCAAGCAAGAAGGGTACCTGGAAGTTTAGACAAGCAAATTTCAGCAGTCCAATATTCCCCTCCAACGCCTCATATCAACCATTCACAATAAATCTCTGTCAAGATTAAGCTTTGTTCTGGCAAAAATCTTGTGAAAAATTAAATATCAAACAAATAATTGTTTATTTTGTAGTAAAATAAACTATGTGAGATTAGATAAAAAGGGTGAAACAATCCAAAACCAAGTCACTGCCAATCCAATCAATGACCAAAGTCAGTACAAGATTTTGACATTGATTCCAATAGAAGGCGACAATAATTCAATGAATTTCTTACCTAGCCTTCATTAAACTAGATTTATGAAACCCCAACTGTTCAAATTGGATAAAGACAAACCCAACAAAGAAATAAAAAAAGAATACTGAGTAAAGATTTAAAATTCAACCACCATTATCCCTTTTGAAGCCAAGCAAAATAAGTGAGGCAGGATGTAGTGAGGCAGGATGTGAACACATCAGCAAGAAATTCAACACTCTGAGGAAGAGTCTCGTGGGCTTCACAAGCAGCAAGCAAAATAAAATCCTTTGATGAGGAACCAGAAGAACTAGAAGTGTTCCAATCTTGGCGCTATAAGAACATACAAGATTTAAATGCATCAAAATACTGGCTATTAGCAAATTATTTGTCAATATAACAATCAAATGCATACTATCTGTTGGGTAAGAAAAAAAACCTCTAGAAAGGTTTTGACAATCATCCCTGCTGCAGAACAATCAAACACATAGATCGAAGGT
>NC_133872.1:3882205-3895798 GCF_044706935.1 Curcuma longa | reverse complement strand
TTGTTAGTTAATAAGCAAATTAAGAATTCCATTGCTATGTGCCATTTTTAAGTTATTTAGAACCCTAAAGCTCATCTAGGGAGTTGGTTTTTTGTCTAGTACTTGTCACTATATTGAGTTTTTTTACTACTTGTTATCACATTCAGTTTTTTTTTTGCTACTACTTGTCACCACATTGTAATTTATACCGTGTTGATATGAGAGGCATCATATGGATACAAAGAAACAAATTACACTCATAATCTGAATATTATAAAGTACACGCATAAGATAAGTGAACCCTAGTTCTTACTCCATGGTATATACTAAAAAAAACCTATTGATATTATACTATAGGAAAATTTTAACAAATAACCATATTTACATTTAACCAGAATTATACACTACTTGTTACCTTCCGAAAGAAATGGAGCTTTGCTGTTCACAGGCGGCCGGAGAGAGGAGAAGCAGCCGAGGAGAGGGAGCAGCCGGGAAAGGGAGCAAGCAGCCTGAAGAGAGGAGCTTGGCCGTTCACAGTCGGCCGGTGAGAGGAGAACCACGTGAGGAGAGGGAGTAGCCGGGAAAGGGAGCAAGCAGCCGGGAGAGAGGAGCTTGGCTGTTCACAGCCGGCCGGTGAGAGGAGAAGCACGCGAGGAGAGGGAGCAACCGGGAAAGGGAGTAAGCAGTCGAGAGGAGACTTCGCCGGAGATAGGAGAACGCAGCCGAGGAGAGGTAGCAGCCGGGAAAGGGAGCAAGCAGCCGGGAGAGAGGAGCTTTGCTTTGCTGTTCACAGCCGACCGGAGAGAGGAGAAGTAGGCGAGGAGAGGGAGCAGCCGGGAAAGGGAGCAAGCAGCCGGGAAAGGGATCAAGAAGCCGAGAGGAGAGTTCGCCGGAGAGAGGAGAACGCAGCCGAGAGGAGAAGATCGCCGAGACAGCCGAAAGGAGAATCGCGCAGGAGAAGGAAAAAAAAGGTTCGGCGGAACCCTAAAAATCGCTAACTAGTGACGGAAGTATATATTCCGTCGCTATTTAGCGACGGAAGTATATATTCCGTCGCTAGTTAGCGATGGAAAAAAAACTTCCGTCTCTAACTAGAGATGAAATTAAAGCTCCGTCGCCAAAAATGTAATTAGAGACGGCTTCAATTTATCCGTCGCTAATCTTAGAGACGGAAATAAATTCCGTCTCTAATTCCGTCTCTATTCTATGGTATTTTTGTGGTGGTTGGTCCAAGCTGCTCTGGCTAATTGATAACATATATTTTTATAGTTCATTTTGACTTTAATATTTGATATTTTTGTTATTTTCGTTGTGTAACTATTAAGTATTAACACATTTTACGAATAGAAACTCATTTTGGATTATATTGCTTATTCCTACATATATAAAATTGAATCTAATATTTTTAATGTGTTTTTATAGGATACTTAAAGAGTCATGAAATTAGATCAAGTTGAAGCACTAATTGAGCTTGTTTGAGTTGTCGAGCTATTGAGCTAGTCAGAGTTGCTAAGTTGTTGAATTTGTCGAGTTGCTAGGTTGGTCGAGTTCGACATGGCATAAGACATGGACCATGGTCTCCACTTTTCTCGTGATCTCTTCTTCACTTTCCTATTATCTCCATCGGTACCCTTGCACTTATAAACACTAGGTATATGTTTCAGGAAAAAAAATTGACTACTTAAATATTAGAGGAACCTCACTAGGATGATTCTCGATAAGTCCTATGACATAATATTCTTCGTAGAGTCCACCACGTCGAAAAAAGAAAATATCTTTAGCAATTTTAAAACTTCATCAGTAATATATAATATTTAGAATGACATTTTTAATAAAATGTTCCTGTTGAGATCTGCACCAGGAAACTCTGACCGTCTTCTTCAGCACCAAGACCCTGAGTACGACACCTGCAGTTGAGAAGAAGGTGAGGTGGAAGGCCAAGAGTGTCCTGGCGCGACCACTCCGATGCTTAAGTCAGTTCGTGAGAGGGTGGAGAAGAAGATGAATATGGAGAAGCTTAATGCGTGAGATTGCATACCTCTTTCAGATAACCAACTGACCTTTTATATGGCTTGATGACGTTAAGTCACATCCAAGACGTGACCAAAGTCCCATCGTCGTTATGAATGTGTCAGAGAATAGGGAATAGTCAGCACTGATGTCACATCGTTGACTTGCATTTAAGGAAGTATGTTGCTATATATTTTTTAGAGATTTGTCATGATGAATTATATCAATATCAAGAGAACATTCATAGCCGTACGATAGGGGAGTGGTCTTTTCCAGGACTAAAATAAGAATGAGAGGGGTGATGAAGGTTGATTCGGCTCGGGTACAAGCCTTTAAGAAACAGGACCGAATGTGCAAATCTCCGGTATGACGTCTCAGCCCAGTTCGAAAAAATGTGTACTCCTGAGAGGGAGTCCGACCCGACAGGACCCTCTCGAACACCCAGGGAGTAGCCCCTACGAGGAGGGTCCGAGCCGACTGGGTACACTCGAGCAGGGTGAAGACTTCTCTTGTAAAGGGGATCTGACCCGACTCCCCTGATCAGTCTCAAAGATACCCTGTCCAAGAGATTTGGTGCCGTGGAGCCATGCCCGGGGAGTGTAGGGTGGCATCTGGGGGTGTAGGGTGGCATCTGTGATGCGGCTTCGGGGGCCTCGGCTCGACCCATGCCTCCGATCCCCCCACATTATGCCCGCCACCTTCTGTTGGATTCGACTAACCATGATTACCGCATACGACCATAACAGTTAACTTGGTCATTTAACCATTCCGTTGGCTAGTTAGGAAGGATCCTCAATAAATTAAATGTGAAATGTTTGTTATAATCAAGGACAAAATTAGGAATTTCATATTGGAGGGAGCGAAAAAAGATGTGTATTTACGTTCAAAGAAAAAAAATATATTTACGTTAAAAAGGAGATGATTGTATCATTATCTCTGTTCGTTCCTCATTTCTATACTCCTACCCTCTTACGTTAAAAAATAAAGAGGGGACACCCACCACCATCTCTCCCGTTCCGTCCCTAGTTATAACCATCAATAAGTACAACATTTAACAATGTTTATTGCACAAAATAGTCTAATTAAAAGATTTTTAATTTAAAGATAAAAGTGCTAAGTCCCCCAACCCAACAGCTCCCTAATGGTTGTTAAACCTAAGAATAATTAATCGATTAGTACTAAGTTGTTTAATTAATTAATTAGGAATTAGGATCCCCACACGCCAAAATAGAAATATTAAATTCGATTGATGATCACACCTCATTCTCAACGTGTAGGTGATTAAAAAACAAATGAAGAGAATCATTACCGACAAATATTGACTAATATATTAATTTCTTTAATTATAAGATTAAAATAATAAGAATTACATTGGAAGCATTGCAAGAATGATTATCATTATCAAATTACAGACTCAACTGTTATGCATTCCACCTTTGCAGAAGAATGATTTTCTTCTAATGAATAGTGGGTAAAAAAAGTGCCTTGTCTGAATGAATTATCTTAATACTTGATGAAAATTTTTTGTGAGATAAATTGATCATTTTAAAATTAATCGACCTATTGAAAGCGATAGGAAATAATAATAAGCTTGTTGCATGTTGACGATAATTGATCACAGGTATAGGCTGCTAGCAACCAGAGATCAGGATCCACTGATTGAATTGAAGTACTATATTATATTATATTACATAGGGCGATAATTGAAGTACTATATAAGTTTGTTGTAGGTTTATCCATAGGTATTTTCCAATGTACATCCTGATTCTCTGAACATCTAGAAGCTTATCAATATCTCTTCCATAAAAAAAAAAGTAAAATTTACTATTCAACGACCTCACACGGTTGATCTCATGATCATAAAAAGTAAATCGAGAAGTTACAGTTAACCACGATGAAAAAGAACATTGTTACAGTTTCATTGAGATTCGAATCCTTATTTATTTTTATAACTCTACTCTATCGTAACTAACTCAACTATGTTCTAGGACAGTTTATCACTATCTCAACATTACATAACCTAGATCAAGATATGGCAGGCATAGGCATACTTTTGAATTTGATGGCAAATATGCACTTCATAATTGTAAAATTGAAATTATACTATTTCATATTTTGAAGGAAAAATAGGTAGCTTGTCCCATTCCAAAATACCTAAACCCAAGCTTGTGAAATATCAGAACCCTAAACCCAATGCAAGCTTGGATTCAACCCAACACAAATCCAGACTATTGCACCAAATCTAACCATTAATTAGCCAAGAAAAAAAGGGCAGATCCATGCCCACGACCTCCACACGGCAAGGCCGCATCGACCGACCATGGCACTGCCCGCGGCAGGATCACGTCGTGCCTTGTAGGCTCGATCTTGCAAGTGCGACCTCGCGGCGAGATCATAGTCGTCTCGCGGGACCGACCTCGCAGAATATTCCATCATTAATTTAAAAATATATATATATATATATTTCTTTCGTCAATTAACGACCGATTTAACTATGAAATATTTATTATATTGATAGAATATAATATATTTACATATGCTTAACACATGGATCAACAAGAACTATGGATAGATGTAAATGTAAGGGTCCCGAACTAGTACAAAGAAAGAATTAGTTCGGGGCACAAGCGCTCTTAAAGAATGGGGCAGAAGCATTACAGATAGTTTAGAATATGAGACAGAAAAGATAACGTTAACTGTATAACATTTTGAATGCATGATAAAAAGAGACACTCTCAACAAGAGCTATTCACAGTGAGAGAGAGTCTTTTGTTTGGCACGAGTAAACGGGTAATATAGTTTAGAATTGAGACGGGGAACGTTAAAAGTATAGCAATTTGAATACCAGAGAGAATCTGAATGAATGCAAAGACAGCCTACAGCTTGCTCACTGCATTCGGTCCTTACTTCCACAGTCTCACAATCCCACTCCCGAGTAGTTCACTTGCTTTTCACTCGTCCCTTTCTTTTCTTTCCTGAACGTGATGTAATTCTTTATCTGTTGTAGCGTGATTCCGATTGGGATTGCTCGTGTCGAAGGAATGATCAACGAAAAGCTTCTCAAGTTCCACAAACCAAATCCTTGCCTTAAGAGTTCTTCCTCTTCTCACTGGCAGCCTGTGCTCGCCTCTGATCTTGTCGGCTTCTGGACTTGGACGCAATCACACATCGCTGCCTCTTCACTTGCATCCTTCTCAAGGCTTTCCTCTCCCTTTAATAGGGAGAGGTTGCATCTGTTGGTGCAGTTTGCACTAACGATCAAACTCAAGTTTTGATAAATGATAAATAAGTTAAAGTTAGGTTTATTGTGGGTTTAACTTCTTTACCAAGTGTGCAGAGTTTAAAGACTTAGGACCAGACACCAGACTGAAGTCCAGGATGGTTGAGTCCTGGCGAGAAGTTCAGTTGGGTCCGTATAGGCCTGACAACTGGCTGAAGACCAAGTTGGTTGAGACTTGGCAAGAAGATCAGGGTGGTTGAGTCCTGGCAGGAAGACCTGGTGGGTTAAGAAGTCAAGTAGAACTGCATGAGGTAAGTAAGGTAAGTCACTGGAGGAGCGAACCAGTAAGGACGAGTTCCATTTTGAAACTTTAGACACGGTCCAACTTAAACCCATTTGGGTGATCCAAGTTAAGGCCTGGTTAGATCCTGGTCTAGATTGATAGGATCTAATTAATTTTAGATATTCTATATTTTAATATATTTTATTATTCTAACTCTATTTTATAGGATTTATTTGGTATATGGATTAAGTTAATTTTGCAAATGAACTCTGCAAAATTAATCTTCATTATCCTTCATTTATTTTTTGCAGAAAATAGTAATACTAATATATATTTATTTTCACAACAATGGAATATTTATAGTAATATTTGTGAAATTTTAAAAATATTTAATGATGCAATCGAACAACTTTTCGATGTTTATTATCCCACTACTCATTTAGTTTTAGTGAATTTTTATAGTATAGTATTAATTTTAAATGAACATATCAATAATGAAGCTTTAACTTCTTGTATAGTAGCTATGAAAACTAAATGGGAAAAATATTTTTATTTAATTCCTAAAATTTATTTAGTTGCATTTGCTTTAGATCCTAGATTTAAATTAGAAGTTTTACAAGAAATACTAACTTTATACTATGACGCTTTAATTCCTGTTAAAAATCATTCTTCTCCTGATCCAGCTAATATTATATTTATTATTAGAAATTATTTATGTGATATTTATACTCAATATTATGTGAAATATGGAATACAAACTAATATTTCTGAAACACAACAACAAACTATTAGTACTAATTTAAAACTTTCAAAAGCACAATTTTTATTAAAAGAACGGACGAAACGTCCACGAGGATACTCAAGTTCCACACAAGAACTTGAGAATTATTTTACCACTTCTTTTGATTTCGTTATGGAAGAAATTTTCTTTTGATCGACTAATTCTAACTTCTAAGAGTTTCAATGTTACGTAATATTTAGCTTCTTGTAACTTTTGCTTTCTATCTGCCCAGGTTCAGAGTTTTCTCCCACCCAGTTTTTGGTTATTTCTGCTAACTTTTTTGTTATAAACCCTGTCTAACTGGAGAACTAAACACTGTCACTTTTAGTTGTCCATCGATGGCAACATTGTTACGCCCCGGGAGACGACTTTCCGAGAAATTTCGGCAGCATCTCCCCTGTAACAATTGACTTCCCTGAATACATACACATATAATGAATCCATAACAGACTATGGATATATATAATGACAGATAAAAGTAAATAAAATGATCACCACGATCATATACACACAACCACACAAAATGACCCACACGGTCAATAATAACATCCTCAACTCAAGTATCACAACCACGCATGCATATCAAATCCGTCCAAAATCCGATAGACAACTCGAAATGGAAACAAACATCGAATCATCAAGGAAACCAGATACTCGAATGAACAACCACTCCAAGATGTCTAATAAGTCCAACTACAATGAAACTGTAACGGAAATAAACCAAAACTCAACGGTTTCAGGACTAGTAGTGCAGCTCTCCAGACTGCATCAACCTGAAATAACAATACAGGTAAACGGGGTGAGTTCCAAAAGAAACTCAGCGGGTATCTAGCAGATATGTGTATAAAAGCTATCAACAGTAATAACATGCTGTACAGTCTATCGGAAGGTAAATAAGGTAGAAAAACTGAATAACAGTAGATCTGTACATACCAGAGTCCGATAAACAATAGTAAGGTGAAAGGAAATCCCCAAACCAACACATAGGTCTCCTGTATATGCATGTCATCCAAGTGCATCAAACAAGTGCAACAATCACAAACAAATGCAATAGTGCAGTATGCACATGGTGCAATGCATGTCCTGGTCACCCCTGACGCCAGTCAGACCAGTCACTCCTCTAGCGGTGAGGTCGCATGGGAACTAAAGCCCGTCTGAGTACTCATCCACAGTGGTGAAGTCGAGTGGGTAGGGCTGTGACCTCTGTGCACTCTGCCGTCACCGCTCCTGCGTGACCGAGTGGACAGGATGTCCTCGAGGTGTACACCTATCCTGGTACCCAAATCATAAGTGGGCGAACAAGCTCTCATCTCCTGGTCACAATGACAGAGGAGGGATCCCTGGATGCTACCACGCTACGAAACCACTATCCTGGGTGGCCTAGCGGAGCTCCTGTCAGGGCAAGTATGCACCAACCTAAAGGTTTCCACTAACCCATGAGTGGAGTATGTGTGTAAATCATATACGAGTGACGGGCTCAAACTGTGCTACCACTATAATAGGAGCGACTCGACTAAAATAGGAGCAGGAGCAGATGATCACAAGACATGCAATTACACACACCCTTTGATTGGTAGCTCGCATGTAACTGACGCCGGACTCAACAACAATGGAATCCCGCACGTCAGTATGCAATATATGCAAGCATGATGTATGACACTAGTCCATGCATCATATATCCAACTACATATCCGTAAGCATGATCCATGCACCACCTATCCATCTACCAGTCCATGTCATATGCTCCAATAACCATAACGAGGTAAAGTCTCATGTCTATCATAAACATCGATACGGTATAAGATAAAGCTAAAGCATATGAACAAGTAATAGGTGGTATCAAAACATGGCAAAGGTATCAGATAACCAAACATGGCAAAGGTATCAGATGATCTCAAGATAAATAAGTAAGTATCCAATACTATCAAATAGCACTAATAACTGGTATAGAAAGCAGATCATGATATCAAGTGAGATAGATACGAACAGGATCATGAATTATTGATAGCATGTAATACACATATCAATAAAGACATATCTATAAAACATAAGTGATAACCCTAGATTGGATGTCACGATAGGGCTTCAAATTGAAATTTATAGATTTTATCGAAAACCCGCGATAAATACAGAAAAGGAGAGTATAGGGGCCTCGAGTCGTATTTTTCCAAGGACTAGTAGAAAATCGTCTAATTCAAGCTTGGGTATGTCGTTCTTTTTGGGTTTTTCTAATATAAAATGGGGGTTTTGGGGTTTTGAATGAAAAGCAATTTAAAATTCGTAAATTAAACAAACTGCAAGTTGCTAAACTATAACTAACAATTATTGAATTCAAGTATAGACTAATCTATCATGCAGCAAACCTAATTAGCAATTTATTAAGCAAGGAAGGAACGAAACTAGGCTAAATGCAAGCAATTGAATTTATAAGCAACAAACCTAACTAGGAAGACTACTAGGCAATGTAAATATTCAACCTAAAGCAACTAACATCAAGCCCAATGATTAACCTATTGAAGTTTATCAAACTGATACGGAGAACCTGGAATTGGCACGCAACAGTGCTTTTCCAAATTTCAGAAATCCGGAATCAAGTGATCAGGCAAGAATTGCAAGAATTTGAAGCTAATGAAATAGAGCAAATCTACAACAACTAATCTGGCACTAACCGTATGAAATGCACTCAAGACTAGTTAAATCAGTTAACTACAATGAGAATCAAAGACTGCAAAAACCAAATTTCAGAAACAGGTAAAATGCAGTATCAGAAAAATCATAAACTCATCCGATCATCCCTGTTCCGATTTCTTCTCCTTATCTTGATGTCAAACAAGCTCTTGAATCCAATTGAATCTTCCACTCGGTCTTTAGGTAGTTTGCTAGCTGCTCGAATCCAGAAAAACCCCGAAGAAACCCTCTTCGGTGCGAACTGAGGTCGGCAGTAGCTCCGTGAAGCTGCAAAATCTGGATTCCGTGCTTCAGCTTCCTCCGATCGATCTGATAACTCTATAGGACAAATCCGCACTCCTCAGAGAACCCCTCGAAGGATTGCGGCGTCGAATTGTGCTGTCAATCGCTGGAACAAGCCAAAAACAGGGTCGCCGGCGCCGGAGAAATCCTCTCCACCTCGCCGTCTCCAGCTGCCGAGATATACCCAAAGGACCGGCTTCGAACTTCTCAGAGACCAAGGAATGCGATGGACTTTGATTGGGAGGAAAAGGCTGCCCGTGGAGGTACGTCGTGAGGCAGGGGATCGGCGGGGGAACGAAGCAAATTGGAGCTGCGCGAACCAGAATCCTCCTTCCTCCTTGCGGTTGATGATCTTCCTGAAGCCTTGGACGTGTCGCGCAACCTTCCGAGAACCCCTCGCCGGCGTGCGGTGTCTAAAGGTGCAGTAGCTCACCGGAACTCGAAGGAACAGGGGTGGCGACGCCGGAAGAACCCCGCCGGTCGTACGCCTTCCAACCGCCGAATCTCGCTCAAAAAACCAGTTTCCGACTCCTCAGGGACCGACGAAGGCAACGGAATTGGGTTTTCGGGATGGGGCCAGCCGTGCTCGTACGCTATCGAACAGGGGAGAACGCGCGGCGGGACGAAGCACAGGAGCGGCGCACTGTTAATCGATTAAACTCTGGTTTATATAGTTGCGGTTTGATTAATCAAGGAATCCTGGCCGTCCGTTCTGAACTTGATGATCTGGACTTGATCTAGGGCTTTAGGGTTTGCGAAAAATTCTGGAATTTTGATCGGGCTCGATCTAGATCATGTCCTCCATGTTGGCTTGATCAATTTGGCAAATTTGACTCGATTTGGCCGTGATTGAGCTCGAACTTGATCCGACTTGAACCCTAAAATCAATTAAAACTCAATTAATGCAAAAATTACTATTAAATCATAAAAATTATAATCAAACCTCAGATTATGCAATATAGAGTAAATATGATCAAATCGATTTATTTTCTAATTTATTTTCATGAAAAAAAACCCAAATTGAATCAACAAAATACTTCTTGGGTCCGGGGAATCTTCCGAACTTCATTCCGAACGGCGTCCACATAGCATCGACGCGCCATCAATTGGTTGCCTCTCACTTCCCCAACCAAATTCCCCACCGGGAATTTAATTTTCTCGTAATGATGGGTAGATGCGACCGCCGAGAAAGCGCCAAGTGTAGGTCTCCCTAGTATTACATTATAAGAAGAGGGTGCATCTACCACAATAAAATAACAATACCTGGTCCTTCTAGCTGGCTCCTCGCCCAGGGAGATGGCGAGGCGGGCTTGTCCCAGGGGGCGAACTTCATTCCCCGTAAACCCATACAAAGCTGTAGCCATCGGCTCCAGATCCTCTTTATCTATATCCATCTGATCAAAGGCTCTTGAAAATAATGTAACAGAGCTGCCTGTATCCACCAGTACTCGGAAGATATCATAGTTGGCTATTGTGGCTGTTATCACCAGGGCATCATCATGGGGAGTTTCTTATCCGCGGACACCTTGGGTTGAATCCCATGATGGGTCCGTCCTTCATGCATCCCCCTGCTACACTGCAGACTGCCAGCTGCCGGGCGTATGCTTTTCTTGCCCGATTGGAGTCCCCGTCAGTGGTTCCTCCAGTTATCATGAAAACATGGCCTCTCGGAGCATTGTCCTGATTGCCAGCTTGAGGGTTGCGAGCACCGGATCCTTGGGCCGTATCTCCCTCCTTCTGCGTCAGGGGCTCACGATCTCTGGCAAGAACGGTGGCGTTGATAAGTGGCTCGCGGAGAGGGCGGTATAGATGGAGGAATGACTTGAGTGTTACTTTCTCTTTGAGGCTGGGGGGCAAGTGCAGATCTTCCTTGGCGCTGCTGCTCCTCAGCTGCCCTGAGGACTCGGGCGTACTGATAACAATCCCGAGTGTCATGCGTCCGTGATTTATGGTATGCACAGAAGTGGGGGAACCATCGCGAGGGTCCTGAAGATGGCGTCGGTCTGGCTTCCACAGCCTGGATGGCGCGGAAACTGGCTTCTGGTCGAGGGTGCCGCTCTGGGCCTGGCCGTTGAAGTGGTTGAGGCGGCGGTCGTCGTTCATTTCGGCTCGCCGGAGCTGTCTGTTGACTCGACCCATGGTGGGGATCAGCATTGGTGCGTCGAGCTGACTGGGCCTCCTCTACATGGATGTACTTGTCGGCGCGGGTCAGCAATGCATCAAAATTCTCTGGTGGCTTCTCTATAAGCGACCGAAAGAAATCCCCTTCGATCAGTTCTTGAGAAAAGGCACTGACTAACACCTCCGACCGGGCAGCAGTAACTTCGCGTGCTTCCTGGTTGAACCGGCGTACATATTGTTTGAGTGATTCTTTGGACTTCTGCCTAATGGAGAATAGGTCCATCACTGTTTTCCTATAGGCTCTGCTAGTGGCGAACTGCCTCAAAAAAGGAATCTTTAAAATCATTGAAGGAACAAATAGATGCTGGCGGAGGTGGTTGAACCAGCGGATCTGCACCCGCCAGAGTGGTGAGGAAGGCTCTACATCTGATGGCGTCGGTATATTGATGCAGTGTGGCGACATTCTCAAACTTCCCCAGATGATCTTCCGGGTCAGTCGTTCCAGTGTAATCCACCAGCTGGGGTCCACGGAAATGGCGTGGGAGTTCTTCCTCTGACAATCCAAGGGGCAAAAGGGGATTTGTGAGCTACTCCCTTCACCGAGGGGCAGATCCTTCCCCTTTGAGCGGCGGCGAGGTGAAGCTCGCGCTGCTGCAGATTCTACTGACATTCCCCCTTGGTCCTCGTACTGTTGAAGGTGGGTTCGACCATGGACCTGAGGGGCTGGAGCTCTATAGACTGGAGTATGCTGGGCTGGGTCTTGCTGGACCTGAGAGAAATGAGCCTGAGTATAATGAACTTGCGCTGGATGGATTGGTCGAGGATGAGCTTGATGGGCCTGAGCAAGGACGAGCTTCTGTAGGACCAAATAACTGGCGCGCGGGCGGCGGTGGGGTTCGCCGGAGAAAGATCGGGGGCGTGAAGGACCAGCTAGCGCCTGCGTGGTGGTTGCCGGGAAGCAGCTAAACCGGCAGCGGCGGCGGCCACGGCTTGATCAAATTCTTCCTGCGTCATAGTGATGAGGCGAGGCTGAGGGGGTTCGTCCGTCGGCATCTAAACCCGGGCAAAGTGGTTTCCCACAGACGGCGCCAAATTATGTTCCGGTTGAGAATAGCTCCTGGACACGTCACCGGACCTAGCTCGCCGTGTGGTGAGGGGGTCAGTGAAGAAGAAGAAGAAAGGGAAGAAGAAGAAGAAGAAGCTTGAGGACCACCGGACCTGCGTGCACAACAACCGTCAGTAGGAAGGCCGGGTGTTGCCCCGGCGCGACCACTCCGACGATCAAGTTAGGGGCAGTGGAAGAAGGAGGAAGATCAACAGTAGAGAATAATCGAGAGACTAGAAAGTTGCAAGTGAGAACCAGAGAGATACCTGTGGAGAGGAGTGGTCGGTTTATAGAAGGACTATCAATGTACCTGTCACGTCAGCATTTAAGATAAGTCTTCTCATGATTAATGAGGTGGCAGAGATAATCAATCTCGCTGTCCTATCGTTTCAGAAAGTTATCTTTAGTCACTGTTGGGATATTCAGCGGGGATATGGTATTAATTAAAGGGGGCGTGGGCCTGTCAGAGAATAATGATGGTGCACTAGGATCTATAGACAAATGTAAGTAAGACAGGTACACGGGTCCAGCGAATTATCGTAGGCGTGAGAAGTTTTGGCCGGACGGCTGTGCTATAGGTGGAGCATATAAGGCTCTTGCTGGCGGGGGAGGATCCGGATAAGCTATTGCCGGATGAGAGGATCCGGCGAGGCACCTGTCGGATAGGAGGATCCGGCTAGACACCTACCGTCGGGATCCGGCTAGGCGCTTGCCGGATAGGAGGAGCCGGCTAGGTATCTGCCGGTCATTAGGAGTCGGCGGAATAGGAAGGATCCGGCTAGGCACCTGCCGGACATGAGGATCCGGCTAGGCAGCCGAGGCACCCGGCTAGGCACCTGCCGGACATGAGGATCCGGCTAGGCACCTGCCGGACATGAGGATCCGGCTAGGCACCTGCCGGACATGAGGATCCGGCTAGGCACCTGCCGGACATGAGGATCCGGCTAGGCACCTGCCGGATATGAGGAGGCACCTGCCGGCAGGCACCTGCCGGATATGAGGAGCCGGCCAGGCACCTGCCGGACATGAGGAGCCGGAGGGGGGGGGGGGGGCTCTAACTGGGTGTACGGACCATTCAGGGAGAAACCAGTTTAAGACACAAGTCAAGTCCTGGTTAGACCCTT
>NC_133872.1:3868880-3882105 GCF_044706935.1 Curcuma longa | reverse complement strand
TAGGCATCGGAGTGGTCGCGCCGGTCATCCCGGCCTTCCTTCTCACGGTGTCTGTGTTTTCAGGTTTCCGGTGAGCTTCTGCGCCCCTCCATCCGCCTTCATCCCGGAGTGCTGTTGAGGCAAGGTCGCGCATCCAAAAGTCGATCTTGACGGGAACATATTTTGGCACCGTCTGTGGGAAAGTAGTAAGTCCCGGATCAAGACGTGCCCATGGGTGAACCACCACAGCCTCAGCTCATCACTCTGACGCTGGAAGAGCTTGACCGAAGAGTAGCGGCGGCGGTCCTAGCCGTCACCCGAAGCCAACATGAAGCCGCAGCTCAGCCTTCGCGGATGCACGCTCGTGTCGAGGAGGCTCCCCCGGCAATCACTCGGCAACAACAGGCCCCGACAGAAGCCCCGCAAGCTCCCTCCCTGAGGCCTTTGCCGGAAGCTGATTACTATGACGCCTCCATGGAGTCAGCTGCAGAACAGACTCCGATCAGAGAACCCGCTCGAGGAAAAGGACCCGAGACGGTAGAGGGAAGAGGACTAGAAAGCTCTCCCTTCGTGCGCCGAATCCTTGACGAGGAATTGCCTCGGCACTTTCAGAACGCCTCAATTCTCCGACTACACTGGGAACACCGATCCGGAGGACCACCTGGGCCGATTCGAGAACGCCGCCCTGCTACACCAATACACAGACGCCATCAAGTGTCGGGTCTTCTTGACCACCTTAGCCGGATCAGCACTTAGATGGTTCAATCGGCTGCCACCATCTTCCATCCGGTCCTTCGCCGATTTCAAAGGAGCTTTCTTGCGGCACTTCGCCACCAGCAAGGCTTACCGTAAGACAATCATGGACCTTTTCTCCACAAAGCAAAAAGCCCGGGAATCTCTAAAGGACTTTGTACACCGATTCAATCAAGTGGCACAAGAGGTGCCCAATGCATCTTCAGAAGTACTCGTGAGCGCCTTCTCCCAAGGTTTGACGGAGGGGGACTCTCTTTCGATCGATAGTCAAAAGGCCTCCCGAAAACTTCGACGTTCTGCTCGGTCGCGCCGACAAATACATCCACGTGGAAGAAGCTCAGTCCGCATAGCGCCGAGAAACCAACCCCGTCCACAGCAATTCCTCTCATCGGCATGCTCCTCCTGCCCCCCGAGCCGATTGGAAGCCGGCACCCCAGCTACTGGCCAGGTCCGATTCGGATCACCTCTCGGCGCCCGTCAAACCAAGCCATCGGACTATCCACGAGGTGGCTAATCAACCCAGTCCCCCTGCCGAAACCTCACGGTGGGTTCTCCGATTTTGCGCATACCATCAGTCTCGGAGCCACGCCACCAGTGAATGTCATCAATACGCCCGAGAGCTAAGCTTGGCTGCTGATCAGCGGGGCGGAGATCCCCCACCCCGAAGCAGAGGCGGTCCGCCGCTGAGCGGGCTGGTTCCGGGGCACGACCCCCTTCGCCTCGAACCGCTCATCCCCGAGACCGCTCTCCAAGGCGAGCAGAACCTGCTCCTCGGGCCGAGGCTCCCAGAGAACCAAGGCCCCATCGCCACGAGAACATCCCCGACAACAATCATGACAACGCTCCCCGAGGCATCATCCTCATGATCACAGGGGGGGGGGGGGGCGACCGACGGTGACTCTCATCGGGCTAGAAAGGCCCATAGCCGACAACTGGAGGTCTGCGGTGTCGGCAGAGGCCGGCAGGAAGAGGGCCCGATCTTTGGATTCGGACCCCAAGACTTAGAAAAGGAGTGGAAATCCCGCATGACGACGCCTTAGTCGTGCACGCTACCATTGCTAACTACAACATCGCCCGCGTCTTCGTCGACACGGGCAGCTCGGTAAACATCATCTTTACAAAAGCTTTTGCGCAAATACAGATTGACAAGACCGACTTGGTACCTATGGCCACATCCCTGTTCGGATTCACGGGGAATGAAGTGCGGCCGCTCGGGCAGATCACCCTAACAATCTCGCTAGGAGAGGAACCCTTGAAAGGACTCGGCGCGTCCCCTTTATAATAGTGGACGCGCCATCCACTTACAATGTCATCTTGGGGAGGCCGACCCTCAGCACAATTCTCAGCGGTGGTTTCTACTTACCACCAGAAAATGAAATTCCCTGTCGGAGATCAAGTCGGGGAGGCCCGAGGAGACCAGCTAGCCTCCCGGAAATGTTACGTGGACATGGTCAGAACCGAAGCCAAGAAGAATCGGAAGATACAAGGCGGCAAAATCCACTCAGTGCAGGAAGCTCCTTCTATCACAAGCCTGGAAGAAAAAGAAGCCTTGTAGGCCGTCCGGACCGACCCGAGACCGCCGTACATATAGCAGCGGACCTACCGCCCGAGCTGAAAGAAAGTCTCGGGGCATGTCTCCTCTGGAACCAGGACGTATTCGCATGGAGCACTGAGGATCTCACCGGCGTCTCCCCCTCTGTCGCGGTCCATCGGCTCAATGTTCTGCCCAACATTCGGCCCGTCAAGCAAAGGAGAAGGCACTTCGGCCCCGAGCAGAATAAGGTCATCCGGGAGGAGGTGTAGAAGCTCTTGAGAGCGGGACACATCAAGGAGGTGCATTTCCCGACATGGCTGTCCAATGTAGTGCTCGTGCCGAAGCCGAACAACAAATGGCGGGTGTGCGTCGACTTCCGGGATCTCAACAAAGCCTGCCCCAAAGACTGTTACCCGCTGCCGAGGATAGATCAACTGGTGGATTCCACGGCCGGTTTTGAATACATATGTATGTTAGATGCCTATCAAGGTTATCATCAGATTCCCCTCGATGTAACCGATCAGGACAAGGTTAGCTTTATAACAGCCGACGACACCTTGTTACACCGTGATGCCATTCAGATTGAAGAATACAGGGGCTACCTATCAACACCTGATGGATCGGGTGTTCCAACAACAACAAGGGAGGAATATCGAAGTCTATGTCGATGACATCCTGATCAAAACAACTCGGGCTGACTCTCCATAGTCGATATTGACGAGACTCGTGGTACTCTGCGACAATACGGGCTCAAGCTGAATCCGGCCAAGTGCCTCTTCGGTGTCCGAGCAGGGCGCTTTCTTGGTTACATAGTGACCGAAAGGGGAATCGAGGCTAACCCGAAAAAAATACAAGCCTTAGCGCAAATGGTCCCTCCCCGAAACTTAAGAGAAGCCCAGAAGCTGGTCGGTCGTATAATAGCCTTGTCCCGATTCATCTCTCATTCGGTGGGGCAGAGCCTTCCTTTCTTCAAAATTCTTAGAAAGGCTCAGAGGTTCCAGTGGAACGCCGAATGCGACCGAGCCTTTGAAGAACAGAAGGCCTACCTGACTCAGCTCCCCCGATTGGCAAAAGCGCTCCCGGGTGAACCACTCTTGATGTATCTCTCCACCACCGACTCGGCAGCCAGTTCAGTGTTAGTAAAGAATGACGGACAGTGCCAGCAACCGGTATACTTCTTCAGTCATCTGTTGAAAGGAGCTGAGACCCGATACACCAGCTTGGAAAAGCTGGCCTGGACTGTAATCCTATCGACTCGGCGGCTTCGGCCATATTTCCTCTCTCACCCGGTGACTGTCTTGACAAACAGCAACTTGGGGAGAGTGCTCACTCAACCCGAGTTCTCAAGACGCCTAGTGAAGTGGACGATGGAGCTCAGTCAATATGAAATTCAATACCAACCCCGCGTGGTGATCAAAGCTCAAGCATTGGCGGATTTCCTCGCCGAGGTGCACTAAGGCGAATCCGAGGAGGAGTGGAAAGCCTATGTTGAC
Source organism: Curcuma longa (assembly GCF_044706935.1). Taxonomy (NCBI): domain Eukaryota; kingdom Viridiplantae; phylum Streptophyta; class Magnoliopsida; order Zingiberales; family Zingiberaceae; genus Curcuma; species Curcuma longa. The sequence continues at coordinate 3,878,346 of NC_133872.1, read as the reverse complement.
GGGTCCTCCAACAAGAAAGGAAGCGGAGTCGGAGTGCTCTTGGTCTCCCCCTAGGGAGAAGAAGTCCGACTCTCGGTGCGATTAAGTTTCAAGGCTTCAAACAATGAGGCCGAGTACGAAGCAGTCCTCATGGGCCTGCAGGCGGCTAGAAGGATGGGAGCAACCCGGGTGCAGCTCCTTTCGGACTCTCAACTGATATCTCAGCAAGTCGAGGGAAGCTATGGGATCAAGAATGATAGGCTTCGCCGGTACGCCGAGGCCTTCGCCAAATTGAAAACGGAGTTCAAGGAGGTCAAGCTCCTTAAGATTCCACGGACCGAGAACGGCGAGGCGGACGAATTAGCTAGGCTGGCGAGTTCGGTCACCGAATGGACGGATGAAGGGCCGATTACACAAGTAGCCTGGATAGCCGCAGATCGATCAGCCATCCGGGACGGCCGATCCGAGTGATTGGAGGAATCTGATACTTGCTTTCCTCCGAGCTGGCGAATTACCCGCGAACCCCGAACAAGCCCGCCTCCTCAAAAGAAGAGCCCCCTGATTTACCCTGATCGGGGATCCGTATCGTCGAGCTTTCTCTCGGCCGTTGCTTAAATGTCTCAGTCTCGAGGACGCCGAATACGTGCTGAGGGAAGCCCACCAAGGATGTTGCAGCAATCACGCGGGAGGCCGATCTTTGGCCCGGAAGGTCCTCCTAGCCGGATACTTTTGGCCAACTCTTCAAGCGGATGCGGCGAAGCTGATGTCAACCTGCCTCCATGACAACCCTAGATTTGCTATGCAATGTCACGAGTAGAGTTGCAAATTAGAATTTATAAATTTATCGAAAACCCATAATAAATTCAAATAAATGCAGTAAAGGGGCCTCAAGTTTTATTTTTCCAAGGGCTAGTAGAAATTTGTTTAATTCGAGCTTACGTGTCGTATTTTTTTGGGGTTTTCTATATAAAATGGGGGTTTTGGTGTTTTGAAGTGAAATGTAAACAAAACTGAGCAAATAAATAAAAATACAGTTCTAGTCTAAAAATAAAACCTAAAGCAATCTAACTCTAGCACAAGCTAAATGAACTCAACAATTTAATGGCAAGAATGAATAATCAAATATTTGACGATGCAAAACAATGCAACAAAACGATTCCATGTTTATTAAAACCAACCCTCTAAATCCTAAAATGCAATGGAAATGCTTAAACTAGTTTATCCTAATCAAGAACTAATGGCAGTAACTTCAAATTCACACAACCAAAACTTAAACTATTCTAAAACAACTAACCACTCAAATTCAATTTAACCAACATCAAGGATGAAAACCAAACCACAAACCCTAACCTACTGATACTCTGTGAGAAAGTTGGCACGGAACAGTGCTCGGCACTGCACAGTGAGTTCAGAAACAAGCTGTCCGAAGTTTCAGCAACAAAGAGGAGCTAAAAAAAACTAGATTAAATCCAAACAAAATTAACTAACAAGGAGAACTTATCCATATGAATTGAATTCAGTGATTTAAACTAATTGCCAAGGGTTTAAAAGCAAGGATCAGAATTGAAAACAAGCAGAAACTGTAATCAGAAAACAGGAAAAACAAGCATCCCTCAATCCTTCTTCCGCTGCTCTTGTTGATTTGGCGTCACCCAAACCTTTGAATCCAGCAATGTTGGCTTCAACAATCCGTTTGGAACCTTCTAAGTGGTTGATGGTCTTGTTGCTCGCCGCCGAACTCTGAAAAACGCCGAAGAAACCCTCTGTGGCGCGAACAGGAACTGCGCGAAGCAAATTGGAGCTGCGAACCAGAATCCTCCTTCCTCCTTGCGGTTGATGGTCTTCCGAAGCCTTGGACGTGTCGCGCAACCTTCCGAGAACCCCTCGCCGGCGTGCGGTGTCTAAAGGTGCAGTAGCTCACCGGAACTCGAAGGAACAGGGGTGGCGACGCCGGAAGACCCCCGCCGGTCGTACGCCTTCCAGCCGCCGAATCTCGCTCAAAAAACCAGTTTCCGACTCCTCAGGGACCGACGAAGGCAACGGAATTGGGTTTTTGGGATGGGGTCAGCCGTGCTCGTACGCTGTCGAACAGGGGAGAACGCGCGGCGGGACGAAGCACAGGAGCGGCGCACTGTTAATCGATTAAACTCTGGTTTATATAGTTGCGGGTTTATTAATCACTGTATCCTGGCCGTCCGTTCTGAACTTGATGATCTGGACTTGATCTAGGGCTTTAGGGTTTGCGAAAAATTCTGGAATTTTGATCGGGCTCGATCTAGATCATGTCCTCCATGTTGGCTTGATCAATTTGGCAAATTTGACTCGATTTGGCCGTGATTGAGCTCGAACTTGATCCGACTTGAACCCTAAAATCAATTAAAACTCAATTAATGCAAAAATTACTATTAAATCATAAAAATTATAATCAAACCTCAGATTATGCAATATAGAGTAAATATGATCAAATCGATTTATTTTCTAATTTATTTTCATGAAAAAAAACCCAAATTGAATCAACAAAATATAATAAAACCCTAGCTTATCAATAAGTCAAGGTACCCGCCTGCCAAGATAGGTTGCGTGTAACGCAAAGAACCTCCAATAATCTCCGCAACCGAATCAAATCCACTAAATCAATGTCCTGTATCAAAGGACATTTACATCTAATCAGTCAAATCATGCTAGCCAATCAATCAACTAAATCTCAAATAAAATCCTAGGTTAAACTAACTCAGATCCACCAGAATAAAAGGAAAAATCTGATATCCTAACCCTAATCCAACTGATCAATGCGAGGACAATAATAAGGCTAGCTAATAGAAGCATTACCTATACTTCCCCTCTAAACTCAGGTGCTATGCTCCACGGATACATCCCACATCTGCCGATCAACAGTCGGCCAAGACAAAGCTGCCGATCCCACCAAGCTCCAAAATCCTTCCAACAGAATCAAAGAAACCAAGGAAATCTGAGATTTATTCCACCTCAATCCTAGATTAGCCTCCGGTTCCTTTCCAATCCAAGTCGTCGTCACCACCAACCGATCGGCCAGATCCAAATTAAGATTCTGATTCAAGATCTAAGGAGAATCAAAACAATCAAAGGAATCAACATCCAAAGCCTAGCTCAAACCCTTACCGAACTGTGGGAATGAAGCCATCAAGATCCAAGCAAATGGAAAGCCATCCAACTCAAGAACTGAACAACAGAACCCTAGCTTGCTTCTCCTTTGATCTGCCGCCACAACCTGCTGCCATCAAGCTCGATCAGAGCCCCTTTTCGGCAAGAACAAAGCTTCAACCGAACCAATCCAACCTTGCAATTCCAAATAAAAAAAAACCCAATCAAATCCAAGGAACTCAACAGAATGTCCCAAAATCTCCAAGACTTACCGGCGATTCTTCTTCTCCCGAATCCTCCGGTTTGCCGCCGTCTGCAGCTGCCTCCAAGCTCGATCCGAGCTCTTTTCCGGCGAAGATCAACCTCCGACAGCCAGGTCCCAAGTCGCCGGCGGTTCCTCCTTGGTTCCCAATTCCGGCGTCAGCTGGACTCTCTCGGCGACGGTGGGGACGAAGGGGAGAGCGGCGTGCGCGATCGGGATCAAGGGAAAATCGCGATGGGGAGAAAGGTTGCGGCTACTGTAGCAACCTTAATAGGTTTTCTTAATGGGTCGGGTCTTTGGTTAACGGGTTGGGGTTTGTTATAGGATCCACTAACTCATTAACTTAAATCCCAACTAAACCCAACTCGAATCTAGCTAACCAAATCACTGAACCGGTCAAAACCCCAATTAAACCGAAAACCAGGTGAACCAACTCCTAGTGAACCGGTTTATTTTTGGTTCACTTGGTTCAGTGGCCAAACGACCTCCGATTTGGTCCAAACAAGTTTTGTTTTGTTCGTCTCCGCGAGACGAATCTTTTCGTATCCATGTTTAAATTTTTCGGTATCTTACAAACATCCTATTTGCTATCTATCTTTGATTAAATAATTTTTCCTTGACTATGTTTTTCATTGAAAATTCTTCAGCCTGTAAAAAAAACAATGCAAGGAAAGTCCTCTTTGAACCCTTTTGCTACACCTTATGTACCTATCTCGAAAATTCAGTCTGAAACAAGAGTTGAGGCTTCAGAGGAAACAACTGGTCCTCCTGGAAATAATGAGGCTATTGAGAAGTCTTTAGATCCTCAGCTCTTGGATCCTCAGCTCTTGGATTCCTTCTACTACGACATTCAGAGCTTTGGAAAACTTGATATCTCTGGTGAATCATCCTCAAAAGTCGACCAACACCTTGATGGCACCTTTTCAGATGAGCTCAGTAAATTGGTCAATCCCAGTGCGACACTCGAGCATCTTTCATCGATGTTTCCTGATATCTCTTTGGACTATCTTGCCGATTTGCTTGCCATAAACCAAGGCGATTTCAACGATACAATTGATGTTCTGCAGCAGCTCGAGGTATATTTTTTTTTCTTCATTATCTAGTTTCAAGGCTTTAGAAACTGGCAGCATGCTCACAACTAATCTAATGGCTGATTGTAGAGCGATGACGATGGAACCGAGTATCCAACTGAACCTGCCGTGGCTGATGGCAGTCATGATCTTGCCCCTCAGAAAGGAAGCTCAAGCGGCACAAGTTATTCAACTCGATGAGAATTCGATACTTCTTTATATTGGTGGTCTTGTTATTGAAGGCTGGTGGTGTGGAGTTTGCTAAACACTGATGGGTTACTGTGTTTGTGCGCTAGTGAAATTTGATCCAAAACAAATGATTGAACGTATAGTGTAATTTTGATATGGATTTTAGGACTGTGGATATATGCTCGAGTAACAAACAAGTGCACTGGCCTTAATGGCTGTAAATACAACAATAATTATTAAAAACAACTAGATGAAATGTTCTCCCACGGTGATGTATAGTCCTTCAAAGCAGTATCAATGGACGGATCATGGCATTGTCTTCGTGATCCAATATCTGCAAATCAAAATTTTAATACTCTTAATTAATTTTAATTTAAATACTATTTTTTTTGTTTAAAAATAGGAAAGAGAGAGGGGCTGACGTGGCAATGGTAAACGTATCCGGGCTCTGCCGTGGCATCGAAGGGATAGTTTTGATTGGTGTCGACGAGCTTGAAGGCGACGACGACGCTGGTCATGGTAGCCGGCGCGATCTTCACCACGGTCTTCCAGGTCTTCTCGTGCTCCGGCGGCGTCACCACGTTCCCCACTGCGTACGCCGTCACGTTGCACTTGACGGCGTCGTTGACCGCCCTCATGCAGGTCTGGAAAGCCCTCCGGTTCAGCAGCTCTGTCGCTTGGATCGCCTGAAACATGCCCAGGTGGATGTGCAGCGGGTGGTTGTCGTTGGTCAAGTTGATGACGTACCACAGCTCGGTCGTCCCCGACTTGGGCGTCTCCGTTGCCGGATCCTCCAGCCTCAGCCCGTTGATGTACAGGTGCGTCGCCGTCCTCGCCGGGCTCTGGTACTCGTACATCGTGATGTACCTCGTCTTCACCACGCTGCCCGTCGTGTTCGCCGCGGCGTACGTCACGCACTTGGGCGGCACCTTAGATGTGTCCGGCGACGGTGTCGGCCCCGGGAGTATGTCAAATTTCATCACCTTGCCGCTTAGCGTCCCCGCTGCAGGGTCCCCCAACGGAAAGGGGTAGGCCGCGTCGTTGACCAGCTCCGCCGAGGCGGTCGTGGCCTGCGAGAAGTCGATCACCACGTCGGCTATCTCCGCCGGCGCGAGCAGCACCGTCTGCGTCTTCACTGGGGCGGAGAGGTAGGAGGAGTCGGAGCCGACGACGTAGAAGGGGAGGCCGTTGGAGAGCGCTAGACGGAAGTAGCGGGCATTGCTAGCGTTGAGGATGCGGAAGCGGTACTTCCGGCGTTGTACGGCGAGGAAGGGCCATGCTTTGCCGTTGACGGTGATGACCTCGCCGAAATACTCCGGCTGCCACTGGGGGTGGATGGAGGGGTTGTTCCCCGTGGAGTTCATGTAGATGGAGCCGTCGATGTTGAAGCTCCGGTCTGCGATGAGTAGGTGGAGGTCGTACTGGTCGCCGGCGGGGAGATCGAGGGGGTAGTCGATGTCTGGCTTCTCGATGATGTAGGCGCCGAGCAGGCCGGCGAGGAGGTTGACGCGGGTGAGGCCGAGGGCGTGGTCGTGGTACCACAGGTTGCCGGCCGGCTGCACGTTCGGGTACGTGTAGGTGCTCTGCGTCCACTTGGGGCCCACCTCCCGAAACCCGGAGGTGAACCAGGCGAAGGCGCTACCATCAGACTGCGGCGGGTGGACGCCGCCGTGCAGGTGGACGACGGTAGGGACGCCGCCGGACTTGGGAGAGGCAGTGGGGACGGTGAGGTCGAAGGGGAGGATGTGGTGGTCGGGCAAGTGGTTCTCCCACGTCACCGGCAGCTGCACTCCGTGGCGGGCGACGATGGTGGGGCCGGGAAAGGTGGCGGCGGCGGAGCTGGTGCCGTAGACAAACACCGGCGTCGGCGGCAAATCCCGGTGGAATTTCTGCATTATTATATACAGCACAAATTAAATTATTCTAATAATAATTTCTCTGATTCTTGTAAATAAAAAATAAAAAATAAATTCGAGATATTTATTTACCCAAGTTTTGTAGTACATGCCAATGGTGAGAGGAACAGGGCAAGGGCGTGATCCTCCTTCGACAGCGAAGCCATAGATTTTGGGCATCTGCGGCAGTGGGTCCACGTACATTTGCAGCGACCTAGCCACGTTCTGAAGACCCTGCGACGTCGCCGGCGGCGTCGCCGCTGGGGTTTCACCTCCGGCGAGTGTCACTAGAGGAAGAAGAAGAAGAAGAAGGAGGAAGAAGCATTTGCATGCACTTGCTGGGCATCGTTCCAATCAGCTGCAAAATTAGCACAAAAAAAGAGATTAATCTACAATAATAATTAATATTGATGTCGAAACCTAAATTAATTGCTAAAAATTAAATATCCTCAGCTCGCACACCTTAAGAAAGACAGGCGTGTGCTGTTCACAAGTCCTTGGGTTGCTTCTTCCTTTAAAGGGAGAGGGCATCGAAGAACAGCCTCCACCAGTTGCCAACTTTTCATTTCAGTCCGTCCTCATGGGAAAGTTCGAGGAACACACACGTTAAATTTGGGTACTCATTTGGTCAAAATCACAAGAATATTTTTTAAACTTCTCGATTTACCTCCTCATAAATAATCATGAGATCGACTATGTGATCCCCAGAGCAATGGTGCAACAGTAGGACATCTGGGTTATGACCTAGGGACCCGCAGTTCGATCCCCAGTTACAGCGTATTTGCAAGAATTTTCTTCCAAATGGGAAACGCAATCAAAGGATGTTGGGCATCTGGATTGACCGCCGTATGTATTTTTCGATTTACCCTGGTGGTCGGTGGAAAACTTCCGTGGGACCGGACTGGCCACCCCCAGGGATTGAGTCCATGAGACTGACTGAGATTTATCATTTTTATGAGACCGACCATGTGTGACCGCTAGAATGACAGATTCTATTTTTTTTAAAAAAATATATATTTTTTATTAGATAAATAATTTTAAGATTAAACAAAAATAATATTAAAAAGTCTCAATAATCCAAATTCAAACTCAATCTGGAAATCATAAATCTAAATTCAAATTCATATAACTCAATCAATCCGAATAATCCCACCGACATAGAAAAAACTTTTTTTACTATTTTTTAATAAATATTTATTTTTATATTAATATTTTATCATTGTCTTAACATTCAATTACTATTGACTGTCCTGCATAAAATATTTAAAATTTTAAAATAAACTTTCATTTAATCTTTAAAAACTCATAAATCTTAAATTTGATGTAAGTTGATCCGTCGAATCTAATTCAATCTCAAAAATTTCAACCCGAATTCAAAAATCTCCGAATCTAATTAATATTATAATTTTCGGAATTCGATCAGATTGACTGATCGGATTTTTTTTGACACTCCTAATTTTCTCTGAATTATTCCTAAAGATAAATACTTTATTTATTTGATCATATTTTATTCCATTATAACTACATCATGGGATGGGTACGTAGGCACGATTGAGAGCATAAATAATTTAATATTAAAATGACACTAAAGGAATCCCAATACTTCGTATTTATTTATTATTAAAATAATAGTCCTTTATAATTTAATATATGAAATATTTTATTATGCTCCACTATCGAACTTTTATAAAAGCTGCTTAAAATGATATAATTTTAAATTATTTTTAATTAAAATTACTATTTTAAAGCCGTTTTAATTTAGCTAAGGACATCCACAACCCATTCTCGTTATAACACTCTCCACCTCATTAAAAAGTATAGAATCCACTACCACATACTCATTATAACAACATACCTTCTTTTTTACCCACATTCCTTTTAACATTAACGCTCATTATTTATGAGTCCCACTATCCACTCAATCATCTTAAAATTATATATATTAAATAAATACATTTTAAAAAATAATCATTAAAAAACTAGTTATTTTTTAATTTTAAATTTTAAATTTTATAATTTTTTAATAAAAATTAAAACTAACTGTTAATAGCCATTAAAATTAACCGTTTAATAAATATAATTAAAAAAATTAAAAAAAATTGCATGTGGGGTGAGACAGCTAAAGAGCTGACCCATCCCACTATCATTTGAACGCGTTCAAGTGGAAAGGTGTTATAGCACCCTCATTAACAGCTGCATTGGAGATTCTCTAAAAAACTATTTTATTATTTTTAAAATAAATTATAGAAGGATATTTTTTTACGATATAAATAAATAAATAGGATTTTTTTGACAATATATATTTTAAAAAATGTTTTTTTAACTTTTTTGGATAAACATTGACTTCTTATTCCTTCTTTTACTTCATTTATTATGGCAAGGAAAATAGACTGAGAAAACCATTAATTTATTTTATTAATCTTATTTTTATCAAGTGCAGGGACACAATTGTGAGGTGGCCCCATTTTGTGATGACTAACGTGAAAATGATTAGTTTAGTCGTCGTTCAAAAAAAATAAGTTTGAATGAATTGAAATCCCTCCTAACATTTTTGAATTTATTTTTTTATATTAACATCCAACTAATCTTGAGGTGGACGATCATATCCTACGTTCCAACATATAAAAAAATTTAAAAAAATGAGATGATTCTTAACGTGACTTTTTAATATCACTAGTTATTCAAACGACGTATAAAAAAATCGAGGAAGAAATGTGACTCCGTCTATGCATATTGTTTTGATAAATTGACAATTATACTTAATAAAAAAAAATTCAAGAGAGAAATTTTGGAAGTATTTGGATAATAAAAAAACTTAGGGTTTAGAGTGAAAAGTTCCATTATTTATAAAAAAAAATCTACAAAAGAAAAGGAAAGAAAAACAGTTTCAACAAAGAAGGCAATAACTATGGGCGTCCCTAAGTTTTCAAAATGGGCGTTTTAAATTTTTT
>NC_133872.1:3851813-3868780 GCF_044706935.1 Curcuma longa | reverse complement strand
ATATTAATATCTAACTTATCTTTAGGGGGTAAACGAGTCAAGTTGTTCACGAATTATTCGAGTCTCGGTTCGAAAAAAAGTTCGTTTGAGTTTGTTCGATTAAGTTAACGAGCCGAGCTCAAGCCTGATTTCGAATTCGAAAATATTATCGAGCCGAGCTCGAGCTTAACAGTATTTGATTCGTGAGCTCGCGAACATGTCTGTTTAAAAGTTCACGAACATGTTCATTTAAAGGTTCACGAAAATGTTTGTTAAAAGACTCACGAATATATATATATATATATATATATATATATATATATATATTAATGAGTCAAGCTCGAACTAAACTCGTTTAACTTTAAATAAGCTATTTTTAAACCGAGCTCGAATTAAACTTGTTTAATTTTAAACAAGCCTTTTTCGAACCGACCTTGAGCCGTTTGTGAACTATTTAATTTCATTACGAGCCGAGCTCGAGCTTAAGAATTAAAGTTCGAATCGAACTCGAGTCAAACTCGAGCTTAGGAAAAATGAACCGAGCTCGAGTTCGAGTCTCTTACTATTTAACTCCGCTTAGTTCGATTACACCTCTTGTGGAAGATCATATCCCACATTCTAATTTATGAATAAATTTAAAAGGTGAAAGGACTTCTGATATGATTTTTTAGTATCATTAATTATTCAAACGACGTATAAAAAAATCGAGGAAGCAATATGATTCTTGATATGACATCTAAACATCATTAATGGTTCAAATGCCCTATACATGTGCTATGTAAATTCACTCTTTCCTCCTATGATATGATATGTTATGCAAGATCATTTGCTCCCGTGGTATAGTTGAGTTGATTACGATAGAATAGACTTGTTGAAGTGGACACAGATAAAATCTCAATGAAGTCGAGATAATATCCTTCTCCGTCATGACCAATTACAGCTTTTCGATTTACCTCCTCATAAATAATCATGAGATCGATCGTATGAGATCGACTGTGTGGGATTGTTAGATGACCGATTCTACCTTTTAGTAAAATGCTGAAGTTATGCAAGATCATTATTGTTTTGATAAATTAACAATGATACTTGATAAAAAAAAGATTCAAGAGAGAAATTTTAGAAGTATTTGGATAATGAAAACAATTTAGGGTTCAGAGTGAAAATTTCCATTATTTTTTTAAAAATCCACACAAGAAAAGGAAAGAAAAACGGTTTCAACAAAGAAGGCAATAACTATGGGCGTCCCTAGTTTTCAAAATGGGCGTTTTAAATATTTTTTTATCTTCATTCAATTTTTTTATACATTTAAATTTTTTACTTTTTATCAACATGATTATTTTTTTTAAAAAAATTATCTTAATAAAATATTCAAATGTATATATTTTAAAATTAAAAAATTAATTTTTTATTTTAAAATTGAACATTTTTTATAAATGTGTGTATTTTGTTTTAGGAATGAGAAATTTCCTAGATGAATTACACTAATTTAAATTTGTCTTCCTTTTAATTTTTAGCAAAAATAAAAAAAAAACAGTGTCCCTTGTTTCTATTATGATAAAAATAATATTCTATTTAAAAAATATTAGAAGAGCATACTATATCCCAAAAATATTTTTATTTTGATATTATTTTTAATAATTTTAAATAAAATTATTAAATAATTATAGTCAAAATTATTCTAATATTGATTAAAATTATTCTAATTTAATCAAAACTGATCTGATAAAATTATTATAATTATAAAATGGGATAGCTCTTCTATCATTTTTTATCTCTAATTTTCCAAATAATTAATTAAATTGTCATTTTTATGAATTGCTAATGACTTAATAAGTCAACTTTACTTTTATTTTGTCAAAAAAAATTGGCACTAGATATGAATTTTTTTTAATGACTATCAAAATAAATCCATCCAGATAGTCTATTTTCTCTGACCTGCTACTCATTGGAGTATTTTGTCATTATCCATTTAGTCTTAATTTGATGACAATTATGTTGAATAATTGGAGATTGTGGATGACATAGAATTAGATGACCTTGCATGTCAAAATCAAACAGGTAGATAACAACTTGTTTTTGGTTAATTAATAATTGAATAAAGACAAAACACTTCGAACCGCGGGTTTTCACAACTGGTTAACCATAAGGACAATTAATGATTGAATAAAGACAAAATACTACTTCTTGTTGATCTTAATTATCATGCATAGCAACATAAAATAATTCAAGTGCTCATGGTTTTTGCCATGTTACCACTATGGTTTTTTGTTGTCCTATTAAATTGATCACATTGAAATTTGATGCGTTAGTGGCACCTAACCGATTGATTGTGAACTTTTATTTTATGTAGCAATGAAGAGAATTGATACCGTCAATATTCGGGTGCTCCATGTTTAGCAGGACATGTCTATATGGCCCGACCCCAAGTCAGTCTAGTTATCTTGCTAAGTCATCATTATTCGAGTCATACTTGGATGAACTACCGAGTTGAGCTAAGCTGCCGAACTTGTTTGAGTTGATCCTGAATTAGTCAGAGTTACTGAATTGTCGAGTCATTAGGTTGAGTCTCCTAATTCGACAAATTCTTTTAATCGGGTTTGACGGGGCACAAGACATGAACCGTAATCTCCACTTTTCTCATGATCTCTTCCTCACTTTCCTATTATCTCCAGATGCACCCTCATACTTGTAAACACCAAGTATATACTCCAAAAAAATAAATCAATTCTCTTAGACTTTTTCTTTTACTTTCTTTCTTTTCATTATATGATTGAGATATAATGATGACTTAAATATTGGAGGAGTCTCATTAGAATGATTCTCGATGAGTCCTCTAACACATTATTTTTCGCAAAGTCAATCACGTAAAAAAAAAAATCTTGAGCAATCTTAAAAGCTTTGTCAATGATCTATAATATTTAGAATGACACTTCTAATAATCTTGGTCATTTAACGATTCCATTGGCTAGCTATGAAGGATTCTCAATAAATTAAATGTGAAATGTTTGTTATAATCAAGGACAAAATTAAGAATTTTATATTGTAGGGAGCGAAAGATATGTATTTACGTTGAAAGGAGGTGATCATATCGTTGTTGCCCCATTCGCCTCTCATTTCTATACCCCTATCCCTCTTACATTAAAAAATTACGAGGAAACACCCACCACCATCTCCCCCGCTCCGTCCCTTTCCTAGCTATAACCATCAATAAGTTCAACATTCAACCGTGTTTATTGCACAAAATGGTCTAATTAAAAGAGTTTTAATTTAAAGATAAAAGTGCTAAGTCCCCCAACCCAACAACTCCCTAATGTTTGTTAAACCTAAGAATAATTAATTGATTAATACTAAGTTGCTTAATTAATTAGGAATTAGGATCCCCCACCCGCCAAAATAGAAATATTAAATTTGGTTGATGATCACACCTCAGTTTCAACGTGTAGGTGATTTATAAGAAAAACAAAACAAATTAAGAGAATCATTACCGACAGATATTGACTAATATATTAATTAATTTCTTTAACTATAGGATTAAAATAAGAAAATGAATTATCATGATTTATCTTAATATTTGATGAAAAATTTTTGTGAGATAAATCGATCATTTTAAAATTAATCAACTTAAATCGAATCCGTCCGGATGACCTATTGAAAGCGATAGGAAATAATAATAAGCTTATTGCATGTAGACGATAATTGATCAAAGGTAGGCTGCTAGCAAGATCCACTGATTGAATTGAAGTACTATATTATATTATATAGGACGATAATTGAAGTACTATATAAGTTTGTTGTAGGTACATCCTGATTCTCTGAACATCCAGAAGCCTATCACTATCTCAGTAAAAAGTAAATTCCGCTATCTCAGTAGTTCTCCATGATCGATTTCATAATTATATGTGAGAAGGTAAATCAAAAAATTATAATTAACCATGACGGGAGAATGCATTATCTCGATTTCGTCGAGATTCGACTTTTGTCCACTTTAACAAGTCTGTTTCATCGTAACCAACTCAACTATGTCCTGAGAACAGCTTATCACTCTCTCAACGTTACAAAACCTAGATCAAGATATGGAGGCTTACTTTTGAATTTGATGGCAAATATGCACCAAATCTAACCATTAATTAGCCAAGAAAAAAAGGGCAGATCCATGCCCACGGCCTCAGCACGGCAAGGCCGCATCGAGCGACAATGGCACTGCCCACGGCAGGATCACGCCGTGCCTTGTAGGCTCGATCTTGCAAGTGCGACCTCACGGCGAGATCATAGTCGTCTCGCGCCGGACCGAACTCGTAGAATATTCCATCATTAATTTAATAAAATATATATATTTCTTCCGTCAATTAACGATCGATTTAACTATGAAATATTTATTATATCGATAGAATATTTAATATATCGTTAATTAACGATCTAAATTTAATTTGATAGCTAGACACATCTAATTAGCCATTGTATTTCCCATATTGAAAATTTGTAGCGCTAGAAGTTTGTAAGTAGCTATTACAACACTAATAACTAAGAAATAATTGTCAGAACATATTAAAATAAATTATTTTTTATTTTAATTTATCAAAAATAATATAAAAAATTTTAATCTGATTGTTTAAAATTATTTAAATTTGATTAAAACAATTCAAATTTAATCAAAATCTTTTTAAAATCACCCTAGCACCTACTAAATAGCTATTATAACAATATAACAGCTATTTAATACTTTTGACCAAATTTAAATAATTTTAACCTAAATTAATAAAAAAATTATATAAACATGTATTTTAAATGTTTTATATTTTTCTTTTATATATATATATATATATATATATATATATATATATATATATATATATATATATATATAGAAACGCTATCCTGAGCGCCTCCTCCCTGAGCGCCTGTGCGCGACTTCGAATCAACCGTCCATTTCGATCGCGCGCCAAATCTGAACCGTCCATTTTTGGGAATGCACAGTATGTCTTCGCCGAACCCGTTGCTATTCCCGCCGGCATCGCGACGCCGTCCGGCCACCGGACCAGGCCCGATGGACGGTCAACTCACCGGCGGTCCGGATGGGCTCGGATTCCGGCCCCGATTTGACCGACGACGGCCGAAATCTTGGCCGGCCCCGATTCGGCCGGCAGCCGGCCGAATTTTGACCGGAATCGACCGCCCGATTCTGGCGGCGATTTCGGCTGAGATTCCGGCCGCCGCCGGCCAAATCGGGCCGGCCGAATTTTGACCGGAATCGGCCGCCCGATTCTGGCGGCGATTTCGGCTGAGATTCCGACCGCCGCCGGCCAAATCGGGGCCGAAATCCGGGCCACCGGTGAGTTGGCCGTTCATCGGGTCCGGTCCGGCGGCCATCAGTGGCCGGACGGCGTCGCGATGCCGACAGGAACAGCGATGTGTCGGAGGAGACGCTCACGGATCGCGTAAGGAGAAGACGCCCAGGATAGTATTCTCGTGTATATATATATATATATAACATCCTTCTGATAATCGAAGGTGTTAGTATGTATGGTACAATTAGCTAGTTTTATTGTTGGATGGTTATTTTTATATTTAGGGCAATAAGAAGATAAATTTTATGAAGAATATTCTATAAAAATAATTTTAAAAATATTTTATTATATCAAATCTCGGTTGTTAAAATAAGGTCACCCATTCAATTTTATCCTTTAAGATTTATTAATAAAAATAATATAAGGTAATGAAGGAATACGAGCATTAAATAAGTAAACATAACAATCTCATGTTTTCAAATTAAATTATAAATTAAATTGCCTGATAAAAAACAATATAAGATATATCATGAATTAAATTTTAAATCAGCTTCTAATATAATTTTCAAATAGCATATAGATATTTCTAGCACATCCATATTTTTCGGAGTCTCTTACAATTTAACTCTTTACAAATTTGTGATATTCATTAAAAAATATGACAAAAAAATCAAATAAGTTTGTAAAATAATTCTCGGATACAAATTAAATATTTGGATAAATTTAAATTTTAAAATTTGGGACGATACAATTCATAACTAAAGCAATAAAGGTATAATTAAAGCAAGTAGTAAGGGTCATTAATACACAAATTTTTTAAATATAGGAATTATTTATGCATGGAGATTAGGAGTGATAAGTTAGGTCCCAAATTAATTATTTGGTAAACAAATTATACCATTTGAACAAATATAAAATGATACAAAAATGAGATGTATTTTTAATAATAATTTTATGCCACCTAGATTGATTAGAGCTAGGTTATATAATATAATCTAAGATGGCATAAACCTATCATTAAAAATATCTGTTGCTTGAGTTTCATCATCCAAATGAAATCATGTCTGATTTGCACTTACTGTTTGATTTATATCATCCAAACATACATCATGGTAACTGTTACATTGCCCACAGTCGAATGATTTAAGAATTTAAGATGCTAAAGAAATGTCAATTTGTATGTCTATGGTTTCATCTCACAAACTAAATGTGATCAAGATTTGATAGAAACTATCTAACAGGACATTTTAAAGATAAATATCAACTAAAATGGGTGCAATTTGATACATTACCCGTTTTATTTTGAAGGGCACTTGTTTGTTCTTCTTTGCTACTCGAGTCAACGAGCATAAAGTGGCACTGGATCAACTTTTCTTTGAATCCTATTAGGAAACAAATCGATAATGAGATGAAAAAGAAACTACATTGCATCACCAAAGGTACCTAAGTAAAATGGCTAATGTGGTTACTAACCAGTTATCCTTTGACCATTCATGTTCTTGAGTTTCTACAACATGCAAGCTCAAGGCGTGCCTTGATTTGGACGACTTGTTCTCAAAACTGGCACAAGAAAATCCCAAAGAAGTCAAACAAAAGAAAAAAGTTACCATTGCTCCATCAAAATGATGATGGCTAACAGAGTAATTTACCTTTGATGGATAAGATCACCGTGTATGACAACTAAAGCGCCTTCTTTGACCTCTAATGGTACAAAATCTTTCTGATCATAGGATGGTGAAGGTTCATCAAAGTGTACTCCATTTTCATCTCTAATAAACCTCCTCTTTAGACCATCTACAGTTAACAAAGTAGAGTGAGTGATCATAGGATTTAAAAGCTCCATGATGCTAGAGAGATTGTGAAAGAGTCCACAAAGAAGGCGAAGAAGGATACTCTTGTGGGAGCCGGGAATGGCCCACAGACAACCATTGGTGATGGTTGCATCTTCTAGTGCCAGCCATAATCCTGTGCAAGAGGGAGGGTCCGTGTACAGGAATGAGTTGTCCTGGTGTGGAGTTACCTCTCCACCGATGCCTGGTTGCTATTGAGTTGGTAAACACCGAGTTATGTGGTTATTGACAAAGAAAAGTAGAGTATCATTGTGACAAAACAACGGCATCTGATTTTCATAGCCCCCTAATAGCATATTAAAATCACTTCAACAACATAAAACAGATTTACATCATACAGATCCAACTCAGAACTTATAATTTTTGAGACATGCACTGGTTTCCTTAAAGAGTGTCAAACATGATAATTTTCTTTGTTTGTTGTATTAGTTTCTCATTCATGTCTTGAGATTGATCTACTAGTGGTAGTCATGATTCCATCAAAACTTTTTAGCTCATTATTCTGATCAAGTCAAGCTAATGCAACCTAACTAAATAAAGGAAACAAATATCCTAAAATAAATATTAGTTGATCACAACTTCTGTCATGCAAACATATTCCAATTTGCTACAGAGGTGACTCAAAAATTGAAGTATTGAGCATTGTTTCCTCTATACTTTCAGTGAGCTAAAATGTGGTGGATATCATTGTTCTCAGCTAAACTTGTTGTTAACAGGGATCTGATCCTGAATGTCGCTGAGTTTTTTTTGGAAATGGTTTCACAAGATTGTAAACGGTTTCGACCAAGTCTTTAGGCTTAATCCTTCTTATTTCCAATGATGTTGCAAGGATTCATTGTAATGGCTACTTGGCTAGACAAGCACTCTTGATCAAAATGAGTAAACAAAGAAAAATAAGCATGAAGAGATTATCAATGATGATGCACTACAAAAGCCAAAGGAGATAATAATTGAAAATCCTATATATTTTTAAACTCACTTTTTGATCACGATATGGAAATCCAAACTAAGTGAAATTAAAAGCAAATGCATTGGCGTATAGCAACTTACCTTAAAGATATACATGGATTGTATAACCACAGGTCTCTTGTAATCCAATGAAAAAAGCATGCCCAACAACTTGTCTGAGATTGAGAACTTTTTGAAAACAGGATCTATTTCATGTAGGGCTGTATAGGGCCACAGAAATAGCTTTAAAAATTACTATAAAATCCATCAATCTTTTTTGCTCAAATATCAATATACAATCAACATATTTTGTCTACAATACAAACCGTGACCAACTTTATTTATGGAGAGCTCCTTTGGCTGTTTCAAACATCCATCAACTCCAAATGCTTTCTCTGCAAATACCATAAGAAAAAAGTTTATCAGGATAACAAGCAGAAAATAAGAGATGCAGGTGTTGTTCTTCAAACTGATGGATGAAATGGATGGTCTGGATATGACAGAAAGTGGAGGAAGAACCAACAAATCACATTAACAAAAAACCAGGAGTTTGTAGCCAACAAATATTCAACTACTGTGCACTTTTTTTCCTGGTAAAACCTGGCATCATGCACAAACATCTTATATACACATACAAAATTGCTATCCATTTTAACAAACAAAGCTTCATATGTCCACAACTCAAATACATAGCTGGCTAGCCCCACATGGTGAGTTGTGAACTAATAAGATAGGTTTATAAGCTTAGATGAGTGAGCTATTATTAACTTTCACTAAACTATTTTGAGACAATGATTAAGCTTAACAAGCTAATGGGTTAGTTCTCTCATTGTGTGAATTGCTGCAATTGATATTAAAATAGATTTAGTAGGTCTAGGCATGGTATGGTCACAATTGATTAAGCCTTTCTCTCATCTAAACGGGTCGAGTCAAGACAAATATTCCAAAATTTGACTCACAGGTAAAGAGAATATCTCAGATACATGAGAAATTGTAAGACAAGATAAACAATTAAATTCGTTTTCACCCAAATGTGAGGGTTCCAATAGTTATATTTTAAGTGTTATTCTAATAAGTGCAGCCTTGAAATCCTCAGAGAATCAAGGTAATCTCACTTTCAAAGACAGGTAGTACTGGCATAGCACCCTCTGCAATCCACAACAGTGACCACGCTTACATGATCCTCATCCCTTTCATTTACACTAGGAAACCTAATAGGTCCGAGAAGGACAGAAACAGATAACCAAGCAGTACCAAGGACTGAAATTAATATATAAAGGAGATTTCTTTTACGAGAAATAAAAAGTTAAAAACAAACCTTCGAAAAAGAAAGAGATCTTCTCTGCGCTCTCAAAGAAGTAAGCATCCGTATGTTGCTGCTAAATTAACCAAAGAGGACAAAAATCAACAAAAACAAACCCTTTTTTCCTGCTCCTTTCATGCTTAACCTACGACCGTAAAAAACACGACTTCAACTCGGTGGCGTTCTAGTACCTGGTTCGTCGTCGAGAAAATGGACGAGTAGGAGCCGTCAAACCCGTTCAACAACTCCTCCATCCGGTCTCTCATCTCCTTGACCTCCTCGGAGCCCGAAAACGATTCCACGACCAAATAACCTGCAAGATGCATCACTCCTAAGGGTACCTTTCACCGGATTTGGAACCCAAAAAAAGATAATTTTCAGGATTCAGAAGTCGATACCATTGACATTAAAGAAGTCGAGCTGCTCTGCGGTCAGATTGCCGGCGATTCCCATAGCGATCGTTCGCTCCCCTTCCACCGCCCTACGATAGTTGCCCTTCCGTCTTTCTTAAGCAAGAGGGGGAGTCGTCGCGCGAGCTATAGGTCACGAACGGGCCTAGACCCGCCAATGGGCCCGGCCCAACAATCTCATTCAACGGCCACATGGGCCAGGTTGATGTTTGAAATATGACAAATAAGAGGACTTATTGTGAAAAAATACAACATTTTATAAGTGGAGAGGCATTAAAACTTTAGAACGTGGAAACCACCATTTTATTGATGATATTTCTAGAGTTGAATACTTACATAAAAATCTCTATTAAATTTGTATTATGTAATAAAAAATTATGAAAAAAAAGGCTTTCACGCGGAATTAAATTAAGTGAAGGATTGAAAATAAATAAATAATTTCCGCATGAAATATGAGTTCCATTTTTAATTTATTAAAAAAAAAAACTTTCTGACCGACGCGTCTTATGCAAATCATATAAAATAGACGGTCCTGATTCGATCAAGCATCTGATACAGCCGTCAATTCGCTGCAGAGCGCGAATATCTGTGGTTTGGGGCATTAAAAAATTGCGCTTTCGGATTCCTCGCGCTCTTGGCGCCAGCTAGCTTTGGAAGTAGTCGAAGGCGACGGGATTTATAGAGTCCAATGCGGCGGGGCGGCGAGCTTTCGGATCGCTGGGAGAATGGCGAGGGGGGAGGCGGAAGTGGCCGTCGCGATTTGGGTCGTTTTGGCTTGCATCTGGGCTTGCGATCGGAATCCGAGCTTCGTTTATGGCGCTACCGATCCCAACGACGGTGAGTGAATTCATAGTCTCGTTGAGGGTTTGATGTGTGCTTTCTCCTGGAAAAGGCTTGAACAATTTCGTGTTTTGGTTTTCTGATTTGGTGTTTTGGTTGATAAGTGCCAAATCCACAGTTTGCGAAAGGTTGAATTTTTTTTCCCTTCTGCAAATTATGATGCTGATCGATTAGTTTGCTTCATTTAGTCGCCGAAAGAGATTATCCTTGTGACTCTTGTTTAGCAGATTTATTATTCTAGGTATTCATCCAATACCTAGAAAACAGGAAAAGAAATGTTTTAACTTTCTGCAGTTATCCCACAAGAACTTCGTGGTCTGAGTTTTACCCAATTCAACTTGATTCTTGTACTCAGCTTTCATGCTCCTTGTGCAGCTTCTGCTCTATATGTGCTGTTCAGCAGTTTGAATTCAGCACCACAGCTATCAGGCTGGAAGCAAAGTGGTGATCCATGCGGGGAATCATGGCTGGGAATTACATGCTCTGGCTCATCAGTGACAGCTATGTGAGAGTGATAACTTGTGATTTTATTCTTGGTATGTTTTGCTTGCTTCTTATCTGATTGATGCACTCTCTCCTTTTTGTACTAGCAGAAAATTGTCAAGTTTGGGTCTATCTGGGACATTGGGCTATAATATGAACCAAATGGTTTCACTGGAGGAGCTGTAAGTTAGTAAAGTTTTTAGAGATTCCTCTTGGAATTCAATATTCTCACAATGCTAGTTTGTTACAGGGATATGAACCAAAATAATCTTGGAAATGGTAATTTGATACCTTATAACCTCCCGCCAAACCTTCTTAGATTGTGAGTTGTTTGAATATGCTTCCAACTGTCACTTAGTTTTGTAGGTGGACATCTAATGGTAATCTTGTCTGCAGAGACCTTAGCAATAATCAATTTGGTGGAAGCATACCCTATTCAGTTTCTCATATGGCCAAATTGGAGCTTCTGTGAGCGGCCTTCTACTCTAGCTCAAATAATCATGTGATCTTGTCATTAATGTAAAATAAGACAATGCATTAATGTCACAGAAATCTTGCTCACAATCAACTCCGTGGACGTCTGGATGATATTTTTGGAGGCCTCTCTAAATTCACAACAATGTGAGCGTAGACAAAATTTTCAGTTGATGAACATTTTTGTTCAATTATTAGATAAGAAATTTACTTCTTAGTATCAATTATCTTTATATTCTGTGTTATGCAATATCATTTACCTCTTGTATCTTCTCAAAATAAGTTTCTTATTCATAATTATGTTTTTACCTTCAATACTGTCAAAACCTACATGTCCATGAATACTTTCTACTCTATCATACTCCACTCTCTGATAAAGGGACCCTTTTACCGCAGGGACCTGTCTTACAATTCTCTTAATGGTACCCTTCCACAAAGCTTCAGGAGTCTAACAAGTTTGACAAACTTGTAAGAGGAATAATGAATGTTCCAAGCATTAACATAATATCTTATCATTTGGCTTTTTTTTATCTTTCTCCGAAACCAAATTGCATGAAGAATGTTATGCTTACTATTTCTTCATCCATTTTCAGATATTTGGAGAACAATCAATTCACTGGTACCATAAATGTCCTTGCCAATCTTACCCTTCAGAGTTTGTAAGTAATAAATAAAGTTGCCAGTTTATATCAAAATTATAACTAGTTTAGATTACAAGAAAATTGACTTTCGTAACCCTGCTTTAGGAATGTTGCAAATAACCACTTCAATGGATCCATTCCTGACCGATTAAAGGGGATTAATAACCTTCAGTGAGTACTAAATGAACTTGCATGCTATCATATGATTTAATTGAGGATAAATTGAATGGCTCATTTGTGGATCCTATTCTGTAGGACTGAGAATAATGACTGGAGCTCTGGGACAGATAGTCCATCTCAACCAAATCAATCTCCATCTGATCAAAACTCTCATACTGGCCATGGTAGCGGTGTAGGAGTAGGGGGAATAGCAGGAAGTGTTGCAGGTGTCTTCTTCATTGGTGGATTAATTGCATTCTTTATAATTTGGAGAAAGACAAGAAAAACTTCGATTGAAGAAAATCTTGACCAAGACCGGCAATATGCTCATCTAGATTCAGATAGGGTTAAAGGTACTCCACATTTGTGGGTATAACAAACGTTTGATATCTGCAAAATCTGGTCTATTACTACATAAAGATTCTTGTTGAGGTTCACACATTTAATTGGGTTGTAGTATGATTTAGTTTATGTTGCAGAGAAGGAGATGAATAGAACATCCTCAATATTTGACATAGAAAAGTTGCCATCACTTCCTCCACCAAGTCTTAAACCTCATCACTATAAATCATTTGACGAAGATGATTGCTCAAGCAAACTTATCACAAAGAAGGTGGACGTAACAAGTATCAAATCAACTATTTATTCTGTGGCTGACTTGCAAATAGCTACAGATAGCTTCAGTGAAGACAACCTTATTGGTGAAGGCACTTTTGGTCGTGTTTTCAAGGCAGAGTTTGATGATGGAAAGGTATTAATATGATAAAAAAAAAAAGCTTCTTATTTATTCCGGACTCATGTTTGATAGTGGCAAAATTATAATCATCCATCTTGTTTGCACTGGAAAGCTGATTCATCTAATCATTTTCCATGGATTTTGGTAACACTATTTGAAGAGTTTTAATGGCACGATTAGTTTGCCCAGCTGATTGAATATCATGTATGTCTTTTGGATTGTATTCTACATTTTTGTTTAGATTTTGGCTGTGAAGAAATTAAATCCAAAGTCCCTGCCGAGCAAATCAACTGACGACTTCATTGATCTAGTCACAAAGATTTCATGTCTGCACCATACAAATTTGACCGAGCTGGAAGGTTACTGTTCTGAGTATGGACAGAGAATGTTGGTGTATGATTTTCACAAGAATGGCTCGCTGTATGAACTCCTCCATCTCTCAGACGAACCACTGTCATGGAATGCTCGGATCAAGATTGCACTCGGTGCTGCTCGGGCTTTAGAGTAAGTGGGATGCTATCCTCCTTAGAAGATATTTGATTATTGTAGCCTAAAGATTGTCCTCTGTTCTGTCTAAAACTTCAATTATTTCTCTTTTTTCTCTCTTCTCATGTCAAAGTTGTATCTTTAAATTTGACTCCAGGTATCTGCATGAGGTTTGCTCACCCTCTGTTCTCCACAAAAATTTCAAGTCATCTAACATTCTGTTGGACACAGAATTCAATCCACATCTTTCAGATTGTGGATTTGAAAATCTTATTCCCAATACAGAGTTTCAGGTAATGCATGAGATTGTAAACAATATTGTTCCATTAGTCCAAACATCATCCCTTTTCAGATTCAAATTTCAAGATTAATGTAGTTGATCTTGTTAGAGGTAAATGTTGGGTGAAATTTTAATATAATCACATGTGCACAGGCAGGTGAACAGGAAATGGGCCTCAACGCACCTGAGAGCTCCATGTCTGGTCAGTACACTTTAAAGAGTGATGTTTATCGCTTTGGAGTCGTCATGTTGGAGCTCATGACAGGGAGGAAGCCATTTGACAGGTACTCAGTTTTATTTTTTTGAAATGCATCATGTTCTAGGTAAAAATGATTTGTTGCATGATCTTCACAATTGTTTTGCCTACTTGTGTCAGCTCAAGACCGCGATCAGAGCAGTACTTGGTTAGATGGGCAACTCCTCAACTACATGACATAGATGCATTAGATATGATGGTCGATCCAGTTCTCAAGGGCTCATTCTCTCCGAAATCGCTATCTCGATTCGCCGATGTAATTGCTCTGTGTGTTCAGGTAAACATGCATTATCTAGTGATTCAAACATGTTGGACTTTCTGAAACTAAAAACCATAAACTCACAACCTTTTTGTGCTTTTCATTGTAATTCTTGGCTCAATGATGTGCAGCCTGAGCCCGAATTTAGGCCGCCGATGTCGGAGGTTGTGCAAGCATTGGTTCGTCTAGTCCAAAGGGCGAATATGAGCATCAAAATGGGCAGGGAAGATAGCGTAGGAACTAGCAGGAGAGCCGCCGATGACTTGAATGATTATTTGCAGTAATCATGCCGTCTTCCTAATGCTGGAACATATCGTCTTTTTCTACAGATGTCTCAAACACATCGTATTTCATGACTTTAGATAATTTTTCTGTGTGATTGATAGGTTAACAAATGGTCAGTGATTAGTAGATTGTTGTTCACCATGGAAGAGCTTGACAGTGTCGTGTTTCAAATAAATAAAAATGATCTTGGATGCGGCTGAAGCATACCTGTGTGATTTATATTGAGAATAAACTTTTGAATAGAGTTTCCCTATTCAATCCTGTTCTTTCTTCTTGTTACTGAATTTGAACTCAATTCTGAAAGAAATATAAGTTTCTCTTTTGATGGCAATATGCTTCAATACGAGCAATTGGGAAAACTTTCGATAGAGTTAATCACTGAACAAGGCACCAAAATGTTCAATGATATGACATCAACATGAAAATGCTAGACTTAGCATTTGATCTAGTTGATTTACACTTCTGAAAGAAACCACAAAGAACCATCGATCGCCTAGTGCTTGCCCTTCCTTCCATAGCCTCGACCGCCTCTTCTTCCACCTCTGTCGCCGGAGAAGTTGTTCGATGCCGAGTTCAGTTTCATATGGTCCGGCAAAGGCAGTATGTGGTCGACGCATTTGCGGAAGCTAAAATCATCAGCGCTGCCATCGACTCGAACAATGAAGAAGCATCGATTCTTCCAGGTTGGGTGGTAGCGCACCTGGAATGCTTCAATGCCTTTCCCGATCTTCTTTGCAGGTTCGGGGTGGCCTTTCTCCAGTAAGCTCAGCAATACCAGGTGCTCGTACTGCAACCAGAGAAAGACGTTTAACAAAACAGGGCAAGTTTTACAAAACCCTAAATCCGAAAGGAGAAATCTTTGCCCAAGGTTGACAAACCTCACCTTGTTGAGATTCAGATTCGGCGGCCACGACCGGAGAAGTTTCAAACAGTACTCGAACATGTCCGTCGACGATCGGAACACCTTCGGCCCGATTCTTGCTCCTGCCACCGTTTCGATCTGGTCCGATCCGCCTCCTCCCGCCTCAATATTTCCTCCTCCGACTTCTTCCTTTTCCTTAACTCCATGGGGCTTCTCGTCGGCCTCCGAGCATTTCTCCAACTTGAATCTCTTCGAATCAGGGTCTTCCTCGTCTCGGTCCTCGCTTCCCCGTTTCGGCGCGTCGCAGCCGCACTGGCGCGGCACCGTATCGGCGGCGCGCTCGTCTCCCACGAGCACCTGGGGGAGGTTCTCCGTTTGCTCTTCCGCCATGTTCGGAAGGAGAAAAGGGTATGGAAAGGGATCCCTGAACGTGACTAGTATAGTTACAGAGGCCGGGACGAACGTGGGGACGTGGCGGTGAAGGAGAAGACGGCCTCCGAAGCCCATGCAGGGAAAGCCCATAGGGATAATCCTCATTTATTTATTTATTATTATTATTATTTTAAGATTTCATCTATCCAAAATCTCATCATTCATCCGATAAATTTAAAATCTCAATTCTAAAATATTCATCAGATAATTCTCATCTATACTATAAGTATAAGGGATGGAAGATTAAATTCTCTTGCTCTTGAGATATAATTTAGTTGATTATTACGGAACAGAATTGTTGTTGTAGGCAAAGATCGAATCTCAATAAAACTAAAATAATATTCTCTTTCGTCAGTGACCAACTACAACTTTCTATGAGTATAAATTTGCTTGTCATTGCTACTTCAAGAGCAAATTCGACAGCTAAAGTCATTTGGACTCATCGAGTTCATCCGTTGAAGACACACTACGATATTTCTCTTTAAGGATCTATAGGTTTATAGAGCATTCGAGCTCACTAGAGGTAAACTCTAAAAGTGGGTGAGTGATCGAAGATTAACGAGAGTTCCAATTTTGTCTATGTTGTTCGTCCAAAGAGGGAGCATCTAACACTCTCTTTTATATACTTTCAATCGCTTGTTCAAAGGTTAGCTGATCCAAATCATTTAATTGACATCAGATATTCAGTCTTTCGAATCGACTAATCCTACGATGATCAATTCGATCCCATAAAAAATTTTCGCTAGCCACCATAATAAATCGGAAAGCGCTCATCAAGGAATGAAATCTCGAGCTATTTCATCTGATATGGGTGAAACATCTCGTTCTGCCTCACGGATTGAAATCGACATTTTCACGCCTTCTGTGTCAGCACGCCCGAGGCCCCGAGCCCTTGCGACTCGTCTAAAGGGGTTTTAGTTGCCATGCGTTATGTTCGAAGGTATCGTCGGGCTTGCGTGACGCTTTTAGAGCGTCGTCAAAACTCGTGTGGTGATAGAC
>NC_133872.1:3841458-3851713 GCF_044706935.1 Curcuma longa | reverse complement strand
TATTTTTAAACTGATAATTATTCTACAGTAGATTAGAAACAATTATTATATTATATTATATTATAACTTTATAAAATTTTCTAAAAATAGAAATGGAATACCAGATGAATATTAATTTATTTTTTCCTAAAACCAATAATCATTGAACAAAAAGATATCATATAACAATTATGGAAGTTGAACTAGAAAAAATATAACTCCAAATTAATAAAATAAAAACTGGGAAAAAATAATTATAGAATATTTTTTTAATTTAATATTTTACAAAATGATTTTTATGACTACTTCAGTATACTGAAAAATCAACCATAGGATTTACTTTATATAATAATATTTGATAAATAAGGAAGATTTTTATGAATATATATTTATAAATATCAATTTCTCTAGTAAAAGTTTGTAGTTATTCCGCGCAGGTACAAATCCGGACTACTGACACGTGGGCCACGGCCCGCTGCCAGCCTTTCTCCAGTAACAAGTAAGGTATAATTCACGGTAAAGACAAAAAAGGAGTGAGAGACGGAATGCTCCAGTTCAACAACTTTTCTTAGCTTTCGGCCGGGTGATTCCAAGGGTCGATTCCAAGGGTGCCCCCACCGCCTCTTCGCCATTCTCCTCCCACGTTTTCGGAACTTCAATCGCCAAGAACACGAACAGCGACGACGATAAGGGCGAAGAAGCAATCGGCAATGAGAATAAGTGCAGGAGGAGTGAAAAAGATGTGATTTTGTACTTCTCGGCAGGTTGGTATGTAGCCTCTTGATTTGATTTTTCCTAGACGCCTTTCCGAATCATCATGTCCCTTGCATGATGTTGTTTTCCGATTCGATTCTTCTTATTAGGATCAGGAATGGAGGAAGTTGGGATCTTTGGATACTTTGTGATGAGAATTGTGACGCGAGAAGACGTTTGAGATTTTCGTACGTCTTGATTATGAGCTGATCTTTTCGCCATCTACAGGCATTTCCATCTGATAATCGAGTATTGAGCAATCTTTATAACGTGCTGAAATAATTTCCAAGTAAAAATGTCGAATTTCGTCGGAGTCATCGTCTCTGATCCGTGGCTCCACAGTCAGTTCACTCAAGTGGAGCTACGAGGTCTTAAATCTAAGGTAAGCTAATTCGTTTTGTAGTTGTTTTTATTTTGATTTGAGAACTGCTATCGGATTAGTTTGTGTTGTATAGTTTCTTTCAGCAAAGAAGGAGACAGGACATGTCAGTGTAGGAAACTTGCCCCCACTGATGGCAAAGCTGAAGGGCCTGAAAGATTTAGTTACCGAACAAGGGATTGCAGAGACGTTAAGTGAGTCCTACCCAGAAACTAATCAGGAACTAAGACTGAATCTTTCCTCAAGGTGGTGCCTGTTTCCTTATCTTAGCTATTCAAGCTTGACTTAGTACAGCTTTATAAATGATTGTGCAGGCATATCTGGATCTACTAAGTCGAGCAGCAGCTAAATTAGGTCAAGCAAAGAATTCTTCATCATTCTTGAAGGCAGCTACTACTACACTCTTGCATACCATTAACGAATCTGAAAAGTCATCTTATGTGGCTCATATCAATAGTTACCTTGGAGAAGACTCATTTTTGAAGAAATATCTTCCTTTGGATCCTGCTACTAATGACCTTTTTGATCATGTCAGAGATGGTGTTCTCCTATGGTATACTGCCTATACCTTACAGTAAATGATACAAAAAAATGTTCATTATCTAGCTTTGTCCTGTTTTTGTTGATTTAATTTGCCATATTCAATCTGATAGAAGAAGAGAAATCAATAAATTTGGTTCATCCTCACCTCTGGCAAGATTGTATTTTGTGGCTACATTTCATACATTGTGTTGAATATGGATAGTATGTATTTCGTCAAATTTACTGAATTGAATATATTAATTTTTCTGCATTTTGTGTTTTCGATAGTAAATTGATCAATGTGGCGGTACCAAATACTATAGATGAAAGGGCAATCAATACAAAAAGAGTACTCAATCCCTGGGAACGGAATGAAAACCACACTCTTTGCCTCAACTCTGCAAAGGCTATTGGGTGCACAGTTGTCAATATTGGAACACAGGACTTGGTTGAAGGGCGGGTAAGTGAAAAATGTTGTGCCAGTTAATATCATTTGAAAGCATTCTAATAGACCATGCCAAGTCTTCTTTGTATGTAATATACATATCATCAATCCTTAATCATGGGTAATGTGCTAATCTTACCCCTGCTAGTTCTTATTTTCCTTTTTTTCTTACATAACAGTAATGTTTCCCAACCCTGTGTGCTTTCACATATACCTTTGAATGCACTTTTGATGTTCTTTTTGAACTTCAGACATTCTAAGCAATGAGGAACTACATATAGTAATTAATTCCTTTCTATCTTTCCTAGTTGTATGTGAAATCCCAATGCATGTTTTCTTTTTTGTAATGCTCTAATTTATTTGTGGGAGATTATCAATTCTGTAACATATTAACATTTTTGTTTTCCTTAATGAAAACTCACGTGATTGTTTTTAAAAAAAAATTTTTGCAGCCTCATTTGGTTCTGGGGTTGATTTCTCAAATTATAAAGGTATGGAACAGGATTTATTATTTCTATGTTGTACATTAGAAGTGCTTTCATTTGCTAAACAAGATAGGCTAGTAATCAATGATTTAGATTTATTTGTACTTACAAGAGTTTTGTGCAAGTTTTCTCCATCACGAGGGAAACTAATTAGCTATCATTATTCATGATATATTAGTTTCCTCGATTATCATTTTTCAGATACAACTCCTAGCAGATCTCAATCTCAAGAAGACACCACAACTGTTGGAGGTGATAGATGATAGTCAGGTCATGAGCTACACTTTTTTACTTTAATATAATAGTATTTATATGGATATTTGGGTGAAACTCTTGACCATGTGTTTATATTAATGTTTACAACTACAGGATGTTGACGAACTTGTCAGTTTATCACCTGAGAAATTGTTGCTAAAATGGATGAATTTTCATCTGAAGAAAGCAGGATACAAGAAAACTGTGTCAAATTTTTCTTCTGATGTGAAGGTATAGATCATCACAATAAATAAAAAAACGGGCTGTATGTTGTGTATAAGAATATTTGTAAATTGTGCACACTGTATGACTTTTAAGATTTTTTGGTTGTTAAACCTCTTTTCTTGGTCACAATGAAAACTCTGACATCTTTACCTGATCAACTTTATATACAGGACGGTGAGGCATATGCTTACCTTCTTAAAGCTCTTGCACCTGAGCATGCCAACACAGACATTTTAGATGTTAAAGATCCTAATGAAAGGGCAAAAAAAGTACTTGAACAAGCTGAGAAATTGGATTGCAAACGCTACTTGAGCGAAAAGGATATTGTTGAAGGCTCTCCTAATCTGAATCTTGCATTTGTTGCTCAAATATTCCAGCATAGGTGAGGGTTTGCAGCTTCATTTCATGTTACCTATGTTTTCCAAAGATCTTTTTTTTTACTGAAAGGCAAGCAAAAAAAATATACTGATAAGGGAAAACTATTTTTAAGAAATAGTTAGCCACATGAAAACAAGAAACATAAAATTGAAAGAGAAAGTCTCAATCTCACCTGCATCTCCCAGCCACCCACCAGCCTTCTAAAGTACACATGTCCTTACCGAAGTTATTCTGTATTCTCATCAATCTCAAGGTTAAACAATGTCTTGACTCAGAATTCCTATTCCATTGGAAATAGGTGGTAACCGACAATTCGTGTCACATTGTCAGTTCTGCTCATAGGATCATGCAGTTGTACAATCCAAATCTATACTCACTACACTGTGTCACCTCATCATCCTGTACTTTCTGGATTTTGTATTTGCCTTAGTATATATGCACTATTCTAACACCAACCACCATAGCACCCTACACATATCCCCTGCTATATGCTCTGAGAGGAAATAACTGCTTTAATGTTCCAATGAACACCTTGTTGTTTAAAAAAAGATCTGCTAGGCATTAAAGCATCTACATATATCAAGTAGAACGCAACATTTTCACCAGTCATCCTAGTATAATTTCAGTAGCTAAATAAATGTCATGTTGACAAACCCAAATCAGTTATTTATGAATATCATGTCTTTGTTGCATTGATTTCAAGGTGAAACTGTTTAATGTGAAACTGCATTGGGTCTCTAGTATTGGATTTCTATTTCTAATGATTTTTCAACATGATTCTGGGAGTGGAACCCATGATCCCACTAATCTAATTCCACACTACTTTTTGAGGAAGTGAGACTTGATTCTTTTGAGCCGTCCTTTTGCTACAAATGTATATATCCTTGGTTATCTAGATGCTCTAATTAGAACCATGAACCAAGTCGCAATAATCAAAATACGCTATTGTCTAATTTACTAGTAAAATTTAGCAATTTTAGTCATGTAAATTTCTTCTTTAGTCCAAAGAATAAATTAAGAGAGCTGACCTAAACATGCTTATGATCTCTATCCTTTCACATGTATTATCTTGTAGTAGCCTGTAGGTTATGAAACAAGTCTCTGAATGTTTTTCTAGCTTTACTTCTTTTCTGCAGTTATTTTCTGTTAATCGATCTATTCAAAAAGGCAGTGATGTCAGTTAGGACACTAAATTTTTTAGAATTTTTTATTTTTTAGTCAGTTATATTCAAAACTAGTATGATTAATGCTGCTTTTGTAACTGTTGTCAACTTTTGACTCTGTTGTGTATTCATTTTCACGTTGTAAAACATTGATCATGTAGGCCATTGAAGCTTTGGATGAAAAAAAACTGTTTCTTCCTTATTGTTTTTAAATCCTTGAATTTAACTTGCAAAGATTGAAGCTACATCAAAATTCATATCCAAAATCTTTGATCTGTACTTTTAAGGTTCTTTTTAGGTTATGCATCTTGCTTAGCTACATTAATGGCTTTTGACTTGCAGGAATGGTCTATCCGCTGATGCTAAGCCAATCTCCTTGTCTCAGATGATGCCAGATGATATCCAGGTTTCTTAGATGAGAGAGCTTTTAGATTATGGATAAATAGTCTTGGTATTGCTACATATGTTAATAATGTTTTTGAGGATGTCAGGAATGGGTAAGATCATTTTGATATTATAAATTTTCTTATCTGGAAAGTGTTTGATGATATGATTTTTGCAGATGGGTTCTTCTGGAAGTACTAGACAAAGTATCTCCTGGATCAGTAAACTGGAAGCAAGCAAGTAAGCCCCCAATTAAGATGCCATTTAGAAAGGTAGAAAACTGCAATCAAGTTGTAAGGATTGGCACAAAGTTGAACTTTTCGCTTGTAAATGTTGCTGGTAATGACATTGTCCAAGGAAATAAGAAGCTCATTCTCTGTAAGTTCATTCCAGTTTGAGTATGTTTTGCATATGTCCTTTTTCCCTTTAATAATATTTTTATTTGTTTTAAAGAAAATCCACTTTCAGAATTGCTTTCCATATTTTATTAAGCAAGTCATATTCAGATACAAAACCTAAATAACTAATCTTATCATGGAATTTGGTGCAACTTTGGAAGGTTAATTTCTCGAATTTATTTGGGATATGGTGTCTTTATTAAACATGGAAAAACAGAATCTTTTTTTTGGAGAGCAAAGGCCAAAGACCTACATAGAATATATTGAAGTTTGTAATACAGGAATGTTTCTGAAATTGATCTCTGACTTACAAGATGAAAAATCTCAATATTAACTGTGCAAATTTGATAGTATTAATGGTCCCTTAGTCAGGAAAACAACAAATAGAAAATTGCAAAATAAGAAGAAATAGGGAAATTAGATATTTAGTTTGTCCAAAGTTAACATCACTAAGTTATGTTAATTAGAGGTTGGCTGTATGGTTCTTATTCCTCCATCAAACTTTATGCACTATATCACTATTGAAATTCCTGTCGCTATTTTGTTTTTTGTTTTTGCTTCAACTAGGGTTTTATATGATCAGCATCACCCTTGTACCTCCAACTCTAGTCTTTAAATCTAATCTTAAAAACTATTGGTTATCTTTGAACACTATGATATGATAATAAATTATTTAGTCTCATCTTACAATTGTTCTCAGATAGTGGTATTTCTGATTTATTAACAGTTCAGTTATGATTTGTTTTTATCATCTCAAAGATGGCAACCAGATTTGCTATCAAATAAGTATTGACATATCCACATGTTTTTCAGCTTATTTGTGGCAATTGATGCGGTTCAATATTCTTAAACTTCTGAAGAACTTGCGATATCACTCCCAAGGGAAAGAACTAACAGATGCTGATATTCTTAACTGGGCCAACGGCAAAGTTGAAGGATCAAACAGAACTCCTCAGATGGATAGTTTTAAGGTTTCCAAGTCGTTGTTTAACCCAGCTAGTAGTATTCATTATCAGCATTGCATTCCTCAGGCTTATATTTCCTTTCCTGTTTTCACCTATGCAGGATAGAAACTTTTCCAATGGATTATTTTTCCTAGAACTCCTTAGTGCTGTGAAACCGAGAGCTGTAAACTGGAAAGTTGTTACAAAGGGAGAAAATGGTAAACTCATCTAGTTACTATATTTCTATATATTTTTTGCTGGATGAATTTTATTTTGTATAAATTACTTTACAATCCTACAATTTGCATAAACTGGATGTAGATGAAGAGAAGAAGTTGAATGCCACATATATCATCAGTGTTGCACGAAAGCTTGGCTGCTCTGTCTTTTTGTTGCCTGAGGATATCATTGAGGTAATTTAGTACCAAGATTTTGATTCTCTCAATGATACACGTTGCTGGTAGGGTTGGTAAAAGTTGACACGACCCTATTACACGACCTGACCCACAATCGTTCGGGTTTGGGTTGGAGCTAGATAAGTTTGGGTCATATAGATATAGTTTGTATTTCAAACGAATAGTGTCACATGCCCTAACTCATTTAATTCAACAGATCATATGATATGATCCATTATGACTTATGAATCTATGAACCTGCTTAATTAAATAGGTCAATTCATTTATAAATGGATCATGTGCAAATTAGGACTCATTTATTAAAGTGTGGATTTTGGGTTTGGATTAAACAGGTTGTATAAATCAAAGAGACTGTTATTAAAGAGATTGATGATGATCAATAATTTTCTTTTCAGTTTTTTTTTTCTTTGTATACCCTAAAACATATCCAATTTTACATCCATTGAATTGTAACAGGTAAACCAGAAAATGATTCTCACTCTCACTGCCAGCATCATGTACTGGAGTTTGCGAAACTCCCAACCATCGGAGGCTAATTCCAATGTTCCTGAACTCTCCCCTGAGGATTCTCCCACACAACCTGCTGCTCCATCAGACAGAGAAGGAAGTGCTATTGCAGGCAACATTTCTGACTAGACCATCGACAACGCTACCCCTGATACCCCTCAGTCAGAGAACAACAATGTGGCTCTTGGAAGGTGAACAAAATGGACCACTTCGCTCTAGAAGTTTTTGGCAGATAATACAAGTTTCTTCATACATTTGTGCTTCGAGAATTTTTTTTTCCCAACAGTAAATACAAGTTTCTTTGTGTTTTTTTCCCCCTGCATATATAGCTTCATTTGGGTGGCAGGGAAGATGAATAGGCAGCCAATATCTTTAATGGGTAGTTGTTTTTCCAATAGTTATTCTTTGACAATTTATTCAAATAACTGATTGGAAGCTCCAATTTTCTGCTTATAAGCTATGGATATATACATAGTTTCTTGGCATGTAATATTTTGCCATACAAGTACAATGGTCATGATGGTTTAGCTTGTAGACATTTTTCTTTAAAGAACAGTAGAATTAAAGGTATTGTATTAATTTGGATGTGTTTTTTTGTTAGAAAACATCTGTTGCATATTTCTGTATATCAAATACTTTTCATATACTTGGATGAACATCCAGTTTGCTTATTGTCAGACTTGCACAAAATTGTTCAACTTCAAGAAAAATTCCATCTACTACTCTTCCTGCACAGCACTTCAGCATGTATGTGCTTCAGAGCAAGTGTAATCTAGTAAGGCATTCATCAGGCCCGGGCGAATAGCAACTAATACACAATTCCATCTAGTTCGACAGAACTAGAACCAGGAAGCTTTTTTATACCGGTCTTCTTCAGTGAGTTCCTCATCTCGAAAGCATCAGCCCACCGGCCGGCAGCAGCAAATATATTTGAAAGCAAAACATGGCAACCAGACTGCTTGGCCTTCAACTGGAGAACATCACTCTTTACTCGCTCTGCGACTGCTACATCTCTATGAATCCTACAAGCACCAAGCAAAGCTCCCAATACCATGATGTCTGGTTTCATCGGCATACTTCTGACTGCAGCTTCTGCTTCTTCCAACAGTCCAGCTCGACCTAATAGATCAACCAAGCACCCATAATGCTTCATTTCAGGTTGAATACCATATACCGTTCTCATTCTCTCAAGTATTGGCGCCCCTCACATACCAACCCTCCATGAACACAAGCCATTAGTACACCAAGAAAGGTTACATCATTGGGTTTCAGATCATATCTCACATCTGTTGAAATGCATGAAGGGATTCGCGAAGCTAGCCCATTAACAGCTAAACCCGTTATCAAAGCATTCCAACTAGAAACATTGTGTCGATCAAATATTCAAACACTTTCAGCGCAGTCTCGATGCTTCCGCACTTAGCATACATATCGATCAGAGCAGCTCCAAGATTGTGTTCATTGTCCAGGGTCATATGGTTCTGTCAATATAAGCATGAACCCACTTGCCTTGCTCCAGAGCTACAAGGTGCGCACAAGCTGAGAGAGGACACTGACCATTGTTACTTTATTAGGCTTTATCAAATTGTCCATTGGCATCTCTTTGAAGAGATACAATGCCTCTGCAAACCGATTACTTTGTACATACCCTGAAATCATGCAACTCCACGAGATGCATCGTTCCTTTCCGGCATTTGATCGAACAATTCCCTTGCAGCATCCATCTCCCCGTTCAATGCGTAGCCAAAGACCATTGAATTTCATGACATCGACTCCCTTACAAGCATATCATCGAACATCTTCTTGGTGACCAGCAACAACCCCTACCTTGTGAACCCAAACACCAAGGAATTCCAGGTGACAACGTTACGCTGCACCGGCATTTTATCGAACAACGATCGTGCGATGTCCAACTCGCCTCTCCCTACGTAGCCACTGATGATGGAGCTCCAGGACACCTCGTTTTTGGCAGGCATTCCATCGAACAGCTCACGCGCGGCTTCCAAGTCGCCGACTTTGATATGCCCGTCGATGATTGTGTTCCAGGAGACGACGTCCGCCGATCGAGAGCTCGAGTCGAAGAGCCTCTGAGCCGAGACCATGTCCTTGAACGTTGAGTACATCGAAAGAAGCGTGTTGAGCACGTAGATGTCAGATTCAAAACCTCGTCTGAGCACCTGGGAGTGGATTTGGGTGCCTTCGGCAAGGGAGGGAAGGCCGCAGGCTGCCTTGGCGAGAAAAGGGAACGTGAAACGGTCGGGTATCGAGGAGGAGAGGAGGAGAGAAACGAAGGAGGACAGAGACTCGCCAGGATGGCGCCGGCTGCCGGAGAAGGCGCGGATGAGTAGGTTGTAGAGGAAGGTGGTGGAGGAGGGGAAGAGATGGAAGTAGAGGCGGGCGAGTGGGCGGGAGATGAGGGGGGAGGAAGGGTGGTCTGGGGAGAGAGCAAGGAGATCGGCAACGCGGCGGAGGGAGGCGACGCGGCGGATTTCGCCGGAGACGAGGAGGCGGGTAAGGCAGCGGCGAAGGTGGCGGAAGGCGAGAGGGGAGGCGGTTCGGATGCGGGCGGGGACGGGCGGATTCGGGTGCATCCTTTGCTAGACTGTAAAGATTTTGCATAAACATATAGCTGCCGCAAAGCATGGAAATGTTTTTTTAAAAATAAAAAATAAATTAAAAAATTACAGTTAATTATTATGAAAAAAAGTATTCAAATTTTTATTATCTTCTACCATTTTATTTTATCATAATCAATTTAACTATACTCCATAAATAGCGTAGAAATGATCAAATCTAGTACTTTACATATCAATTAAATCGAATTAAACGATCAAACTCATTAAAATTATCAATTAATTAAGTTAGTTCAAATATAAATTTAATTTATTAAATTGAATTAGAAGTTGTGAGTCTACTGTTATATTTTATATTAGTTGATTACCTTCAAATACGAGCCTTTCACGATCTCCTCGTCCTATCATTAGTTGACTCAGGATGAAAAAAATTAATTATTTTGATTTTC
>NC_133872.1:3830310-3841358 GCF_044706935.1 Curcuma longa | reverse complement strand
TTGTTGATTTAATTTGCCATATTCAATCTTATAGAAGAAGAGAAATCAATAAATTTGGTTCATCCTCACCTCTGGCAAGATTGTATTTTGTGGCTACATTTCATACATTGTGTTGAATATGGATAGTATGTATTTCGTCAAATTTACTGAATTGAATATATTAATTTTTCTGCATTTTGTGTTTTCGATAGTAAATTGATCAATGTGGCGGTACCAAATACTATAGATGAAAGGGCAATCAATACAAAAAGAGTACTCAATCCCTGGGAACGGAATGAAAACCACACTCTTTGCCTCAACTCTGCAAAGGCTATTGGGTGCACAGTTGTCAATATTGGAACACAGGACTTGGTTGAAGGGCGGGTAAGTGAAAAATGTTGTGCCAGTTAATATCATTTGAAAGCATTCTAATAGACCATGCCAAGTCTTCTTTGTATGTAATATACATATCATCAATCCTTAATCATGGGTAATGTGCTAATCTTGCCCCTGCTAGTTCTTATTTTCCTTTTTTTCTTACATAACAGTAATGTTTCCCAACCCTGTGTGCTTTCACATATACCTTTGAATGCACTTTTGATGTTCTTTTTGAACTTCAGACATTCTAAGCAATGAGGAACTACATATAGTAATTAATTCCTTTCTATCTTTCCTAGTTGTATGTGAAATCCCAATGCATGTTTTCTTTTTTGTAATGCTCTAATTTATTTGTGGGAGATTATCAATTCTGTAACATATTAACATTTTTGTTTTCCTTAATGAAAACTCACGTGATTGTTTTTAAAAAAAAATTTTTGCAGCCTCATTTGGTTCTGGGGTTGATTTCTCAAATTATAAAGGTATGGAACAGGATTTATTATTTCTATGTTGTACATTAGAAGTGCTTTCATTTGCTAAACAAGATAGGCTAGTAATCAATGATTTAGATTTATTTGTACTTACAAGAGTTTTGTGCAAGTTTTCTCCATCACGAGGGAAACTAATTAGCTATCATTATTCATGATATATTAGTTTCCTCGATTATCATTTTTCAGATACAACTCCTAGCAGATCTCAATCTCAAGAAGACACCACAACTGTTGGAGGTGATAGATGATAGTCAGGTCATGAGCTACACTTTTTTACTTTAATATAATAGTATTTATATGGATATTTGGGTGAAACTCTTGACCATGTGTTTATATTAATGTTTACAACTACAGGATGTTGACGAACTTGTCAGTTTATCACCTGAGAAATTGTTGCTAAAATGGATGAATTTTCATCTGAAGAAAGCAGGATACAAGAAAACTGTGTCAAATTTTTCTTCTGATGTGAAGGTATAGATCATCACAATAAATAAAAAAACGGGCTGTATGTTGTGTATAAGAATATTTGTAAATTGTGCACACTGTATGACTTTTAAGATTTTTTGGTTGTTAAACCTCTTTTCTTGGTCACAATGAAAACTCTGACATCTTTACCTGATCAACTTTATATACAGGACGGTGAGGCATATGCTTACCTTCTTAAAGCTCTTGCACCTGAGCATGCCAACACAGACATTTTAGATGTTAAAGATCCTAATGAAAGGGCAAAAAAAGTACTTGAACAAGCTGAGAAATTGGATTGCAAACGCTACTTGAGCGAAAAGGATATTGTTGAAGGCTCTCCTAATCTGAATCTTGCATTTGTTGCTCAAATATTCCAGCATAGGTGAGGGTTTGCAGCTTCATTTCATGTTACCTATGTTTTCCAAAGATCTTTTTTTTTTACTGAAAGGCAAGCAAAAAAAATATACTGATAAGGGAAAACTATTTTTAAGAAATAGTTAGCCACATGAAAACAAGAAACATAAAATTGAAAGAGAAAGTCTCAATCTCACCTGCATCTCCCAGCCACCCACCAGCCTTCTAAAGTACACATGTCCTTACCGAAGTTATTCTGTATTCTCATCAATCTCAAGGTTAAACAATGTCTTGACTCAGAATTCCTATTCCATTGGAAATAGGTGGTAACCGACAATTCGTGTCACATTGTCAGTTCTGCTCATAGGATCATGCAGTTGTACAATCCAAATCTATACTCACTACACTGTGTCACCTCATCATCCTGTACTTTCTGGATTTTGTATTTGCCTTAGTATATATGCACTATTCTAACACCAACCACCATAGCACCCTACACATATCTCCCTGCTATATGCTCTGAGAGGAAATAACTGCTTTAATGTTCCAATGAACACCTTGTTGTTTAAAAAAAGATCTGCTAGGCATTAAAGCATCTACATATATCAAGTATAATTCAACATTTTCACCAGTCATCCTAGTATAATTTCAGTAGCTAAATAAATGTCATGTCTACAAACCCAAATCAGTTATTTATGAATATCATGTCTTTGTTGCATTGATTTCAAGGTGAAACTGTTTAATGTGAAACTGCATTGGGTCTCTAGTATTGGATTTCTATTTCTAATGATTTTTCAGCATGATTCTGGGAGTGGAACCCATGATCCCACTAATCTAATTCCACACTACTTTTTGAGGAAGTGAGACTTGATTCTTTTTGAGCCGTCCTTTTGCTACAAATGTATATATCCTTGGTTAACTAGATGCTCTAATTAGAACCATGAACCAAAGTGGCAATAATCAAAATACGCTATTGTCTAATTTACTAGTAAAATTTAGCAATTTTAGTCATGTAAATTTCTCCTTTAGTCCAAAGAATAAATTAAGAGAAAGAGAGCTGACCTAAACATGCTTATGATCTCTATCCTTTCACATGTATTATCTTGTAGTAGCCTGTAGGTTATGAAACAAGTCTCTGAATGTTTTTCTAGCTTTACTTCTTTTCTGCAGTTATTTTCTGTTAATCGATCTATTCAAAAAGGCAGTGATGTCAGTTAGGACACAATTTTTGAGAATTTTTTTTTTAGTCAGTTATATTCAAAACTAGTATGATTAATGCTGCTTCGTAACTGTTGTCAACTTTTCGCTCTGTTGTGTATTCATTTTCACGTTGTAGAACATTGATCATGTAGGCCATTGAAGCTTTGGATGAAAAAAACTGTTTCTTCCTTATTGTTTTTAAATCCTTGAATTTAACTTGCAAAGATTGAAGCTACATCAAAACTCATATCCAAAATCTTTGATCTGTACTTTTAAGGTTCTTTTTAGGTTATGCATCTTGCTTAGCTACATTAATGGCATTTGACTTGCAGGAATGGTCTATCCACTGATGCTAAGCCAATCTCCTTGTCTCAGATGATGCCAGATGATATCCAGGTTTCTCGAGATGAGAGAGCTTTTAGATTATGGATAAATAGTCTTGGTATTGCTACATATGTTAATAATGTGTTTGAGGATGTCAGGAATGGGTAAGATCATTTTGATATTATAAATTTTCTTATCTGGAAAGTGTTTGATGATATGATTTTTGCAGATGGGTTCTTCTGGAAGTACTAGACAAAGTATCTCCTGGATCAGTAAACTGGAAGCAAGCAAGTAAGCCCCCAATTAAGATGCCATTTAGAAAGGTAGAAAACTGCAATCAAGTTGTAAGGATCGGCACAAAGTTGAACTTTTCACTTGTAAATGTTGCTGGTAATGACATTGTCCAAGGAAATAAGAAGCTCATTCTCTGTAAGTTCATTCCAGTTTGAGTATGTTTTGCATATGCCCTTTTTCCCTTTAATAATATTTTTATTTGTTTTAAAGAAAATCCACTTTCAGAATTGCTTTCCATATTTTATTAAGCAAGTCATATTCAGATACAAAACCTAAATAACTAATCTTATCATGGAATTTGGTGCAACTTTGGAAGGTTAATTTCTCGAATTTATTTGGGATATGGTGTCTTTATTAAACATGGAAAAACAGAATCTTTTTTTTGGAGAGCAAAGGCCAAAGACCTACATAGAATATATTGAAGTTTGTAATACAGGAATGTTTCTGAAATTGATATCTGACTTACAAGATGAAAAATCTCAATATTAACTGTGCAAATTTGATAGTATTAATGGTCCCTTAGTCAGGAAAACAACAAATAGAAAATTGCAAAATAAGAAGAAATAGGGAAATTAGATATTTAGTTTGTCCAAAGTTAACATCACTAAGTTATGTTAATTAGAGGTTGGCTGTGTGGTTCTTATTCCTCCATCAAACTTTATTCACTATATCACTAGTGAAATTCCTGTCGCTATTTTGTTTTTGTTTTTGCTTCAACTAGGGTTTTATATGATCAGCATCACCCTTGTACCTTCAACTCTAGTCTTTAAATCTAATCATAAAAACAATTGGTTATCTTTGAACACTATAATACAATAATAAATTTAGTCTTATCTTACAATTGTTCTCAAATAGTGGTATTTCTGATTTATTAACAGTTAAGTTATGATTTGTTTTTATCATCTCAAAGATGGCAACCAGATTTGCTATCAAATAAGTATTGACATATCCACATGGTTTTCAGCTTATTTGTGGCAATTGATGCGGTTCAATATTCTTAAACTTCTGAAGAACTTGCGATATCACTCCCAAGGGAAAGAACTAACAGATGCTGATATTCTTAACTGGGCCAACGGCAAAGTTGAAGGATCAAACAGAACTCCTCAGATGGATAGTTTTAAGGTTTCCAAGTCGTTGTTTAACCCAGCTAGTAGTATTCATTATCAGCATTGCATTCCTTAGGCTTATATTTCCTTTCCTGTTTTCACCTATGCAGGATAGAAACTTTTCCAATGGATTATTTTTCCTAGAACTCCTTAGTGCTGTGAAACCGAGAGCTGTAAACTGGAAAGTTGTTACAAAGGGCGAAAATGGTAAACTCATCTAGTTACTATATTTCTATATATTTTTTGCTGGATGAATTTTATTTTGTATAAATTACTTTACAATCCTACAATTTGCATAAACTGGATGTAGATGAAGAGAAGAAGTTGAATGCCACATATATCATCAGTGTTGCACGAAAGCTTGGCTGCTCTGTCTTTTTGTTGCCCGAGGATATCATTGAGGTAATTTAGTACCAAGATTTTGATTCTCTCAATGATACACGTTGCTGGTAGGGTTGGTAAAAGTTGACACGACCCTATTACACGACCTGACCCACAATCGTTCGGGTTTGGGTGGAGCTAAATAAGTTTGGGTCATATAGATATAGTTTGTATTTCAAACGAATAGTGTCACATGCCCTAACTCATTTAATTCAACAGATCATATGATATGATCCACTTATGACTTATGATCTATGAGTCAGCTCATTTATAAATGGATCATGTGCAAATTAGGACTCATTTATTAAAGTGTGGATTTTGGATTTGGATTAAACAGGTTGTATAAATCAAAGAGACTGTTATTAAAGAGATTGATGATGATCAATAATTTTCTTTTCTGTTTTTTTTTCTTTGTATACCCTAAAACATATCCAATTTTACATCCATTGAATTGTAACAGGTAAACCAGAAAATGATTCTCACTCTCACTGCCAGCATCATGTACTGGAGTTTGCGAAACTCCCAACCATCGGAGGCTAATTCCAATGTTCCTGAACTCTCCCCTGAGGATTCTCCCACACAACCTGCTGCTCCATCAGACAGAGAAGGAAGTGCTATTGCAGGCAACATTCCTGACTCGACCATCGACAACGCTGCCCCTGATACCCCTCAGTCAGAGAACAACAGTGTGGCTCTTGGAAGGTGAACAAAATGGACCACTTCACCCTAGAAGTTTTTGGCAGATAATACAAGTTTCTTCATACATTTGTGCTTCGAGAATTTTTTTTTTCTCCCAACAGTAAATACAAGTTTCTTTGTGTTTTTTTCCTGCATATATAGCTTCATTTGGGTGGCAGGGAAGATGAATAGGTATCCAATGTCTTTAATGCGTAGTTGTTTTTGCAATAGTTATTCTTTGACAATTTATTCAAATAACTGATTGGAAGCTCCAATTTTCTGCTTATAAGCTATGGATATATACATAGTTTCTTGGCATGTAATATTTTGCCATACAAGTACAATGGTCATGATGGTTTAGCTTGTAGACATTTTTCTTTAAAGAACAGTAGAATTAAAGGTATTGTATTATTTTGGATGTGTTTTTTTGTTAGAAAACATCTGTTGCATATTTCTGTATATTCAATACCTTCATATACTTGGATGAACATCCAGTTTGCTTATTGTCAGACTTGCACAAAATTGTTCAACTTCAAGAAAAATTCCATCTACTACTCTTCCTGCACAGCACTTCAGCATGTATGTGCTTCAGAGCAAGTGTAATCTAGTAAGGCATTCATCAGGCCCGGGCGAATAGCAACTAATACACAATTCCATCTAGTTCGACAGAACTAGAACCAGGAAGCTTTTTTATACCGGTCTTCTTCAGTGAGTTCCTCATCTCGAAAGCATCAGCCCACCGGCCGGCAGCAGCAAATATATTTGAAAGCAAAACATGGC
Organism: Curcuma longa; assembly: GCF_044706935.1. NCBI lineage: Eukaryota > Viridiplantae > Streptophyta > Magnoliopsida > Zingiberales > Zingiberaceae > Curcuma > Curcuma longa. The sequence continues at coordinate 3,834,928 of NC_133872.1, read as the reverse complement.
AACCAGACTGCTTGGCCTTCAACTGGAGAACATCACTCTTTACTCGCTCTGCGACTGCTACATCTCTATGAATCCTACAAGCACCAAGCAAAGCTCCCAATACCATGATGTCTGGTTTCATCGGCATACTTCTGACTGCAGCTTCTGCTTCTTCCAACAGTCCAGCTCGACCTAATAGATCAACCAAGCACCCATAATGCTTCATTTCAGGTTGAATACCATATACCGTTCTCATTCTCTCAAAGTATTGGCGCCCCTCACATACCAACCCTCCATGAACACAAGCCATTAGTACACCAAGAAAGGTTACATCATTGGGTTTCAGATCATATCGCAACATCTGTTGAAATGCATGAAGGGATTCGCGAGCTAGCCCATTAACAGCTAAACCCGTTATCAAAGCATTCCAACTAGAAACATTGTGTCGACGCAAAGATTCAAACACTTTCAGCGCAGTCTCGATGCTTCCGCACTTAGCATACATATCGATCAGAGCAGCTCCAAGATTGTGTTCATTGTCCAGGGTCATATGGTTCTTGTCAATATAAGCATGAACCCACTTGCCTTGCTCCAGAGCTACAAGGTGCGCACAAGCTGAGAGGACACTGACCATTGTTACTTCATTAGGCTTTATCAAATTGTCGATTTGCATCTCTTTGAAGAGATACAATGCCTCTGCAAACCGATTACTTTGTACATACCCTGAAATCATGCAGCTCCACGATACAACGTCCCTTTCTGGCATTTGATCGAACAATTCCCTTGCAGCATCCATCTCCCCGTTCAATGCGTAGCCAGAGACCATCGAATTCCAGGATACAACATTCCTTACGGGCATATCATCGAACATCTTCCTGGCGACCGGCAACAACCCCTGCCTTGCGAACCCGGACACCATGGAATTCCAGGTGACAACGTTACGCTGCACCGGCATTTTATCGAACAACGATCGTGCGATGTCCAACTCGCCTCTCCCTACGTAGCCACTGATGATGGAGCTCCAGGACACCTCGTTTTTGGCAGGCATTCCATCGAACAGCTCACGCGCGGCTTCCAAGTCGCCGACTTTGATATGCCCGTCGATGATTGTGTTCCAGGAGACGACGTCCGCCGATCGAGAGCTCGAGTCGAAGAGCCTCTGAGCCGAGACCATGTCCTTGAACGTTGAGTACATCGAAAGAAGCGTGTTGAGCACGTAGATGTCAGATTCAAAACCTCGTCTGAGCACCTGGGAGTGGATTTGGGTGCCTTCGGCAAGGGAGGGAAGGCCGCAGGCTGCCTTGGCGAGAAAAGGGAACGTGAAACGGTCGGGTATCGAGGAGGAGAGGAGGAGAGAAACGAAGGAGGACAGAGACTCGCCAGGATGGCGCCGGCTGCCGGAGAAGGCGCGGATGAGTAGGTTGTAGAGGAAGGTGGTGGAGGAGGGGAAGAGATGGAAGTAGAGGCGGGCGAGTGGGCGGGAGATGAGGGGGGAGGAAGGGTGGTCTGGGGAGAGAGCAAGGAGATCGGCAACGCGGCGGAGGGAGGCGACGCGGCGGATTTCGCCGGAGACGAGGAGGCGGGTAAGGCAGCGGCGAAGGTGGCGGAAGGCGAGAGGGGAGGCGGTTCGGATGCGGGCGGGGACGGGCGGATTCGGGTGCATCCTTTGCTAGACTGTAAAGATTTTGCATAAACATATAGCTGCCGCAAAGCATGGAAATGTTTTTTTAAAAATAAAAAATAAATTAAAAAATTACAGTTAATTATTATGAAAAAAAGTATTCAAATTTTTATTATCTTCTACCATTTTATTTTATCATAATCAATTTAACTATACTCCATAAATAGCGTAGAAATGATCAAATCTAGTACTTTACATATCAATTAAATCGAATTAAACGATCAAACTCATTAAAATTATCAATTAATTAAGTTAGTTCAAATATAAATTTAATTTATTAAATTGAATTAGAAGTTGTGAGTCTACTGTTATATTTTATATTAGTTGATTACCTTCAAATACGAGCCTTTCACGATCTCCTCGTCCTATCATTAGTTGACTCAGGATGAAAAAAATTAATTATTTTGATTTTCGATCGAACGATCGTGAGAGCTTTATACGATATCTCTTATAACATTTGGAACAGTATGTTAAAAAGGGTTGACGATAAGACTATAGATACTTTTTTTTTCAATAGCAATGGTCCGGAGAAAAATGTCCCTAAAATAATTGAGCAATTTGGAAAAGAAGGCTTACGAGTATAGTCGTTAATTTGGATTAAGGCTGTCTGATTGATCCGCTCCGTCAAATAATTTAGATGGATTGAGTTAAAATTTTATCAATCTATTTTAAGACAGATTCAGATGGATAGACCTGCGATCCACGTGGATTAGCTTGCAGTAGGTTTGAGTTGATCCACGGGTTGAGAAAGTTTATTTATTTATTTTAAATTTTAAAATTAAAGTAAAAACTCAATGTATTAGTGGACTTGATCTATCTCAATCACAATTTAAGTTTAAAAATTTCAACTTGACTAATTTAAACTGTATTTAAATTTTAAAAATTTTAATATATTTTATTTTTTTGATAGACCGCGGGTTGGCCTATCTAACTCGTAACCCGTCTTGGGTTGGAGATTTTTTAATCCGCCAAATTGGTGGGTCGATGCATCCTACTCCACCATGTGATAGATTTTTAATGGGTTGGTCTGCCCGTCATGGATTGACCCATTTGATAGCTCTTATGAGATGACTATTATTTTTCTATTTAAAGTGAGCATATATTTTGAAAAGATAATGATCAATTTTATAAAAGAGTCCATCCATAACAACTTGAGTAAGTACTTGATTTTGAAATTTGATATAGTTAAGTTGGTTACGACGGGACAGATTTATTGAAGTGAGCAAGAGTCGAATCTTGGTGAAATTGAGATAATGTCCTCCATGTGGTAGCTAACTGCAACTTCTTGACTTACTTCTTTACAGATGGTCATGAGACTGATCGTATGGGACCGCTGGGGTGATGAATTTTATTTTTTGCTGAAGTTATTCTGAAATTCAAATTTATTGTGAAAAAGATTGAATATTATGAATTGAAATTAGATTTTGAGTTAGATCGAAACGCTTACGAGTCATTCGTTTGCACCCGTAGTTGAGAAGACCTAAGGCAAGCGAGTCACAAAAATCAACACTGGTTATTCACTTTAATTAATAATATTCTTTTATAAATTACTTAACATCCAAATCAATGATAAAATAGAAAATTATTCTCCGTGCATAACTAAATTGGATTATCACGGTTGATTTTAATTAAATCGGTAAGAGTTTAAAAATCCTAGAGTGTATTTTTAAAATAGATACATTATAAGCCATGAAATGAAATTAGATGTTTTTGGGTTGTGATTTGTAAAAATGATTATCCGTACTAAACGTGAAGTCTAAATCCTAACCTTATTAAATCAAATGTAAACCAAGGCTAAACCTAATCTCCATCAAATAGCATTGAGGAAATACCGACAGAGCTTGACAGGGACTGTAATTTAAAATTTTAATTTAAAAAAAAACATATCAATTAATTCAATTAGTTTGGTTTGATTTCGAATTTATGATTTAAAATATCAGTTTAACTGATTAAACTGATGATATTAAACTACGACTTTAAAATCGTGATTCTATCTCTTCTGATCTCTCCGTTCCATTTATCAATTGACTGATAATAAAAAGATCAATTATTTTGATTTTTAATTAAATTAATAAATTTTTTATCGGTTTGATTGATTGATTGCTCACCTTAGGAAAGATGGAGAAACAAAGACTTCGATTAATCCCCAAAATATTCACCAAAGTGGTAATAATTCCAGCCTCCGCTGCGCCGCTTGCCTTAGATATCCCTTCCTCCTCTCAAAGCGCCCCGCCTCTTCCTGTTTAAAGAGCGCATATATTTTGAAAGAAAAGACAGTGATCAATTTTATAGGAGAGTCACTCTACTTCTTCAATAAAAGGTGAAATTTATCCTTCTAATGGTTTCATACAGTCAATTCCATAAGTATTTATGAGAAGGTAAATCAGGAAACTGTAATTGACCACAACGGAAAAGGACATTGCCTCAGCTTTATTGAGATTCGATCCTTACCTACTTTAACAACTCGGTTCTATCATTATAAGAGAGTCACTCGATGCCAACTCGAGGGGGCATATGATTTGGAGTTGAAGTTCTTTCTGAGAAGGATTGAATGTTATGAATTAAAATTAGATTTTGAGTTACCTCAAAAAGCTTATGAGACACTCGCAATTGAGAAGACCTAAGGCAAGTAAATGAGGCACAAAAATCAACATTAACTATCCACGTTAATTAATAATTAATATTCTTCTATAAATTACTTAACATCAATATCAATGATATTTGAAAATTATTCTCGCGTGCATAACGAAATTGGATTATCACGAATGATTTTAATTAAGAGAAATGATAGAGAGCAGGAAAACGTAGCAGGAATCCTAGCATGACACACGTGTCGGTCCACGTGTACCATGCCACGTGGACTGCCACGTGGGTTTCTTACAATTCCACCCCCCTCCTCCCGCTCCCGAAACCCTTCCCCTCTTCGCCGAAACCCTTTCCCTCCTTCGCCGAAAACGC
>NC_133872.1:3770429-3830220 GCF_044706935.1 Curcuma longa | reverse complement strand
TATTAGTTTCCTCGATTATCATTTTTCAGATACAACTCCTAGCAGATCTCAATCTCAAGAAGACACCACAACTGTTGGAGGTGATAGATGATAGTCAGGTCATGAGCTACACTTTTTTACTTTAATATAATAGTATTTATATTGATATTTGGGTGAAACTCTTGACCATGTGTTTATATTAATGTTTACAACTACAGGATGTTGACGAACTTGTCAGTTTATCACCTGAGAAATTGTTGCTAAAATGGATGAATTTTCATCTGAAGAAAGCAGGATACAAGAAAACTGTGTCAAATTTTTCTTCTGATGTGAAGGTATAGATCATCACAATAAATAAAAAACAGGCTGTATGTTGTGTATAAGAATATTTGTAAATTGTGCAGCACTGTATGACTTTTAAGATTTTTTGGTTGTTAAAACTCTTTTCTTGGTCACAATGAAAACTCTGACATCTTTACCTGATCAACTTTATATTTTCCTTTGCAATACTTAAATTTTTTAATAATATAACTGCAATGTTTTTCAGATTCTCATGAACTTCATCTCTACAGGACGGTGAGGCATATGCTTACCTTCTTAAAGCTCTTGCACCTGAGCATGCCAACACAGACATTTTAGATGTTAAAGATCCTAATGAAAGGGCAAAAAAAGTACTTGAACAAGCTGAGAAATTGGATTGCAAACGCTACTTGAGCGAAAAGGATATTGTTGAAGGCTCTCCTAATCTGAATCTTGCATTTGTTGCTCAAATATTCCAGCATAGGTGAGGGTTTGCAGCTTCATTTCATGTTACCTATGTTTTCCAAAGATCTTTTTTTTTTTACTAAAAGGCAAGCAAAAAAAATATACTGATAAGGGAAAACTATTTTTAAGAAATAGTTAGCCACATGAAAACAAGAAACATAAAATTGAACGAGAAAGTCTCAACCTCACCTGTATCTCCCAGCCACCCACCAACCTTCTAAACTACACATGTCCATACCGAAGTTATTCTGTATTCTCATCAATCTCAAGGTTAAGCAATGTCTTGACTCAGAATTCCTATTCCATTGGAAATAGGTGGTAACTGACAATTCATGTCACATTGTCAGTTCTGCTCATAGGATCATGCGGTTGTACAATCCAAATCTATGCTCACTAAACTGTGTCACCTCATCATCCTGTACTTTCTGCATTTTGTATTTGCCTTAGTATATATGCACTATTCTAACACCAACCACCATAGCACCCTACACATATCTCCCTGCTATATGCTCTGAGAGGAAATAACTGCTTTAATGTTCCAATGAACACCTAGTTGTTTAAAAAAGATCTGCTAGGCATTAAGCATCTACATATATCAAGTATAATTCAACATTTTCACCAGTCATCCTAGTATAATTTCAGTAGCTAAATAAATGTCATGTCTACAAACCCAAATCAGTTATTTATGAATATCATGTCTTTGTGGCATTGATTTCAAGGTGAAACTGTTTAATGTGAAACTGCATTGGGTCTCTAGTATTGGATTTCTATTTCTAATGATTTTTCAACATGATTCTGGGAGTGGAACCCATGATCCCACTAATCTAATTCCACACTACTTTTTGAGGAAGTGAGACTTGATTCTTTTGAGCCGTCCTTTTGCTACAAATGTATATATCCTTGGTTAACTAGATGCTCTAATTAGAACCATGAACCAAAGTCGCAATAATCAAAATACTCTATTGTCTAATTTACTAGTAAAATTTAGCAATTTTAGTCATGTAAATTTCTCCTTTAGTCCAAAGAATAAATTAAGAGAGCTGACCTAAACATGCTTATGATCTCTATCCTTTCACATCTATTATCTTGTAGTAGCCTGTAGGTTATGAAACAAGTCTCTGAATGTTTTTCTAGCTTTACTTCTTATCTGCAGTTATTTTCTGTTAATCGATCTATTCAAAAAGGCAGTGATGTCAGTTAGGACACTAAATTTTTGAGAATTTTTTATTTTTTAGTCAGTTATATTCAAAACTAGTATGATTAATGCTGCTTTGTAACTGTTGTCAACTTTTGACTCTGTTGTGTATTCATTTTCACGTTGTAAAACATTGATCATGTAGGCCATTGAAGCTTTGGATGAAAAAACACTGTTTCTTCCTTATTGTTTTTAAATCCTTGAATTTAACTTGCAAAGATTGAAGCTACATCAAAACTCATATCCAAAATCTTTGATCTGTACTTTTAAGGTTCTTTTTAGGTTATGCATCTTGCTTAGCTACATTAATGGCATTTGACTTGCAGGAATGGTCTATCCGCTGATGCTAAGCCAATCTCCTTGTCTCAGATGATGCCAGATGATATCCAGGTTTCTCGAGATGAGAGAGCTTTTAGATTATGGATAAATAGTCTTGGTATTGCTACATATGTTAATAATGTGTTTGAGGATGTCAGGAATGGGTAAGATCATTTTGATATTATAAATTTTCTTATCTGGAAAGTGTTTGATGATATGATTTTTGCAGATGGGTTCTTCTGGAAGTACTAGACAAAGTTTCTCCTGGATCAGTAAACTGGAAGCAAGCAAGTAAGCCCCCAATTAAGATGCCATTTAGAAAGGTAGAAAACTGCAATCAAGTTGTAAGGATCGGCACAAAGTTGAGCTTTTCGCTTGTAAATGTTGCTGGTAATGACATTGTCCAAGGAAATAAGAAGCTCATTCTCTGTAAGTTCATTCCAGTTTGAGTATGTTTTGCATATGCCCTTTTTCCCTTTAATAATATTTTTATTTGTTTTAAAGAAAATCCACTTTCAGAATTGCTTTCCATATTTTATTAAGCAAGTCATATTCAGATACAAAACCTAAATAACTAATCTTATCATGGAATTTGGTGCAACTTTGGAAGGTTAATTTCTCAAATTTATTTGGGATATGGTGTCTTTATTAAACATGGAAAAACAGAATCTTTTTTTGGAGAGCAAAGGCCAAAGACCTACATAGAATATATTGAAGTTTGTAATACAGGAATGTTTCTGAAATTGATCTCTGACTTACAAGATGAAAAATCTCAATATTAACTGTGCAAATTTGATAGTATTAATGGTCCCTTAGTCAGGAAAAAAACAAATAGAAAATTGCAAAATAAGAAGAAATAGGGAAATTAGATATTTAGTTTGTCCAAAGTTAACATCACTAAGTTATGTTAATTAGAGGTTGGCTGTATGGTTCTTATTCCTCCATCAAACTTTATGCACTATATCACTATTGAAATTCCTGTCGCTATTTTGTTTTTTGTTTTTGCTTCAACTAGGGTTTTATATGATCAGCATCACCCTTGTACCTCCAACTCTAGTCTTTAAATCTAATCTTAAAAACTATTGGTTATCTTTGAACACTATAATACGATAATAAATTATTTAGTCTCATCTTACAATTGTTCTCAGATAGTGGTATTTCTGATTTATTAACAGTTCAGTTATGATTTGTTTTTATCATCTCAAAGATGGCAACCAGATTTGCTATCAAATAAGTATTGACATATCCACATGTTTTTCAGCTTATCTGTGGCAATTGATGCGATTCAATATTCTTAAACTTCTGAAGAACTTGCGATATCACTCCCAAGGGAAAGAACTAACAGATGCTGATATTCTTAACTGGGCCAACGGCAAAGTTGAAGGATCAAACAGAACTCCTCAGATGGATAGTTTTAAGGTTTCCAAGTCGTTGTTTAACCCAGCTAGTAGTATTCATTATCAGCATTGCATTCCTTAGGCTTATATTTCCTTTCCTGTTTTCACCTATGCAGGATAGAAACTTTTCCAATGGATTATTTTTCCTAGAACTCCTTAGTGCTGTGAAACCGAGAGCTGTAAACTGGAAAGTTGTTACAAAGGGAGAAAATGGTAAACTCATCTAGTTACTATATTTCTATATATTTTTTGCTGGATGAATTTTATTTTGTATAAATTACTTTACAATCCAACAATTTCCATAAACTGAATGTAGATGAAGAGAAGAAGTTGAATGCCACATATATCATCAGTGTTGCACGAAAGCTTGGCTGCTCTGTCTTTTTGTTGCCTGAGGATATCATTGAGGTAATTTAGTACCAAGATTTTGATTCTCTCAATGATACACATTGCTGGTAGGGTTGGTAAAAGTTGACACGACCCTATTACACGACCTGACCCACAATCGTTCGGGCTTGGGTGGAGCTAAATAAGTTTGGGTCATATAGATATAGTTTGTATTTCAAACGAATAGTGTCACATGCCCTAACTCATTTAATTCAACAGATCATATGATATGATCCCCTTATGACTTATGATCTATCTAACCTGCTTAATTAAATAGGTCAATTCATTTATAAATGGATCATGTGCAAATTAGGACTCATTTATTAAAGTGTGGATTTTGGGTTTGGATTAAACAGGTTGTATAAATCAAAGAGACTGTTATTAAAGAGATTGATGATGATCAATAATTTTATTTTCAGTTTTTTTTTTCTTTGTATACCCTAAAACACATCCAATTTTACATCCATTGAATTGTAACAGGTAAACCAGAAAATGATTCTCACTCTCACTGCCAGCATCATGTACTGGAGTTTGCGAAACTCCCAACCATCGGAGGCTAATTCCAATGTTCCTGAACTCTCCCCTGAGGATTCTCCCACACAAACTCTTGCTCCATCAGACAGAGAAGGAAGTGCTATTGCAGGCAACATTTCTGACTCGACCATCGACAACACTGCCCCTGATACCCCTCAGTCAGAGAACAACAATGTGGCTATTGGAAGGTGAACAAAATGGACCACTTCACCCTTGAAGTTTTTGGCAGATAATACAAGTTTCTTCATACATTTGTGCTTCGAGAATTTTTTTTCCCAACAGTAAATACAAGTTTCTTTGTGGTTTTTCCCCCTGCATATATAGCTTCATTTGGGTGGCAGGGAAGATGAATAGGTAGCCAATATCTTTAATGGGTAGTTGTTTTTGCAATAGTTATTCTTTGATAATTTATTCAAATAACTGATTGGAAGCTCCAATTTTCTGCTTATAAGCTATGGATATATATAGTTTCTTGGCATGTAATATTTTGCCATACAAGTACAATGGTCATGATGGTTTAGCTTGTAGACATTTTTCTTTAAAGAACAGTAGAATTAAAGGTATTGTATTATTTTGGATGTGTTTTGTGTTAGAAAACATCTGTTGCATATTTCTATATATTCAAGACCTTCATATAGTTGGATGAACATCCAGTTTGCTTATTGTCAGACTTGCACCAAATTGTTCAACTTCAAGAAAAATTCCATCTACCACTCTTCCTGCACAGCACTTCAGCATGTATGTGCTTCAGAGCAAGTGTAATCTAGTAAGGCATTCATGAGGCCCAGGCGAATAGCAACTAATACACAATTCCATCCAGTTCGACAGAACTAGAACCTGGAATCTTTTTTATACCAGTCTTCTTCAGTGAGTTCCTCATCTGGAAAGCATCCGCCCACCGGCCGGCAGCAGCAAATATATTTGAAAGCAAAACATGGCAACCAGACTGCTTGGCCTTCAACTGGAGAACATCACTCTTTACTCGCTCAGCGATAGCTACATCTCTATGAATCCTACAAGCACCAAGCAAAGCTCCCAATACCATGATGTCCGGTTTCATCGGCATACTTCTGACTGCACCTTCTGCTTCTTCCAACAGTCCAGCTCGACCTAATAGATCAACCAAGCATCCATAATGCTTCATTTCAGGTTGAATACCATATACCGTTCTCATTCTCTCAAAGTATTGGCGCCCCTCACATACCAACCCTCCATGAACACAAGCCATTAGTACACCAAGAAAGGTTACATCATTGGGTTTCAGATCATATCGCAACATCTGTTGAAATGCATGAAGTGATTCGCGAGCTAGCCCATTGACAGCTAAACCCGTTATCAAAGCATTCCAACTAGAAACATTGTGTCGACGCAAAGATTCAAACACTTTCAGCGCAGTCTCGATGCTTCCACACTTAGCATACATATCGATCAGAGCAGCTCCAAGATTGTGTTCATTGTCCAGGGTCATATGGTTCTTGTCAATATAAGCATGAACCCACTTGCCTTGCTCCAGAGCTACAAGGTGCGCACAAGCTGAGAGGACACTGACCATTGTTACTTCATTAGGCTTTATCAAATTGTCGATTTGCATCTCTTTGAAGAGATGCAATGCCTCTGCAAACCGATTACTTTGTACGTACCCTGAAATCATGCAGCTCCACGATACAACGTCCCTTTCTGGCATTTGATCGAACAATTCCCTTGCAGCATCCATCTCCCCGTTCAATGCGTAGCCAGAGACCATCGAATTCCATGATACAACATTCCTTACGGGCATATCATCGAACATCTTCCTGGCGACCGGCAACAACCCCTGCCTTGCGAACCCAGACACCATGGAATTCCAGGTGACAACGTTACGCTGCACCGGCATTTTATCGAACAACGATCGTGCGATGTCCAACTCGCCTCTCCCTACGTAGCCACTGATGATGGAGCTCCAGGACACCTCGTTTTTGGCAGGCATTCCATCGAACAGCTCACGCGCGGCTTCCAAGTCGCCGACTTTGATATGCCCGTCGATGATTGTGTTCCAGGAGACGACGTCCACCGATCGAGAGCTCGAGTCGAAGAGCCTCTGAGCCGAGACCATGTCCTTGAACGTTGAGTACATCGAAAGAAGCGTGTTGAGCACGTAGATGTCAGATTCAAATCCTCGTCTGAGCACCTGGGAGTGGATTTGGGTGCCTTCGGCAAGGGAGGGAAGGCCGCAGGCTGCCTTGGCGAGAAAAGGGAACGTGAAACGGTCGGGGATCGATGAGGAGAGGAGGAGAGAAACGAATGAGTACATAGACTCGCCAGGATGGCGCCGGCTGCCGGAGAAGGCGCGGATGAGTAGGTTGTAGAGGAAGGTGGTGGAGGAGGGGAAGAGATGGAAGTAGAGGCGGGCGAGTGGGCGGGAGATGAGGGGGGAGGAAGGGTGGTCTGGGGAGAGAGCAAGGAGATCGGCAACGCGGCGAAGGGAGGCGACGCGGCGGATTTCGCCGGAGACAAGGAGGCGGGTAAGGCAGCGGCGGAGGTGGCGGAAGGCGAGAGGGGAGGTGGTTCGGATGCGGGCGGGGACGGGCGGATTCGGGTGCATCCTTTGCTACTGTAAAGATTTTGCATAAACATATAGCTGCCGCAAAGCATGGAAATGTTTTTTTTATATAATAAAAAATAAATTAAAAAATTATAATTAATTATTATGAAAAAGAGTATTTAAATTTTTATTATCTTCTATAATTTTATTTTAGCATAATCAATTTAACTATACTCCATAAGTAACGTGGAAATGATCAAATCTAGTACTTTACATATCAATTAAATCGAATTAAACGATCAAACTCATTAAAATTATCAATTAATTAAGTTAGTTCAAATATAAATTTAATTTATTAAATTGAATTAGAAGTTGTGAGTCTACTGTTATATTTTATATTAGTTGATTACCTTCAAATACGAGCCTTTCACGATCTCCTCGTCCTATCATTAGTTGACTCAGGATGAAAAAAATTAATTATTTTGATTTTCTTTTTTTTTGGGGAAAGGTAAATATGTATAAATGGATTGAAAAGTAAGGTACAGAAGCTATGCTTCTACAAAGCGATAGACATGTGTCTGTATTTTGAGGAATAACCTCTCAACACTAGACTCACGACTCTCAAAACGCCGCTTGTTGCGGGCTTGCCAAACAAGAAAGATCATGCAGGAGATTGCCAAATCTCGGGCCTTCCGTACCCGCCCCTTCCCGCGTAGCTCGCGACGAAAAGCTTGAAAGAGGCGTGCCATCGTGTAGATCTGCGGCCTAATGTGTAACCATCTTCGCACCATGTCCCATAGCTGCCTAGTGAAAGAACACCGGAAGAAAATGTGTGCGTTCGACTCCTCGGCTGAGTGACACAGTGAGCACTCCTTTAGAGGCTCATATGCCATGCGATCCGCTGTGCGTAGTCGTCCATGCGCCGCCAGCCAGTAGGTGAAACGATGTTTAGGCATGATGCCCACCCGCCATACTGCAGCTGCCCATGCAACCATAGACCCTCGCGGCTGAAAGAAACTGTATGCCAATCCTGCTCCTGCCCCTGCTCCCTGTCTATATGTTCTTGTCCGTCCAGAGTCAACTGCCCCATGGTGTGCTGACGGCCCACACCACAGGGCTGCACTTGCCATCCCAGGAGCGAGGTTAGCACCCAACATTGTAGCCAATCCATTTTGATGCGCATATGCTGCCCACCGTGGTGCACTGCCTGTGCAGGCTGCCCCTGTGCCACATGCACCGCCTGGGACACCGTCCACCTGCTGCCAATCCGAGACCCCATGGTGCTCTGATAAGCCACACCACGAGCCTCCATTCCGTCCAGCCATCCACTGCTCATTCAGCTGTTCTCCACCTGCACTGCACGTTGCATTGCCTCCATTATTTTGATTTTCGATCGAACGATCGTGAGAGCTTTATACGATATCTCTTATAACATTTGGAACAATATGTTAAAAAGGGTTGACGCTAAGACTATAGATACTAAGAACTTCACTAGCAATGGTCCGGAGAAAAATGTCCCTAAAATAATTGAGCAATTTGGAAAAAGAAGGGTCATGAGTATAGCCGTTAATTTAGATTAGGGTTGTCTGATTGATCCGCTCCGTTAAACAATTTAGACAATTTGAGTTGAAATTTTATCAATCTATTTTAAGATAGATTCAGATGGATAGGCCTGCGACCCACATGGATTAGCTCGCAGTAGGTTTGGATTGATCCGCGGGTTAAGAAAGTTTATTTATTTATTTTAAATTTTAAAATTAAAATATAAAACTCAATGTATTAGTAAACTTTGATCTATCTAAATCACAATTTAAATTTAAAAATTTCAATTTGACCAATTTAAATTATATTTAAAATTTAATATTTTTAAAAAAAATTTATAGATCGTGGATTGACCTGCCTAACTCGCAATCCGTCTTGGGTTGGTTGGGTTAAAGATTTTTTAATCCGCCAAGTTGGTGGGTCGATGCACCCTCCTCCACCATATGATAAATTTTTAATGGATTGGTCTGCTCCGTCATGGGTTGATCCATTTGATAGCTCTTATGAGATGACTATTATTTTTCTATTTAAAGTGAGCATATATTTTGAAAAGATAATAATCAATTTTATAAAAGAGTCAATCGATAACAACTAGAGTAAGTACGCGATTTTGAAATTTGATATAGTTGAGTTGATTACGACGGAACAGATTTGTTAAAGTAAACAAGAATCGAATTTTGGTGTAATTGAAATAATATCCTCCTCATGGTAGCTAACTACAACTTCTTGATTTACCTCCTTACAGATGATCGTGAGACTAATCGTATGACACTGTTGGGATGACGAATTTCATCTTTTGTTGAAGTGATTATGAAATTCGAATTCATTTCAAAAATGATTGAATATTATGAATTAAAATTAGATTTTGAGAAGACCTAAGGCAAGTGAGTCACAAAAATCAACACGGGTGATCCCCTTTAATTAAAAATATTCTTTTATAAATTACTTAACATCCAAATCAATGATAAAATATAAAATTATTCTTCGTGCATAATTAAATTGAATTATCACGGTTGATTTTAATTAAATCGGTAAGAGTTTAAAAATCCTAGAGTGTATTTTTAAAATAGATAAATTATAAGGCATGAAATGAAATTAGATGCTCTTGGGTTGTGATTTGTAAAAATGATTATCCGTACTAAACGTGAAGTCTAAATCCTAACCTTACTAAATCAAATGTAAACCAAGGCTAAACCTAATCTCCATCAAATAGCATTGAGGAAATACCGACAGAGTTTGACAGGGACTGTAATGACTAAGGCTGAGCAAAATGGAATTAACCCACCAAATCAATTAAAATTGAAAGTTGGATTCAGTTGATTTAAATTTTTTATTTTTAAAAAAAATATCGATTAATTCAATTAGTTTAGTTTGATTTCGAATTTATGATTTAAGATATCAGTTTAACTGATTAAACTGATGATATTAAACTACGACTTTAAAATCATGATTTCGTGATTCTATCTTTTCTAATCTCTCTGTTTCATTTATCAATTGACTGATAATAAAAAGATCAATTATTTTGATTTTTGATTAAATTAATAATTTTTTTATCGGTTCAATTGATTGATTGCTCACCTTGGGAAAGATGGAGAAATGGAGGCGTCGATTAATCCCTAAAATATTCACCAAAGTGGTAATAATTCCAGCCTCCATTGCGCCGCTTGCCTTAGATATCCCTTCCTCCTCTCAAAGCGCCCCGCCTTGTCCTGTTTAAAGAGCACATATATTTTGAAAGGAAAGACAGTGATCAATTTTATAAGACAGTCACTCTTCTTCTTCAGTAAAAGATGGAATTCGTCATCCCAACGATTCCATATGATCGATCTTATGATCATCTATGAGGAGGTAACCTCAACGGCTCCATACGATTGGTCCTATAACTATCTATGAGAATGTAAATCGAGAAACTACAATTGATCATGATAGAAAAGAGCATGATCTTAGTTTCATTAAGATTCGACTCTTGTCCATTTTAACAACTCTGCTTCATCGTTATAGGAGAGTCACTCGATGCCATCTTGAGGGAGCACATGATTTGGAGTTGAAGTTCTTTCTGAAAAGGATTAAATGCTATGAATTAAAATTAGATTTTGAGTTAGCTCAAAAAGCTTATGAGACACTCGCAATTGAGAAGACCTAAGGCAAGTAAATGAGGCACAAAAAACAACACTAACTATCCACGTTAATTAATAATAATATTCTTCTATAAATTACTTAACATCAAGATCAATGATATTTGAAAATTATTCTCGCGTGCATAACGAAATTGGATTATCACGAATGATTTTAATTAAATATGTAAGAGTTTAAAAATTCTAAAGTTTATTTTAAATTTAGATAAATATAATGAGTGAAATGAAAATAGATGTTCTTGGGTTCTAATTAGTAAAAATGGTTATCCCTTAAATCGAATGTAAACCAATTCTAAACCTCATCTCCTTCTCTTCCGTCGTTCGAATAGAGTTGCGGAAATGCCGACAGAGTTTGGCGGGGACTCCAACAACTAGGGCTGAGCAAAACATCGATCAAACTGAATTTTATCCAATCGAAATCGGAAGTTCAGTTCAATTAATTCAGATTTTTTTTTTAAAAAAAAATTGATTAATTCAGTGAGTTTGGTTCAATTTCGGAATTAAAATTTAAGATATCGATTTAACCAGTAAAATCGAATCGGAGGTCATTAGTCGACTGTTATATTTTATCAATCGATTATTATATTTTATCAGTCGATCGATGACCTTGATTGAGACTTCAAAATTATGATTTCGTGATTCTTTTTCTCTCGATCTCCTCGTTTCATCATTGGTCAACTGATGATGAAAAGATCGGTTATTTTGATTTTCGACTAAATTAATCAATTTTTATTCATTTGATTTGTTCGATTTTCATAAAAAATTCAATTGATTTGATTAATTCAAAAAAATTTAATTTGTTCAATTTGATTTAATCGATTTGATTGGTTCAATTATTAATCTATTACTCACTAGTGCAGTCAAATAGATTAACTCATGGTAGGGCGAGTTAACTCATCAAAAATCCATTGAGATAGGGTGGGACGGACCGGTCAACCTGTCATCTTGGCAAATTAAGAAATTTTCAATCTGACCCAACTCAAGACGGATTGCGGATTAGACGGACCAACCCACATATTTATTTAAAAATAAATAAATAAATAAATAAAAATATATATATATATATATATATATATATATATATATATATATATATATATATATATATACATAAGGTTAAAAAATTTATATTTGGATTGCGAGTGAGTTAAACCTACAAGTCCTTCAAAAAAATTTATATTTGGATTGCGAGTGAGTTAAACCTACAAGTCCTTCAAAAAAATTATATATATATATATAATATTAAAACTTTAAATTTGATTGCAGAATAAGTGAGTTAAGCTCACGAGCACATAAAATTTTTTATTTTAATTTTAAATTAAAAAAAAAATAAATTTCTCAACTCGCAGATCAATCCAAATCCATCGTGGACTAACCTGCGCAAATCGTGAACTCAGATAGATCAACCTATTTGGACCTATCTTAAAACAGATTGATAAAATACTAACCCAACCCACTTCCAATATTTGACATGGTGGATCAACCCAACGAGTTTGATCGAAATTAACAACTTTATTACTCACCCATACTCAAAACCGCTCTACTTTTAAACTAAGTGTCTGAAATGCCCTTTATTCTACTCTGCATCACTAAGATGTTTATTGTGGACTTCTTATGATTACAATCTATATTTTTCACTATATATAATTTGTTAAGCACTTATCACTATACGTGCTAAATGGGATTATAATGCTTAAATAGTTAAGGTCTCATTGTCCATGTTTTTCTTGAAGTTATAGGAGTTCATGTATGCTCTTACTTCATATTTTACACAACATATAGTTTGTTAAGTATTTTTCCATTATATAAGTGCTTAGTGAACCTATGATACTCAAATATGTAGTGATTCACTGTTAATATATTCCTTAAAATTTTAAAGTCCATAAATACTCTTGGTTGATATATTTTTTGTTATTATAAACAGTCTATTAAGTACTTGTCCAAAATAAGTGTTTAATGGACTTATAATTTCGTGTTTAATTTTGTTTGGAATTTATCATTAGTCTGTCTCAAATTACATAACAAATATCAAGTTTGCTTCTCACCTGAACTAGCATCAAAAACAAAGAAACTCTACATGGAACAATGTTGAGATCGGTTGGTTCGCTAGAGGGGGGTGAATAGCGTTTTTCAAATCTTCTTTGATTGTTTCTTTGCAAGAGTGTTAGCGGAAGCAAAATATAATAGAGAAAACAATGAATCAACGCTAACCCGGTTCATTTACTTGGTATCCACCTTCGCAGAGGTGACTACTCTAAGGATCCACACGCACGCACACACCCGCTGCACTATGAATCGTCTCCTTCTCGAAAACCTCGAAAGCGGAGAAACCTTTACAACCTTTTTGTTCTCCTCAAAAATGATATGAAATAATATTTTGGAGGAGGAGAAGAAAGCAAAGAATCAGAGAATACCAAGTTCTCAAAAGAAGCGCAAAGAGACAAAAGAATGACTTAATTCTTGATCAGATCTCGAGCATGCTTCTTTTATAATTCTGCAACATCAGTCGACTACTGGCAGGGCCAGTCGACTGATGGCTTCAATCGGCAATAAAACCTTGCATTAAAGCGCATTAAATGCTTGCCATCTTTCTCCAACGTTCAAATATCAATCGACTGATCCAAGACCAGTCGACTGGCATCAGTCGACTTCAATACTCCAGTCGACTGCCCAGTCGACTCCTGTCTTCCTCTGACTCGACTGATTTTTCTGTGTGCGTCTGATTTATAAGCAGTCGACTGCTGGCAAGGCCAGTCGACTGGTAAAGCTGAAAAATCTCATTTCAGCTTCTCTTGACCTTGACCTCGGCCTTCAAACACCTCCTATAGCCTCGTGCCTCCCCTGGATGCTCCATCATCCTCGCACTAGCTTGAGATGCTTCCATCAGCTTCGTCATGTCAAATCTTTGCCAAGACCAACCTTGGACTTTTCCTTGCCAAGACTACCCACTTGGACTTTTCTTTTGCCAAGACTTCCCCTTTGACTTTTCTTTTGCCAAGACTACCCACTTGGACTTTTCTTTTGTCAAGACTTCCCACTTGGACTTTTCCTTGCCAAGTCTTCAACCTGGACTTTTCTGCAAACTTGCATTAAACATGTTAGATCACAAGTATTGCCTAACTTTAAACATGGTTTAGCCAAACATTGAAACTGAATGCTATTGGGGCAAAGATTGCACCAACAAACAATAGTTCAGAAAATTAGTGAGGAAAATTAGCTTCAGTATCGTACCAATTAAGATTAACTCATTTCTGGTTCCAGTCACAGGGTGAGACCTGTAACAATCTTAGAGCAGGAAAGCAGACACACAAGTGACAATTGGCAAAGCACAGCATGGAGATTGGGGCCTGCAATCCACCCCAATTGAGAAGTGTTCCATGCGATCACTGCATTGATGATGTGAGCCACACAAATCCACAGAGTTCCTGTTCAGTTACAAGTAAGCAGATGTGGATATAGATATATAGCTTGCAGACATGGATGGAGTTAGGAATCAATTAGTACCAGTTCTTCTCGAGTGGCCATCACCGTAACAAGAAGCATCTGCTCTTCGAGGAAGTTTCGACTGCCATTGCTCAGCTCAGCTCACACTTGAAGGATGATAATGGATTTCTAACAGTGAAGTGGGGTGATTACCTTTGACCTTTCAATTGCAGCTTTCGTGACCAGGATCCTGGTCTTCAATAGGATAGGAGTTTTACAAAGAATCTTATTCAAAAATGTATTCTGAGAATAATAGTAAGAACACCATATGAGTTCAGATATGGAGAGAAGTGATTCTGGAATAATAATTGTGTATTTATGTTGAAACAAAAGGCAACAAATGAGCAGATGAATAATTGCAGGTGAAGAGGCTACTGGTTTTGGATTTTTTCTGCATGAACAATTGCAGGTTCAATGAATTGATCTTTGTCGCGGACAATTGTTTTCTACAAACTAGCATCTCATATTTTACTTCTCTCCGTTTTTATCAGGTAATTGTTAGAGATCACTTGAGAGGTGCAACTGATCTCCTAGGCAAAAGGGTCAGATCAAGAAGGCTCAAAACTAAAGGTACTTGTTCATGTCAAAATCTATTTGACCTATTGATCTGTGAAAATACTATTGTTATTTTTTATTTGCAAACCTTAGGAAGAAGAAAAGCTCCCCATATAAGTTGCTTTGTCATTGCTGCATGTTTCCTGGAGACAAGACTCCCTTAGCAGGTTCCTATATACTGTCTAAAAGATGTAGAATCTTCACAAAACATGTTTTTGAAAGAGTGAGTATTTCTGCATACTGCCCTTTACAAAGAGGTACTTAGTGAAGTACCATTCTTTGTTAATCTAGATTTTACCAGCTTTTAAGGATTTCTTAGCCTTAGAACCATTGAAAGCAGTTTAACAAGTGACATTTCAAGTAAATATGTACAGAATCATCTTTTATCTAAAGAAACAACTCACTGAAACTGATCCTTTTCCTTCTGCTTGTTCTTGTTGGATATCTCATTAGTATTCATCTTCTCTTTCTTTTCAATCTTTTTTTTTATTGTATGTTGTAGATTTCAGTTATTGGTGAAAGCAATGAGAAGATCATGCTCTTCTCCTCATCCAAGAGATGTTGTATTTAGCTTTTACTTTACTTTTTCATTTTTTTACTCTTTTCCCTTGAGCAGCAAATCTACCTTTTATGAAACATTCAAACCAATTCCCCTCAATCTACTACTTATAAGACAGCTAATCAGGCAAAATTATGCTCTCAAAGTTCTTTCCTACCATACTATTAAATCTTTTGAATTCAATCATAAAATAGAAGACACCAGTCCAAAGTACAGAATAAAGAGGTCCAGTCTGAATCACTCAGTCAGTCTTCCATGCCGACGCAACTTAAAACCAAACACCTCCTCAGTGTTTTCCATGCAAATAGATTGTTCCTCAAGTATACAATCAACATTACAACTATAAACATGATGCAAATTTTTAGCCACAAGGACAAAGAAACCTCTGCAATTATCCTTCTGAATTTTCAAGCACCATCTTGCAATTTCCATTAATACCAACCAAAAGGAGATGTAGATATAAAATCTTTATATACTTGGTAGAACCTTTACAACTAGAAATTGTTCAATCAGATTTGAATTGGTTATACTCTATCCATCCATATCCATCACAACTTCATTTTCTTTGGTGAGACATTCCCTATCTTTGGTTTAAGGTCATATTTCAGAACCTCTAATACAAGCTTTCAACAACAAAAAGATAAAAAGATTCAGTGGAAAAAGTAGGGACTTGCCTGTGGGGCTGCTGCCTTTTGTTCTGGCATGTGAGATGAATGTTTTAGTGACTGGAGGTGTCCAGGAGCAGAGAATCAAATGAAAACCAGCTGAAGAATCCATGGCCTCTTGTCAAAGTCAATGATGATTGGAACTGGGGGATTGCATGTGCCACAATCAACTGCAGTGGCTGGATCTTGCAGGGCATACAATATCATAGAGCTTATACTACTCCTCAGGACATTATCTGTTCATTTGAGTGTCTGAAGAACAAGCTGCTGGCAGAAGAAACATGACATGAGGAATGAACTCATGCAATTGAAAAGAGTGGACTAGCTGATTCAGATGAACTGGCATGAAGAAAATGGAAAAGAAAAACAAAAGAGAGATGGATCAAGGCATCTGCAACTTAGGCTTCTAACAAGATGGTTTGGAATCACAAACTTGCAGAGTGCACTTTAGCAACACAAGGCTTGTTATTGAGACCATATCTTTGATATTCCTGACGAGTATTAAAACAGAATCTGTTTACATTCTTAACCAAAAGGGAAAACGTCAAAAACAAAAACAAAAAAAAAAAAAACCCTCATGGATGAAGGCGGCATCTTTTCCATATTTTTTTCTATGGTGTTTATTTACATGGGAGGTCTCACAGGCATCCCATTCATCGTCTGGTACATCAGTGCACCATTTGGTGTTGATTCTGGAATTGATTCCTTTGGCTCTGCTTTAGCTTTTGCAAACCCTCCTTCGTCGGCTGGATGATACCCGAGGTAAGAATGAACTGAAGAAAGTACTGGCAAGCTCATTGTGTGCAAAGGGCCCAGTCCAGCCATTGCCACGTTCGCCAATCTTGGTTGTGCCATTCCGAAAGTGTAGCTGGTTGCTGGCCGCAGGTGCTGTGCTACAGGCAGTGTGAATGCAGCATTGACAGTTGGACACTCATATCTCACCAAGCCGCCTTGGGCTGAGTCTGCTCTTGGGAGTAGACCGTGAGATTGTGGGGTGGCGTTGGATACAGCAATGGAGGTGGCAGAGTTTGCGTGACCACTGTTTCTTGCAGCAGGAACCTCATGGTTGTGTTTGCCCTCGTATGTAGTGATCACCGACTTCAGATCATGTGCAGCCCTCTCCACGTGCTTACGAACATTGCATCCAGGATGTGTGCACTTGTAATAGCTTCTGAATCACAAAAATGTTAGATTTGTCTGTAAGTAGTACAAAAATTGGCAAACTGGCGAGGATCCAGGTCAAGGACCATGCAATTACCAAAATGAAATCTTTGTTATCATTCCAAAATGCATGTTTTGCTATCCATATTCATACCTTGGATTTGGATTTCCTTTGACAACCTTCTGACCATATTTGCGCCAACGATAGCCATCATCAAGAATGTCGACCTCACTGGTCGTCTGAACCACGACCCTTGGTTCACGGACTGCTCTAGAAGCTGCATTCAACTCAATAGCATTGGTGTCTAACTTCCTGAAACAGAAAATACAGAACTAAGACAGTTTGCTTATGAAATGTTGGATAAAAAATTAATATTTGTATAAGAAAGTTTTTCCTCAAATTCACGGTAAGGAGTTAAATAAAAGATAAACTCACATCCTTTTCGAATCAGTCTCATCTCCCTCTCCATCACAACACAGTGACACACTTCCATGAGTTACTTGATCAGCCTCATCTTTATCATTAGACATTGTGGAGGAAACATCCACCACGTCGGAGGATAAATGAGGTCCATCTGGACCATGCTGAACACTAGTCGAAGACTCTCCACATTCAGCTAATACAGGGGCAGATGAGGCAACTTCCAGGGAATCACCTTGCCAATCATGGGCTTCACTCCTGATGTCTGTATTTGCCCATATGGGTTTACTATCAGAACCACCTGCTTGAAAATCAGGCTGTTCAGACACATCCATTTGTGTGTCAGTAAAAGAATGGGAAGATAATAAGCCAGTTCGACGCGTCGGAGGAGGCTTAGGGTGATCATGGGTACCCTTATAAATAATCTCGGTAATCTGACCTTCTTGTGAGCGCTCCACCTTTTTCTTAACCTGACAATTTGGGTGAGTGCACTTATAATAACTCCTTGGGAATTCACTACCTTTTACTTGTTTCTGTCCATATTTTCTCCAGTTATAACCATCCTCTGCTGGCATAGGAACAGCAACAGAGGAAAATTCCTCTTTGAGATCCATATCTCCATCCTGTTGGTCATCAAAGGGCCCAGAATGTGTACTACCCATACAGGAATCAGACCTCTGATTCAAAGTATTAGCACTGGCAGCGCGTTTACTTTCAGCCTGAAAACTGAATTCTTCATTTTGGAAATTCATGGTGCCAGTTTCTGGAGTTCCTAAATCTTTAGCTTTCCCCAGTTCAACACATGACTCAACATTTGGTATTGTTTGCTGCTGACTAACATCTGAAGCAACCTACGGTTAACATATCAGTCATGATATGTTGATTGGAAAACCTATCAGACTCTGAAAAGTAGGAATATCATGGAAGGGTTTATTTTGCACAAGTAAATGGTACTTGATGACTCATCTA
The DNA here is from genome assembly GCF_044706935.1 of Curcuma longa. NCBI lineage: Eukaryota > Viridiplantae > Streptophyta > Magnoliopsida > Zingiberales > Zingiberaceae > Curcuma > Curcuma longa. Next base: position 3,811,634 of record NC_133872.1, on the reverse strand, counting down.
CCATTAAAAACTTAATTGATTTTTCTCTATATAACTAATATAGAGAATTTTAATTTACACTACCACAATATCCTGAGTTCCTAAGAAGTGCTATACTTGCCTTCACAATCAGCACAAACAAAATAATTGTCAATAGATTTTTAACATTTTAAAATAGTTTGTTATCCACTGGGCACAGTCCATATGCTATAGTTATATATAATGTATCATCAATACGGATCAAATCAAATTTATCTTCCAAATATAACAAACAATATTCACAATCCAATACTATGTTATGTGATAGAATAATTACAGCGGGTCTTCAAACTAGAAAATACAATTTTTTTATGTACTTATTATTAATCAACTTTGCAATCTCACGAAGAAGACACACAAAAGGTCAAAAAGTTGAGCAAAATGTTCAAAAATAGTCTCAAGTATAAATTGGGGCTCGGACCAGTTGCACTAAAAGTTCACCTGAAATATTTTAGCAGCAATACAGGGAAAATATGAATAAAGTAATATACTTTTTGGGCACCATAAATTATTTTTTTAAGATAATAGACAATGGAAGCTCTCAAGCCTCCATTTTTGATGAAGGTAGGTTTCAAACACAAGCTTCAGCAACAACTTCCATGGCCCTTAAAGCTAAACTCACTGGCAACTTTGGGTGTCATAAAAGAAACAAGGGTCAAACTTAGTAGATGAGATAAGAAAAAAGAAACTTAAGGATCTGGTCTAATCACTCATATCCTTAGTGCAGAAAATGAAAATTCGTTCTCTGATATTTTAAAGAACCATACATATCCCCTTACCTTAGATACTTGCACCAAAGCAAAAAAAAATACAAGAAAAAAAAGAGAATATATATCATAGAAAATACCAGCCCTATGTTTAAAGAATATCAGCTCTCTTTCCTTGCTATTCTAGATGATCTTTCAAATGTGAGAGAGGAATGACTTCCATTCTTCATGCATGAACTCGCTGATATAAATCTCTCATTTAAACTTCCTTTTTTTTCCTGTGAGCTATCTGAATAAAAAGCATGTTGCTATATGACTAGTATGTCGCCAAAAGACTCTAGAAAGAAAAACAAACAAACCCCCAAAAAATAGGCCATAATCAGAGGCTCTTAAATACATTATTTCAACAAATAAATCAAGGCTTAAAAATATATGCAATCTTTAGGTTATCTATGGATGTTCCTAATCGATGTATGCTGCTTTCTAAGTGGTCCAAATGCATCTTCTTTCTTCAGAACATCTACATTCCAAGAATGCTGAATAAAGTTACATAAAGCAAAAGAGGACTTACTATTTCAGAACTTGGATAAAATGAAGAATATGTGTTAAATGGAGGCTTGAATGAGAATCCAGATGCACCTTCAAGTGCATCATCACTTCTGAGCAGGGTAGGTTGGGCACTATTATCCTGCAAAAATTGAAGCTTGCCTGTGGTAGGAGACAACTGAGCCTAACAAAATAATTAGACAAGAAATCAGACATCTATGCATACATTTAGGTGGTCCATCATAGCTATACAAGACTATGCAATCGGTAGCAAAATATATAAAAAAAGATAATTGATCACTTTATCAATGCAAATGACTAAAACAATGTCATATCTTATTTGTTCTTTACCGTTCATATCAACTAAAACGGATGAACATAAGCTACTAATCAAGAAACTTGTTGGAACTGAACATAAACTCTCCTAAAGAAACCCCACCATATGATTGCAAGATCCAATTCCTCATCTTACAGGATCTCTATCTCAGTCTAAAAGAATATGCAAATTATCACTCTTTACAAATCTAAAACTGAAAAATGTGACACCATAACAATCAAAAATAGGAATAGGTGACTTCAGTGTAGTGCATAAGTTCCCCTGGGCTGACTACTTACTAGCTATTTCATATATTCCTTCTGGTGTTGGAATAGAATATCTTCATGGAATAAACTAAATACACAGCAAATTGTAAATCAACAAGTAAAATGTATAGAAAAAATTGTTCAAGAGAAGCAGATACTTTTATGTTTATCGCGATATGAACTTAACTATCTTGATATTGTACTTTAACTCCAGTCATTACAGTGCATCATAAGACCACCTCATCAGAATGATGTCCAGTAAGATGAGGCTTCGTATGTTAAGACAACAAATAATAAATTTTCTGAATGCCCTATAAAATGACAAAATACATAACATGACAATCTTAACGGTGTTATATCCGAGAAATATCAAGCACAGGTTTATAACTATTCAGCTTAAAAATTTCTGCATCATTTCCGAAATTGATGGTAAAAATTATGAAAGAATATCCCACACATAATATCACAAAGATTTCTAACAACCACTAGCGTGCTGATTCATCTATCAATATAATTGACAATAGAAAGTATGAAATCATACCATAGCATTTGATAGGAACACTGGAGAGTCCAACAATGATGTGGGACTTAAACCAGGTGGGATAGTCAGATATGGAGACCGAACATCAGAGGACGATGATAAGTTAGCCGGCGGAATGCGAGCAGTATTGAGCTTAGGCACATTAAAACCATTAGCAGCCATCCTCCCAGCAAGATTTCCATGCATATTTGGCTTATGCGTTCCAGACCAATTAGGTTCGAATGAGAGGCGGTTTGATGGCTCGTCCTCTTCTACTTTGGTAATTCTGTCTCGCTGATCCATCTCGAGTGCTCTACGAAGTCCCTCATTCTCCCTCCCTTGAAAGGATTCTGGAAATGGTCTCGAACCAAAATCCTCGCTTAAAAAGTTCGACATTAAAGTCCTCGGGCTAAGATTTGGAAAGCTCCAGTCATTGATCACGCCGACCTTCTCTTCCGACCCAGCCATGGCAGACAAGATCTTCTGCTAACACGAATAGGGTTATTTCCAGATCTGTTAAGAGAAGACAAGATGCAACCGCTATTAAACCCAGATCAGAGTAGATTGCTTCAATGCGCAACAAGACATCGATTCCCACCTTGGATTCCACCTCGGAAATCAATTGTTGGTCCAACTGAAGATCAAAAATCCGAGTTTGAAGGTTCCACGAGAATTGCACAAGACAAAAACTACGTAGATCCAACAAAAGTTCAGCTTTTCCTAGAATTGAGAAAACAAATAAAGCAATTTCATCAATGAGAAGATACCTAATCTCCAGAAACCAGCAGAGGACAGCAAACCTTTGAGAGTAATGGCGCAAATCTTCTCCAAAATCAAAATCACCTATTGCGAAAAAGCGCAAAACCACAACTTTACATCAAAAACAGCTCCGCAAACACGAAGTTTCAAAGCCTAGACGAGAAACTACAAATCGAGACGCAAAAGGCATGATCCCAACCACCTCAGACAGCGGCACAGCAAAGCGAGCTTCCGAACCAATGAACGGCGGGCTCTTCCCTGAGCTGCGTCAGTCTCCTAAAGCTGAAAAAACAGACGAACCGAAGAGCCAGAGAGGGACAGAGATCTGCCACCGAACATGAGATTTCTCTTTCCTTTTTTTCCTCTTTCGCTTTACCTCGGGAGGTCCGACAAACCCTGGGGCTGCGCAAATCGCCTCATCGCAGGCGATCCTTCCACTGCTCCGCCTTGAGCAGAGAGAAAGGCGCTGGGCGGTTTGACCGAGAGACGCAGTGGAACGATGGGGATTGGGAATGGGAATAGATTCGCGTGGAAGTCGAGAGCGAGTCGAGAAGGCAGCTGCCATCTCCGTGGCCACTTTGTTCTTATCGCTCTCGTCTCCTCCGTTTTAGGTTTTAATTCTTAATTATTATTCGCCTGTTGCTTACACGCTTTAATACAGATCTTAACCACTTAAGCCCTGCTTCGTAATATATTCGCAGTTTGTTAAATTTTAAATTATTCAAATTAACCAAACATTTTAGGTCATTATTATTTGAATTTGAATTCTTTTCGTTAGAAATTTATTATTCTTCTGCATAGAAATTTATTATTCTGCACTTTCACTAGAGAGACCAATCGATCCGTCGGTCCGATTATACGGTATTAAAAAAATTAAAAAAATTTAAAAATTTTAAATTTGAATAATAGATTAGACGAGTTAGTTCATTTAATTTTTTATTAAAATTTTAAATTTTAATTTTTTTTCTTCTCAATTCACGAGTCTATTCGAGCTCATCATGGGTTAATCCTTCTAGACTCCCAACTTGCATAAATATATATATTTTTAAATAGATGGATAAAATTTTAATCTAATATATTTAAATTATTTAATGGAGAACATTAATCATATATATTCAATCCAAATTTACAACTCTACTTTTATTAACCAAATTTATTATTCATTACGCATGTTATTTTTTGTGTGCTCTTTCATCTGTCAAAGTATGTATGATGTTAATTCGATGAAATCGAGGTAATGTTTTCTTCCATCATGGTCAACTGTAATTTCTCGATTTACCTCCTCAGATAATCATGGGACTGATCGTATAGGACTGTTAGTAGAGCCGGTCCTGGTTGTACAAGGACCCTGAGCGAAATTATAATTTTTGAGCCATAGATGAAGTAAACCAGAGAAGTCATGACCAAATTTAATTCGTATATCATTTGATAAAGGACGAAATTTTAACCTTCCTAAATTTCATAATACAATCAATTTCATCTTTAAAAAAAAACTCCAAGCTTATTTCTAAATGCAACTAAAATGAATTATGTAATGAGATTATAACACTAAGAGCCTCCATAAGTTGGGATATTATCCAACTTGATACTGAATTACAACATGAACAAAGGAGTCTTATTTTCTGTTCAAAGAATGCTTAGGGTGTTCATTCAACTACCACCATTTTGCTAATTAGATTCAACTGCCAAGAGTAGCAAATCTCTATAAACCAGACATTTAATCTCATGCTTTTTAATTTCTATATTGCAGCACGTACTGCAACTTCAAAAACAAGAATCATGAAATCTAATTCATCAGTGAAAAGCATTGATATCGCTTCTTGCAAAAGGAAGACAACTTCCTAAAAAAACAAAGAAGCAATCAAGGTCTTGTATACATCTGCATTCTCTTGGATAGATTAAGGTCTTGAACCACGTAACAATCAAGAAGAACAACAAATTAATGATCTTGAGGTTAATAATGGACCTATAGCAGAACAACTACATGAAATAGCATTAAGAAGATCCCAAAGAGAAAGAAGATTTGCTATTTCGAATGATTATGTGGTTTATCTACAAGAGTCAGAAGATGACTTAAATATTGATAATGATCTAGTTTCATTTTCACAAGCTATTAATGGTGATAATTTTGATAAATGGTTAGATGCCATGAAAGATGAGCTTAAATCAATGGTACAGAATGATGTATGGGACCTTGTGGAATTACCTGAAGGTTGTAAGAGAGTTGGGTGTAAATGAGTCTTTAAATCTAAGCGTGACTCTCATGGTAATATTGAACGTTACAAGGCACGACTTGTAGCCAAAGGTTTTACTCAAAAAGATGACATTGACTATAAGGAAACTTTTTCACCAGTTTCCAAGAAAGATTCTTTCAGAATTATTATGGCATTGGTAGCTCATTATGATTTAGAGTTACACCAAATGGATGTGAAAACTTCCTTTCTAAATGAAAATTTAGAAGAAGATGTTTATGTGGACCAACCAACAGGGTTTATAGAAGAAGGAAAGGAACACATGGTGTGCAAACTTAAGAAATCAATATACAAGCTTAAACAAACTTCCAAACAATGGTATCTCAAATTCAATGATACAATTATGTCCTTCGGATAAGGAAAACACTGTTGATCGGTGTATATATATAAAGGTCAGTGGGAGCAAGTTTATGTTTTTAATTCTGTATGTTGATGACATCTTACTAGCAACTAATGATCTTGGTCTATTAAATGAGACTAAAAAGTTTCTCTCTAACAACTTTAAAATGAAGGATATGAGTGAGGCAAGCTATGTGATTGGAATAGAAATATTCCGAGATAAGTCACAAAGATTGTTAGGTTTGTCTCAGAAAACATATATTAATAAAATTTTAGAGAGATTTAGAATGGATAAATGTTCAGCATCTCCTATTTCAATACAAAAGGGAGACAAATTTAGTCTAATGCAATGTCCACAGAATGATTTGGAACGAAAACAGATGGAAATGATTCCTTATGCATCTGTTGTTGGGAGTTTGATGTATGTTCAAACATGTACAAGGTCAGATATTAACTTTGTAGTTGGTATGCTTGGTAGATACCAGAGTAATCTAGGATTAGATCATTGGAAAGCTGCAAAATAAGTCTTAAGATATTTGCAAGGGACAAAGAATCACATGCTTACTTATAGAATATCTGATCATCTTGAGGTGATTTGATATTCAGATTCAGACTTTGCTGGTTGTGTAGATACAAGAAAGTTTACATTTGGCTATTTGTATCTTTTAGCTGGAGGAGTGATATCATGGAAGAGTGCAAAGCAATCAGTCATTGCTGCATCTACCATGGAAGCTGAATTTGTGGCATGCTTTGAGGTCACGGTTCAGGCTAATTGGTTGCGGAACTTTATTTCAGGACTTGGAATAGTCGACAGTATTGCCAAGCCGCTGAGAATTTATTGTGATAATTTTGCAGCTGTCTTCTTTTCTAAAAACGACAAGTATTCTAAAGGTGCTAAACATATGGAATTGAAATACTTTGCCGTTAAAGAAGAAGTTCAGAAACATAGAGTGTTAATAGAACATATTAGCACAAATCTTATGATAGCCGACCCTTTAACAAAAGGGTTATCGCCCAAAATATTTTCTGGTTATGTTGAGAATATGGGCATTATGTCTACTGGTGAATGTTAAACAGTAATGTTGTTTGACACTCTGAGCTCATTAATGTATAAATTTCTGAATTTTCTATTTTCTATCTTATGTGTATGCATGCAAATGATGATGTTGAAAACAGATTTTGTCTTTAATAAAGACATTATGTTTGAACCCATTATGGACTTCCCATTCTAAAATCGTGTGAGGAGAAGGCTAATATAGTAGTACATGGAAGGGAATATGTTATTACAATAACATATAACCGCCATGACTCTTATTAGTTTCCTATCCTTGATCACGTTAATGACGGAACCAATGTATGTAAAGTTTATTCATGCGCATTATGATTGATATAATTATTAAGTGACACAATATCACATGAGTCAAGTGAGAGAATGTTAGAAAATAATTATTATTATTTGAATAATAATTATTTATTATTTTAAAATATGACTCATATGAAATATTAATTAATTTAAGGGGCTTATTGGTCATTATGTATGGGATTGTGGGAAGTTATTTTAACCTCCCAAAATTGCACGTAGCCGACTTGATGGGAGTTAGCTATTTATGTACATAAGTTCTGTCGTCTCTCCCTGAAGAGTTTTTTCACCGTAGCCATTAGAAAGGTGTGAAAAAGAAAGTGAAAGAGAAAGAGATAGATTGTGATTCGTAATAACTTTCTTCTACAACCATTGTTCCTTTCTCATGAATCAAAGTAAATTGTTGATCTAAAAGTTATATAAATGAGAATCACAAATTTCAAAATCTTTCATGATTAAATTTCTGAATTAGAAAACTTCGGTGTACAGAGGCCTACACGGAGTGCACAACTCCGTGGCGTGGGCAGTTATGATAACTGCTAACATGACCACTGCGTCACCCTTTGCCTCCAGCAGGCACCCGATGCGGGCCCCGTGATCATCGACCTTCCAATCGGAGCGTGCAAGCTGAACGGCGCCGGGCGGATCGCGCTGGAGTGCGACCGACTCAGGTGGGCAGGGTCGCTCCTGCCTCCTGGAAGCGCCGAGATGGGCGATGCACTGCGAAGGGAGGAGGGCGGGGTTCGGCGGCCCGAGGCCGACGACGGGGGCTAAAGCGCAAGCCCTCGAGGCCTTGAAGGCCGTCACCTCCGGGCCCGCAGGCTGCTCTCGCCGCCTAGCGACGGACGAGAGCAGTCATTTGCGTATGTGCGCAGGAACTTCAAGAGAGAGGTGGGGTCCGCCGATAGCGAGTCTTACCATCTGGTGGACCACACTGGAAGCTTGGGCCTTCAGCTCAGCCTCTTCTTCCTCCGCGTGTGAGAGAGTAGCCTGTGCAAACCGAACGGCTCAGGTCGGATCGGTTCGACCATTGATCTGATCTTAATTCTGACCGTTGACTTATTGACTTCATCTTGTATTTGACCCATTAAGAAGCTCGACAAACTGTTTGTTTATTTATCACGTGACGAAGGCAAAATTCTTGACCCTGTAATAAATTTGCCAAATTATGACATCATTATGACTTATTAACTTCTGCAAGCAATGCAATTAAGGCTGGTGACTCTTAAGGTGAATCTTGCCCATTCATAGAGCTAGGCAGGTTCTAACAAAGTTTACTCACTTGTTTCTTGCAATAGAGAATAACGGAATTAGAAGAAATCATACGAAGGAAGAATAGGGCCATCTCCAAATTGAAGAAGAAGGATATGGCTGTTCTGGAGAAGCAGGTCCACGACGTTCATTCCTTTTGAAATTTATGAGCATTATACTTCCTGTTGGCTCACCTAATGAGATGACAAAAAACTGATGTAGGTTGTTGTACTTACGAGGACGTTCTTCTACTACTTTGGAGTATGATTCCTCTTGTTCAAGACTTCCGGCCGGTCATGGCAACTAAAATTTGTTTTGACATGAATAGAACCAGTCCATCCTCTGGTCCTGACTCTCCTGTGACCAGCAAAGGATACCCTTTGCGATTTCCAGTTGGCAAGGATGAGTCCCAGCGGCATTGCAGCAGAACAGTAGCAGTATCGAACAGCCTTTATCAGAGCATTCTATTTCCTTGACAGATAACACTAGGTCGCAACGATCTATTAGTCCTCTTAAAGAGCACTGGAGGCTTCAGAGATCTGAACCAGCTACTGCATTTAAACAGAGGAAACTTGCAAAATCTAGTGAAGATTCACAGAGTAACACAAGTGCTGCTTCCCAGAAAGGAAATCCCATAGCTGCAAGGAGGAGGTGGAGTTGAATCATGCTGCCATTTTGGTGCATAATTACTGATGCATGGCTTTTCAATCTGCAGCAGTCTTTTGATGCCATGATCAACAATGTAATCTACTTATCTGCAACTTCATTCTACGAGTTAAACATCATTGATGCAATTATTTTTTTTAAAGCGAAATTAATTAATTTAGTTTGGTTGATGGTTAAGGAAAAGTGTTCAGAAAAATGTGCTTAAGGATACATAGATTAAGCTAAACTCTCTGTTTTAGAGGTGAAATGAAATGAATTTAAAAATTATAAGCGGCAACTGATATTTCTGTTGTGGTTTGTGTCTTTGATATGTTACTTTGATTCTTTGTAACTCTTTAATTTGTTCCATCATATTTGTGAGAATAAAGTGGAAGAAATTTACCACTATTAGTGAAGTTTCACCGATTATATTCGACAATTGTGTAGATACGAGACACATACAAAGAAGCCAATGGAAAAAATTTCCATCGAAATTGACACAGCAATTGAACAGCAGATGAATGTGAGTAGAGTACAAGTAATCAAGAAAAAATATATAAATGTATCTTCTCAATGAGCATCACAAGATGAATGTTAAACCACACAAACGTTGGATAGAATATACAAGTTTGTGAGATCAAATACATTGTTGGAATTTCTTATAGATTTGTTCGAATTAGTACGAGACAAACCAATTATCAACAAGAGAAGAGGCAAGAGCTTGAGGAAGCTGTCGATGCACTTCAGAAATATAGTCTCTGTTCATATATTTCACCAGAATCTATAGCTGCACTTTAGATATATATAGTCTCTATTCATATATTTCACCAGATGCTATCATACTTGTAGGTTCAGCGACAAAAGTGGAAGACAAGTTTGATCGTCACCTAATTCTTGGTAGCAATATCTGCTCACTGTTGAATGTGGACATGACAAACTCTCAAGAAAGATCAACAAATTGAATGTTTTCATTTAATCAACATAAGAAAGATGTATATTACCTCAGGAATTGATAATGCATATGGTTCTCTTTTCAAGACTACAAGTCACCTTGCAAACATTTCAAGAGTTCAAAAATGATCAAGAAGATTAATGTACCATGAAAATGTTGGACTTTCCGAGCCGCAAAAATTGTTTTTGCGTTGTGAAAACCCCGGAAGTCCATACCACCGGATCCGTGCAAAAAATATAAAACTATTTTTCTTGTACATATTTATTTTACTCTACATCTACATGAAGAGTTTTACCTTTGGTGCGTGTCATTCGCATATCCCGCTCTTCCTTTCGGTGTCGGATCTCGAGGGAGTCAAGCGTACTCCCCTCTATAATGTATCCACACGGACAAGGAGTGGAGAACCAAAATTCTTGAGTGTGCTAGCACTCCTTAGAATTTCGGCAAAGGGAGAGGGAGAGGGAGAAGAGAAGAGAAGAGCTTGAGCAAGGAGAAAGAAAACAATGAAGTGGAATGAATGAAATTCATTCTCTTCATCCACTATAGTGGCCGGCCACATTAAGAGGGAGGAGAGTTACAACTCCTCCCTTAATGCCATGAGTTACAATCCTATGGTAACTCCCATGAGGTGGCATGTTTGATGATATGGAGCATCATCATTGGCTATCCTTTATGTCACCTCAATTTAAAGTCAAATAGTCAAGTCAAGCATTGACCATGAGGTGGCATAAGTCAAGTCAACATTGACCATGACATGACATAAAGTCAAGTCAAACTTGATGATGATGTGGCACAAAGTCAAGTCAAACTTGACCATCAAGTCAAGTCAAACTTGACCACAAAGTCATCTTTCTCAAGTCAAGTCAAACTTGACTTCTAATCTCCCAAGGTTGATCAAATCAACTCCACTAATCTAGTTTGGATTACACTTAACCCAACTTGAGTCATCACATGAATCTAATCCTCTTGGTTCATCATTTCCACCTAATTGTCCTTTGTGTGTGACCCTATAGATTCTTGTAACGTTGGCAATGCTTCTAAACTCATTTAGAAGCATAAGTAGTGAGCGGTATCTAGCAATACATCACTACTACTCAAGTTACAAGAATGTTGAGATCCAACATCACCATTGTAACTACTAATTGTGACTCTTCACAATATGTGATAATGTCCTTCTATCCTTGATATCATGATTGATCAAACCGATCAAACCGAGGCATGGACCGTGTCATCCTCTAATCAATCTATGTCTTGAACTTCAAGTAGACTCACTATAATCAAACGAGCTCAACATCACATGTTGACTCAATTTGGGCATGGTCATGCACTTTAGTGGTCTCACTCTATCAAGAACTATGATATCACTCCCGTTATATGGGAGGGATAGATCTCATCTACATTACTCACATCCCTCCGCATAATTTGTTACATACCCAGTAATCGTCTTTATAGTCCACCCAGCTACGGGTGACGTTTGACGAAGCCAAAATAAGTAACTCCTTATGTAGGGAACCATGATAACTTCAGGTCCAAGGACTAATAGTCATACTAATAGCCACATGAGAAAGTATATGACACTCATATAATGATTCATGATACTTTCTCATGGCGGATTATTCAATATACATTATCCAATGCATACCCATGTGTCAACTTGATATCTCATATCCATGACTTGTGAGATCAAGTCATCGTGTTGACCTACATGCTAGTCTCGTCGCATTAACATTGTCCCTGAATGTTAATACTTGATTAGGAATCATTTAGAGTAGTGTTCTCTATATCATCTCACTATCGATTCAACCAATCGATTGATATAGATACAAACGATCTACTCAAGGATATTATTATACTTAATTATATGGCACGAATATCATGTAAGTATAATAATCATAAAAAAATACCTTTATAAAATGTAGAAATATGATACATAGAGTCCATACAACAATCATCAAATGATTGGCTCTAGGGCTCTCACTAACAGAAAACAAATAATATACAATGGAAATAAATAAATATACTCATTATATTTTTTTAAGGAAAGCTTCAAATAATAGAGGATGAGATTACACTATGCATAACCAGCCATGATTATAACCTAAGTCTCCGAAGAACATCATCAAATTTCAGTAATCCTTTTGCAACTTAAACAGAATCATCAATCGCTTTAGAAATCAGTTGTGTTTTAGAAATGTGGCCCTTCTAATGAATACATCAAGTAAATCAGTTGTGTTATAGAAATGTGGAAAACAACAACCAAGTTGAGTATTATCTCGGAATGGGCTCTTTCTCTTTGTGGTTTATGCTCAAAATGAATGGAAACAGAAACTTAAAGCACACAAATATGATCAGGTCCTGTGCTTTGTAACTTGACCTTTTGATGAATGATCAGGTCCTGTGCTTGGTATCATATATATATGTGATTATGTGGAACTCCAAAGCCTGCTGTTGACACAGTTGCAATTGACTTGAGCTTGAGGTGATACGTATAGAACACAAAATCAGCAACATGAAGATTATTAAATAGCTCAGAGAATAAAATGGACACAAGCAATTTGAGAAACTTAGTCGATGGCATGGTAAGTGATAATGAAGTAATTCAATAAGCGAACACAATATGCAGTATGAACAAAGTGTCGATTCCTTGTTAGCATTAACACACCTCGGCCTTGTCCTCTTCATCTGTTTCAATATAAATGTCACTGATGTGTTTGATGTTAGGCCAGTCCCGACCGATATTCTCTTGGCAACGCTTCTTAAGCTTTGCACTGCATCCATCAATCATCAATTGCTCCAGTGAGGCAGGCATCCTTGGTAGTGACTTGAGTTCTGGAGCAGAATATATATAAAGATACTTGAGCGATGAAAAGCTCTCCAAACTTGCAGGTAACAATTGCAGATGAGGAATCAGTTCCCATTGTAAAACTTCTAGAGACTCTCGACATTGTAGCAACCACTCCTCTATCTCAGAAGATATGAATTCAGCGATAAACACTTCAGAATTTCCTATTTTGAGAGTCTTTAGCTTTTCTGGAATCGGCAAAATGGGTAGATAGAAGATGTTGTCGATATCAATCTTTTCAAGTGAAGGTAATGTTCCCTTCTTTTTCTTTGTGGCACTTTGTTCTGTTGTTGTTGCAGGATTTTGTAGAGTGGAAAATGTTGGAGCGAGTAATTCTTTACAATTAGAAATACGCAATTCCTGCAACGCTGTGAGATTATGCAGATACTCTTTGTTGGGAAGAGAGACCAAATGATGACATTCTGATAGTGTCAACTTTTTGAGGGAGGTAAGACCTTGAAGGCATCGACCCAATGACTCTTGCGAAATGTCCGAGTTTGTAAAATCTAGGGATTCAAGGGAGGAGGGAAGGATGCTAGCAGCAGCTATATTACTTGCAGAGTGATCAAAAACTGAGGAAGAGAAAACCGCATGCTTCCTTGTCTTGTCTTTTAAAAATTCCTGTGACTCAACCTCAGCAGAGAGGAATTTCGGACAATTTACAATGTTCAGATATTTAAGAGATTTTATAATATATAAGCCTCCTGGTGAAGTCAAGGCTTCACCACCCCAAATATGCAAGCTTCGAAGTGTAGTGAGATGTTCCAGCTCAGTTGCTAACGGAAGTGATGTCATGCCCTGTGAACAACTTAAAGACAAGTTAGTGAGCGAAGTAAGAGCTCGTAGATAACTTGCCAAATCTTCTTGTTTGTCAAGAAATCCTCCAAGTCGAAGTCCTTTCAGTGATGACGGAAGGAGATGATCATCCTCTCCACCAACTGATCCAATATGTACAATCCCTGGGCACTTATAAATATGAAGGAATTTGAGGGACATCAAGTGCTGAAATTTTCCAAATGTCCTAGAACCATTAGAACACTTGTAGGACCGTGGAAGAGTTTCTAACCCCAAAGTTTTCATGTAGAGATGCTCTATAGACAACCGAAGGTCAGGAATTTTCTTTAATTTGGGACAACTATTAATTTCAAATCTTTTGAGATGAGGAAACCATATATAGTCATCCACACCATTCCATTCCTCCCAGAGGGGAAGGCCACAAAATTCAAGTTCCTCTAAAACTGGAAATTGTATGTCGATCCGATCGGAGAAGTGACAACCCAAACTTCTTATAGCTTTCATGTTATTCAATGTTAAAAACTTAAGGTAGGGCAACTTCCATAGAGGGGGTAGTTCTTCCCAACTTGTACAAGAATCTAATTGAAGACGTTGAAGCCGAGAAAGAGATGGAGTATCCATCCACGGTGCAAGTTTACTACCTTTATACTCTATAATGATGAGTTCTCTAATCATAGGAGGGCGTTGTAGAGCTGCCAGAACCATATGATGATCAATGTCAGGATTACTTACTCCATTCCAGTCCAGTTTCAGTCCTGTGAGATGATGTTTCTTGACCAAGTTAGCCATATTGGCCTCTTCAAGACTCCGCACATTGGAAAGTTGTTGAATACTTAATTTACGGAGATTATCCATATTCATCAACTCATCAATTCTATATCCTGGTTCTGTGCCCACAGTGAAGCATAATTTCTGGAGGGATGTCAACTTTCCTACTTCAGCCACTGAGAAAAGTGCATCATCACCTACTTTGTATAAATGTCTTAAGTTGGCCAACTTGTTTGCATCTTTTGCCAGTCCAAGACCAATTAGAACTTGTAAGAAGTAGAACTTACATTTTGATAGTGGCGGCGATAGCACAAAATCTAACATTTCCAGAAATCGTAGTTTTACAAAGTCACTAATGCTTTCCAGATATTGATAAGATACTCTGAAAGAATTAGAATTCATAATCAATACTCAAATTCTTCTTGATGATTTACACGCATCTCGAATAAAATCAAGCAATTGTTGAAAATCCCCATAATACTCTATCCAAAGGGTTCACAAGTGCTGTAATTTGTACATCATCTTAGCTAGATCACTGAGTTGAGCAATAGTGGTACTGGTAATAGATAAATGGCGAATTGAATCCAAAATGCAATTGGGAGCGCCATGCACAATTCTACAACATTCATAGCGTGAGACATGACAAGCAAGACCGTTCAACATATCATGCATGGTATAAAAATCTTCTTCAAAATCATAAAATTCTATGTCATACCAAAATGTACTCCGATCAGTATGAACATCAAAAAAAGATTTATTGCACAACATATCAAAGCAGCAGTTAGTTATGTCCTCCTCATCCGAGCCCTCCTCTGATCCATCCGAGTAAATTAGGTCTGCTGCTACCCACATGCACACTAGTTTTTGCTTTTTGAAACAGTAATCTTGAGGAAATATGCTGCAATAGGAAAATCACTGCTTTAAGTGTGATGGAAGCATCACATAACTGAGTGTTAGAGCTGGAATGAAATCGTATTTTGAATCTTGTGGCATTTTCCATAGTTCACTTTTTGAAATGCTCATCCAGTGATCTGCTTCTAGTTTACTGTTCAATGCTCCTCCGATTGACTTTGCTAGAAGAGGTACACCATGCAATTTCTCCACTATTTCTTCACCAATTTCTTTAAGCAGTGGGAATTTATTTGGGTCTCGACCAGTAAATGCATGTTCGTAGAGGAGTGAACGACATTCATCCTTTGACAAGCCCAACAACTTCATTGGCTCCATTGTGTCTCCTCTGATTACTTGTGCGACCATCTTCGCAACTAATTCTAATCTAGTTGTTAATAATATCCAACTACCCTTTTGACCATATAATAGTAGAGCACATAGTTTCTCCCACTCAGTTTGGTTTTTGTCATCCCAAGCATCATCTAGGACAAGTAAAAATCTTTTGGAATGTAAATTTTCCTTGAGCTTCTCTGGTATTAGTTCCAATGGCCCAGATTCAGATTGGCGGGTTGAATACTCCAAAATTTTCTTCATAAGACTGGATGCATTGAGAACAGGTAAGGAGTCACATACCCAAATTTTGATGTCGAAGTGTTCCTTGTTCACATTTTTAAAATGATTGAAGACTTGTTGAGCGAGCGAAGTCTTCCCCATACCACCCATTGCTACCAAAGGAAGGCAATGCACATTCTCCACTGATCCCCCCAACAAATACTGGATGATTTTCCCTTTTTCTTCCTCACGTCCTTTGAATGATAATACAGGCAAAGAATAGGTGATCCTATTTTGAGCAATCAACGGTAGAATCTCTTGCTGCATTTGTCCAGTGCCGATGCCACCTGTATGCCCCAATATTGCCAAAAAAATATGAACATCTGAAGCAGAGGTGTTCAAGTTCTTCACGCATGTCCTTAATCTCTCAAGAAGAAAATCATCAAATTTCAGTAATCTTTTTGCAACTTTAACAGAAGCATCCACCATTCTAGAAAGCCTACTTTTGTCACTATTAGCTTTCTTCTCCAATTCAAGATATTCCAGCTCATCCAGCATTTCCTCGGCCTTGTCGATCTCATCCCTGAACTTCCACAACCACTTGATTAATGCTGGATTAGAAGATTCATACATACTTAATCTATTGTTATGAGATTACGGCAAGAATAGACAACAAGAAAAATAAAGAGCACACATAGATTTACGTGGAAAACCCTTGACGAAAAAAAAACCACGGGCAGAGGAGAGAAAATTCACTATCAAAAGGTGGAATACAATGACAGCACACAATCTTTGTGTTTTTATAAAATTCCTTGGAAACCCTAGCAATAAACTTTTATAATAAGGAACGATCCATATCAGCCGTAGATTTGTCATTATTTGATTTTCATCATATATGTTGCACCGTGACTTTTTCGGATCGGATCACACGGAATTCGGGTCACCAATATCTAATAATCTCCACCTTGATGCGAATTCCAAAAGCAAAGAGCAACTCAACACAACACGTCTTCAAAAGAACATTCTCCACCTCTTCCACAACAGCCCTCACGGGCAAAGCTCAGCAACGAACACCAACCAAGTCTAAGTAATGCTTAAACTTGGGTATAGGGAGTGATTTAGTCATCATATCGGCAGGATTATCATGAGTACTAACTTTGCTCACAACAATATCACCACGAGCAATAACATCACGTATAAAGTGATACCTCATATCGATATGCTTTGTCCTTTCATGAAACATTTGATCCTTTGTGAGAAAAATGACACTCTTGTTAGTACGGATGGAATCAAAATATCTCCACAATGGTATGATATTGTCCACTTTGGGCCTAAGCCCTCATGATTTTGTTCTTGGGCTCTACCCAAAAGGTTTCATACTAATGGAGATATTTTCCATCCTTTTAACCCCATGATCTTTTCCATGTGCTTTAGATGTGGGACTATGTTTGCACCCTTGCAACCCAACAATCCCCCCCTCAAACAAAGGACCACAGGTCCTCCTCAACGTCATTTTTTATGTCTGAATCCTTGATCCACCAGGACTTTTTGCCCCTCGGTCCATCCGACCTACTAGGACTTCCCACCTAGTCGCAACTAGGACTTTTTGCCCCTCGGTCCACCCGACCTACTAGGACTTCTCACCTGATGTCTGGTCCTCTTGATTCAGACATGGGAGCACCCACTTCCTTTATTTTAAGGTTCAAACCACATGGTTAGATCTAGATCATGGCTCATCCGGCGGTTAGTCCGGTGAAGAGCGATCTTGCTCTGATACCACTTGTTAGTACGGATGGAATCAAAATATCTCCACAATGGTATGATATTGTCCACTTTGGGCCTAAGCCCTCATGATTTTGTTCTTGGGCTCTACCTAAAAGGCCTCATACCGATGGAGATACTTTCCATCCTTTTAACCACATGATCTTTTCCATGTGCTTTAGATGTGGGACTATGTTTGTACCCTTGCAACCCAACAACTCTGACTATCACAAAAAACTGTAGTAATCTGTAAGTCTTCACTAAGTTCACTCAACAGTCCCTTCAACCAAATAGCTTCCTTACAAGCTTCTGTAATAGCCATATATTCAACCTCTGTAGTGGACAACGCAACTGTATTTTACAAAGTAGCTTTCCAACTAATAGCACAACCACTAATAGTGAACACGTACCCCGTAAGTGATCTTCTTTTATCAAGGTCACCTGCAAAGTCAGAATCAACATATCCAATAACTCCATCTCTATTTCTCTCAAAATGCAAACAAACATCAGAAGTCCCTTATAAATATCTGAAAATCTACTAAACTGCCTTCTAATGCTCTTTACCAGGATTTGTCATGTATCTACTAACTGCACTCACTGCATGTGATAAATCTGGGCGTGAGCAAACCATAGCATACATGAGAGATCCTACTGCACTAGAATATGGAACTCGTGACATATAATCAACCTCATCATCTGACTGCGGACATAAATCAACTGAAAGTTTAAAATGAGCAGCTAACGGAGTACTAAAAGGCTTGATAGTATGCATGTTAAACTGATTAAGCACTTTTTCAATATACCCTTTCTGACTTAGATATAATTTACCTGCCTTTCTGTCTCTCAGAATCTCCATCCCAAGTATCTTCTTTGCAGCTCCCAAATCTTTCATCTCGAAATCTTTACTTAGTTGGACTTTAACCTTTCTTATCTCTACCTTATTATTGGTCGCAATCAACATATCATCAACATATAAGAGTAGATAAGCCAACGACCCATCATCAGTCTTCTTAAAGTAGACACAACTGTCATAGCTGCTTCTTCTGAAATCATGAGTGGTCATAAACGAATCAAACCTTTTGTACCATTCTCTAGGCGACTGCTTCAGATCATAAAAAGACTTTTTCAGCAAGCATACATAGTCCTCTTTTCTTGAGACTGCAAAACCTTCTGGTTGCTGCATATAGATATCTTCCTCAAGTTTCCCATGTAGGAATGCTGTCTTCACATCCAACTGCTCCAACTCAAAGTCATGCATCGCCACAATACCAAGCAAGGCTCAAATCGAACTATGCTTTACAACTGGGGAAAACACATCTGTGAAGTATACTCTTGGAACCTGACTAAAGCCTTTAGCAACTAGTCTTGCCTTGTATCTGGCTTCTTTAACTCCCGGTATTCCTTCTTTTCTTTTAAATACCCACTTGCAGTGAACAACTTTTTTAGCCTTAGGTAATTTCACCAAGTCCCATGTGTCATTCTTACCAAGTGACTCCATCTCCTCTTGCATAGCAATTATCCATTTACCAGAATTATCGCAGCTAATTGCCTCTGAATATGTCTCAAGTTCTTCACAGGAATCAATCTTCTCAGCCACGTTTAAGGCATATGCGACCAAATCAGCCACTGCATATCTCTGAGGGCGTCTAATATCTCTCCGAGGTCTATCTTTCACAATGGAATATTGTGAAGGTGCTTTTGATGAGCTAATACCATCCACAGAATTTGAAATAGGCTCCGGAGTAGTCTCTATACATCTCGGCTCAATTTCAATCTCCACTTATGTGCTTGTCTTCTGTTTATTTTCCTCAGAAGGAGTTTTAGATGGAGATCCCTGAAGCATGCTAGTTTCATCAAAAACAACATCTCTACTAATGACGACTTTTCCAGTCTCTGGACACCAAAGTTTGTATCCCTTCACTTCTTGTCTAAAGCCTATAAATATGCACTTCACCGAACGAGGCTCCAACTTCCCATTATCAACATGAGCATACGCAGGACATCCAAAAATTCTCAAATCAGAGTAACTAGAAGGAGTACCAGACCATATCTCTTGTGGAGTTTTCTTTTCAATAACAGTCGATGGAGAGCGATTAACAAGATAACAGACATATGCAGCGGCTTCGGCCCAAAAAAACTTTGGTAACCCAGCATTAAGGAGCATACAATGCACCTTCTCCATTAAAGTTCTATTCATCCTTTCTGCTACACCATTTTGTTGAGGATTACGCCGAACTGTATGATGCCTCACAATACCTTCAGATCTACATAAGGTATTAAACTCATCAGAACAAAACTCCAAACCATTATCAGTTCGGAGATGCTTCACTTGCCTCCCTGTCTGCTTCTCAATCATGACCTTCCACTCCTTGAAGGTAGAAAAAACATCACTCTTCTATTTCAAAAAAAATGCACAAACCTTCTTGGAGAAATCATCAATAATAGTCAACAGGTAAAGCGCACCACCTTTAGATGATACTCTAGAAGGCCCCCACAAATTAGAGTGAATGTAGTCTAGCGTACCCTTTGTGTTATGAATGCCAATTGAGAACTTAACTCTTTTTTGCTTGCCAAAAACACAGTGCTCACAGAACTTCAGCTTCGTAATACTTTGACCATCAAGAAGTCCTCTCTTGCTCAATTCGACCATGTCATTCTCATTCATATGACCCAAACGCATATGCCAAAGCCTAGTTACATCAGAATCAGACAAAGACGAACTAGCGACGGCAACATCACCAATAACTGTGGATCCCTGCAAAACATATAAACTGGCGGTTTTCCTTAGCCCCTTCATCACAGTGAGAGACCCTTTACTGACCTTCACGACTCCACCTTTACCAGTGTACTTGTATCCTTTAGAATCAAGAGTACTCAAAGATATCAGATTTCTCTTCATGTTAGGGACGTGCCTCATATCACCAAGTGTCCGAATAGCACCATCAAACATCTTAATTCTGACCGTATCAATACCAGCAATTCTGCAGGATGCATTATTGCCCATCAACACAGCAGCTCTCGAAACCGTTTCATATGATGAAAACCAATCTCAATTGGGACACATATGAAACGTGCAACCAGAATCAAGAATCCACTCTTCACTTTGCTTCGAATCAACATCAGATGCAACCAGGGGCGGAGCTGATATGGGCCCAGTGTGGGCAGTTGCCCACACTGAGCCCAAACAAAAAAAAAAATTTAATATTAATATTATATATTTTTAAGTTTTTTTTTTTTGCCCTAGTTGCTGTTTCACCCCTTCTCATCGAACGAAAACCGACGCCTCCCTCCTCCCGCTACTGCAGCCGAAGCCCTCCCCCCGCAAGCCTCGCCGCCTCTGCTCCGCCCTCCTAAAAGACGACTCCGCTCCCGAGGAGTAGAAGGAGAAGCTAGTAGCTACCGCAGCAACACCCACGTGAGGGCGTCGGCGCTGCTGTTGAAGAAAGGCCTTGGCGCTGCTTGACGTCGAGGCTCTCCTGCCTGCCTCGTTTTCGCCGCTGGGATTCGAGGATTGGAGAGGTTTGAGATTCCCAGCTTGGTGTTGCTTTATTTGCTTCCTTGGACCTTGCTGCTTCACCCAAAGCTTTTAGTATCTTCGGATTCCTCTCAGCTGTGTGCGTTGATTTTGGTGGGTGGGTGTTGATTTTTTTTCCTTCTCAAGTTTTCTTCTTTTAGACATCAGTTAATTACATTGTTAACAGTTTAGTTTATTGTTTACAAATTGCATCTAATTTCCCCCTAATATATGCTTTGCTGCTGACTTTTTTATGAGACTTGATTAATTTTTATTGCATCTGACTTGAAATTTGCAAATTGCTTCCATTTAATTGCATGTATCTCAACAGCTACATCTGCGCAATTGCAACAATAAGAGAGAGCAAAACAGCTAAACGCTGTCCAGAGTAAAAATTGAAAACTCGTGGTAGTTGCACTAATACAAATGAGATGATAGATATTGCCATGATTCTTGTTGCATAGCTTGTTTGAACATCAGTTGAAACACCAGAACCTTAAAATATACAAAAAGGATAATTAGTCAGCATATTTGATAATAAACAAATTGTTGAAAGTTAATGCACAAATGAACATAACTAATTTTTACATGAATTCAACATCAAATTAGTATAGTTTATAGCAGCAAATTTATCATGTTAGCAAGGATAGGCAGCAAATCATGCTGGTCTAGCTGGTAAATCTAGTTGACAATGTTCATAAGTTAGGGAACTGAAGTAACTGAAGATAAATAAGAATCTAATTGCAAGGATAAACTAGCTCAACTTTTGCAATGTTAGAATGGGTTACTAATCATATTCTGCAAATTCCTGATAATGCAACTGTACTTTTAACAATTAGAAGTTCCCTTAACTTTGTTATGCCCTAAATTAAGTTTCATGTGCTAGCAAGGATGGGCAGGAAGTCAACCTACATGGATGTGCTGTAACTGTTCTTTTTCGTTTCCTAAACTGGCCATTTTTTTGTTTGCTTCAATGTTTAATTTTTTTTAACTATTTTTTTCTTCTTCTAATTATAGGTTTATGTTTGCTAGATTGAATCTTGGAGCAATCAGTACCGTTAATTGAGCTGCCATATCTTGGGAAGCAAGCTGGCCAATTGAGGTAAACTCTTAGTCTCTTACCCCTTTTTCTAATTGTTAATTTATTATTTATTTAAGTGTGAATTGTTGTTTATTTATTTATTCATTGATCTTAGGAAAATATTATGTCAACAATGCATAGATTTTTCAAAAGGAAAGCTCTAGAATTAGAAGAACAAAATATTGGAGATGTCATAGTTGAATTTGATTTTTCACAATTACCGACAGATCCTGGATTAAGGATTCCAATTTGTTCTTATAATGCTAACATTAGGGATCAAGTTCGAAGGATATATTTGCAAAAAGGTCCATGTCAACCTTCATGTTATGAATTCCCAAAATGAAAATTTGGAATAAGTCAATTTAGACGGTTCAATCCTTCTTGGTTTAAGGAATTTGGTGATTGGTTGGAATATAGTATAGAAAAAGATGCCGCATATTGTTTATATTGCTATCTCTTCAAAACAACTAAAGGAAAACAAGCAGGAGGGGAGACTTTTGTTAGTGAAGGATTCACAAATTGGAAGAGTAAAGATAGATTAAACATTCATGTTGGCCAACATGATAGTGAACATCATAAAGCTCGAATGGATTGTGAAGCTTTGATGAATCAAGATGCACATATTCAATCAATTTTGCACAAACAATCAAAGCAAATGCGGAATGATTATCGTATTCGTCTTAATGCTTCAATTGATTGTATTAGAGTTTTATTGCGACAAGGGAATTCATTTCGGGGTCATGATGAGACTGAAGGTTCTCTTAATCCGGGTAACTTTCTTATTCAACTGGAGTTTTTAGGTGCTCATAACAAAGAAATTAATGATGTGATATTGAAAAATGCTCCTAAAAATTGCAAGTTAACATCACCTGATATTCAGAAGGATATAGTAAGTGCTTGTGCAACTGAAACAATTAATGTTATTATTAGAGATCTTGGTGATTCATTATTCTCTATTTTAGTTGATGAATCTCGTGATGTGTCAACAAAGGAGCAAATGTCAGTTGTTTTGCGCTATGTGGATAGTAGTGGGCATGTAAATGAGCGTTTTATCGGAATTGAACATGTTACTAGTACTACAACACTTTCACTTAAAGCTGCTATTGATAAGATGTTCTCTAGATATAATTTGAGCATATCTAAGTTGAGAGGACAGGGTTATGATGGAGCAAGTAATATGCAAGGTAAATTCAATGGTCTAAAAGCACTCATTTTAAATGAGAACCCATGTGCATTTTATATACATTGCTTTGCTCATCAACTTCAACTAGCTCTTATTGCTGTGGCCAAGAAAAATCTTCCGATTTCTAATTTTTTTCGTATTGTTGGTGATGTGGTCAATGTTGTTGGATCATCCTGCAAACGTTCTGATCTTCTTAAGGAGAAACATTCAGATTTTATTGTTGAGGCATTGGATAGGGGTGAAATTTCAAGTGGTCGGGGACTTAATCAAGAAACTACCCTTCAACGTGCTGGGGATACACGTTGGGGGTCACATTACAATTCTTTGATCAGTTTGATTTCTATGTTCTCTGCTGTTAGTGATGTGCTTGAAATGATTTCAGATGATGATTCCAGTTCCCCTGATCAAAAAACCGAGGCATATAATTTATTGGAGTCAATACTTTCATTCGATTTTGTATTCAATTTACACTTGATGAAACAGGTCTTAGGGATTTCGAATGAATTGTCAGCATCATTACAAAAGAAAGATCAGGATATTGTAAATGCAATGGATTTGGTTCAAGTATGCAAACAACGACTTCAAAATATGAGAGATAATGGTTGGGATTCATTTTTAGAGAAAGTTCATCATTTTTGTCAAAATCATTACATTGATTGTCTCCAAATGGATGATATGTTCACACGTTGGGCACCACGTGGTCGTCCCCATCGTAATCCACCAGAAGTGACAAATTTACATCATTATCGAGTTGATTTATTCTATGGTGTTATTGATATGCAACTTCAAGAGTTAAATGATCGTTTCTCAGTGGCAAGTACAGAGTTACTTCTTTGTATAGCTTGTTTGTGTCCACAAAATTCTTTTTTGGCTTTTGACAAGCAAAAATTGTTGAAACTGGCTGAGTTTTATCCACAAGATTTCTCAAGATTTGATCTCCTTATACTTGATGATCAACTTGAAACTTATATATGTGATATGCGTTCTAACAAAGCATTTCAAGGATTGAAAGGCCTTGGTGATCTTTCAGAGAAGTTAGTTATGTCAAAGAAAAGTATGGTGTATCCATTGGTTTTTAAACTTTTGACATTGACATTAATTTTACCTGTTGCGACTGCGACGGTAGAGAGAGTATTTTCTGCCATGCGAATTGTGAAAGACAAGTTGCGCAATCGGATGAGTGATGATTGGATGAATGATAGTCTTATTGTCTATGTGGAGAAAGAAATATTTCTAACGGTTGATAATGATGCTATTATACAAAGGTTTCAAAATATGAAGACCCGAAAAGAACAATTATAAGGTAATTATTTTACAATATTTTGCATTTATTTTTTTGAGTTATGATTTCATTCAACATATCTTATTTTTTTAGTTTTCTATTCTTGGGAATATTTTGTTTCCCATTTTGATGACAAATGCTAATTTGATTTTGATTCAATTGCAGTTGGGTTTCATAGCTAAGCATCTTTTTATGATGATGGTGGAATAGATAGTTTTTTTTTAATATTAGGGAGGCTTATCCGGTTGGACAAACTTAGCATGTTAGTTTTTATTTTGTCATTTGAAATTTAATTTTTATGTCAATTTTTGTGCATCATGTTGATGTGTTCTATTCTATTAGATAATGAAACATAGTTATTCCTCATATGAGTTTTTTGTGGGACACACTCAATATATATGTTATTTAGTTAATGTTGATGTTTAATTTTAGAGCATGCATAATTTTATGATTATAAAATTTAAATTTTATTTGATTTTATTAAATATATTATATTGTTGCCCACACTCGATCAATATCCTAGCTCCGCCCCTGGATGCAACGAGGAGTTCACCATCACTGTAATTTTTAACAACATCAGCTTCACCAAACTTCTCTGGTTGTTTTCCCTTCAGATTTTCATCAGCTCTTTTATTTTTATTCTGCAACTTGTAACATTCTGATTTGATGTGGTCCTTCTTTTTGCAGTAATTATAAATTTTATCTCTATTTCTGGATTTTGACTTGCCCCTCATATTACCACCAGAACTTCTCTCCTAAGTCCTACTTCGAATAATAAGACCCTCACCCTGAGCCTTAGATCCTCCGACAAGTTGTTTCATCTTCTCTTTAGAAAATAATGAATCATAAACCTCATCCAAAGTAAGAGTATCACGACTATATAAAATTGCATCTCTGAAAATTGTATATGACGAGGGTAACGAACACAACAAAATCAATGCTGAATCTTCATTATCATATTTTACCTCCAAAGCCTCTAGGTCAGAGACGATTTCCTTAAACACAGTCAAGTGGTCTCTTAACGACGTACCTTCTACCATGCGATGAGAATACAAACGTTGTTTCAGGCTCAGTTTGCTTGTAAGACTTTTTATCATGCACAACTGCTCCAATTTCAACCACAATGCAGCAGTGGATTTCTCCTTCAAAACATCCTGCAAAATCTCATTCGATAGATGAAGGTAAATCTGAAATAGAGCTTTCGATCCTTATATTCCTTTTCCTCCTTTGTCCATGTCGAGGGCATCTTGTCAAACCCTAACAGCACATCGTCCAAATCCAGATGCGTCAGCACTGCTCGCATCTTAACCCGCCACAGCGTAAATCTGGTGTTGCGATCCAAAAGCGGAATATCATACTTCATGGTTGTCATTGCCATTAATCCTGGTTGAAAACCACAAAATCAAAACGAACTTCGCTTTGATACCACTTGTTATGAGATTACGGCAAGAATAGACAACAAGAAAAATAGAGAGCACACACAGATTTATGTGGAAAACCCTTGACGGGAAAAAAACCACAGACAGAGGAGAGAAAATTCACTATCAAAAGGTGGAATACAATGACGACACATAATCTTTGTGTTTTTACAAAATTTCTTAGAAACCCTAGCAATAAGCTTTTATAATAAGGAACGATCCATATCAACCGTAGATCTGTCATAATTTGATTTTCATTATATATGTCGCACCGCGACCTTTTCAGATCGGATCACACGGAATTCAGGTCACCAATATCTAACATCTATCTTGGGCAAAGCCAACAACTGCTTGGATCTGAGGAAGTAAACTTTTGAGGCTTTCCAATTCTTGTTGCAAGTCAGTTTTCCAGTAGTACTGATCTCGCACATAAGTAGCCACTGCATCAATTAGCTTATCGATGACCTTTTCACCAGCCTTCTCCAGTATTGGCGAGATTACTTCCATAGCTGCTGCTATTGATCAATGATTTTAGATAAATTAGATAGCATCCATAATCATCTTTCGTCTATTAACCAAAATTAAACTGCAATAGAAACAGTAAAGGAGCATCTACTTGTTAACCAAAATTAAACTTGTTCAGACAACTAAACCAAAGGTAAATGAATCAAACAAAGCTTCAGCTGTCGACAAATGATTTAAGATAACCAAAGCTTCATCTATCAACTTCCTAAAAAACACAAATAATAGCCGAGATCTTAGAAAAAAAGAAAATTAGTAACACAGATAGAAAAAGGATAAAAGAGGAATATATCAGATCTACTTGTTGTTCACGATTAAACTTGTTCAAATAATAATTATAATAAATAGACTTGTTCAGACAACTTTCCTCTAATCTTCTGGGAAAAAGGTAAATTGATATCGACATTAGACAACCGAGAGAGAAAGAGCAGATGCAGGAGAGATACTGAAGAAAAAATTGACCCCAAAAACAAATAAAGAAGAAGAAGAAGTTTAGCTTGATTACCTGATTGAAGTTGTACAAAGCTCGAATGCTATCCTTTTCTTTTCTGCAAAAAATATAACATTCGAGCTCTGTACAACTTCAATCAGGTAATGTTAGATATGCAGAAGAACCAAGAAGACGACTTGATTTTCTGTGCTGATGCTGCGTGAGCTACTTTCCTGTCAATTAATTGGATCTGCATTGCAATATTTTCTGCTAGTCGCCCTTGGAGTTTTCCTATGATTGACGTTGAACAGAGCTCAATGGTATCCAGCTAGATCCGCACAAGAGCCATTAAGATATAAGTAAATAATTGCACTTTTAATTATTATTTTACTGTAAATTAACCTAATTCCTCGATAATGCTGCTATGGGAACCATAAAATAACCGCACATATTTCCTCTCCGGACGGTAAGAATCTTACTAGATAATGTTGCTATAGGAACCACAACTCATATACACAGGGATACCAGTCTCACCATCAATAATAATTAAAAATTATTTTTACACATAGGATCCACATCTAATAAATCAAACACATAAAAACGTATATGATAAATCATATTTATTAGATTTATCTTAATAGACTATTCGCATAAGCCTATATAATCTAATAATCTAATAATTTTTCACTTTTATATGTAACACAAATAATTTCTTAATTTTTTAGTTGAGCTCGATAATATCAAATTTTGTGAGTAAAAATACTCTTCTAAAATAATTTAATCCATTAATTTTATGAGTACAAATATTATAATTTTAATAAGCTCTAACAATAATCACAATATCAATATCATTAATGATATAAATCTTATGTAAATGTATAATATAAAAGAATTACATTAAATATAATTTACGTATATCTATTTTTAATTAATTCTCTTTATTACTCCAACTAGTTCAACCATGACGACTTCAATATATCCAAATCATATTTATAAATATCATATTTCAAACTGTAATAATAAATTATAATATTTTTATTTCAAAATGTCAAGATAAAATACACATGCATTTATATATCTTAGTACATATAATAATCAACATCAACATATAGAACATAAAATATCAAATATTGATTTCTACTAAACAGGTATTTTATCTAAAAATAGAATCTCGTATCGTCAATGATCCATGAGGGTTATTGAGTGGTTACATGGACGTCGGATACAAAGGAGATAAGGAAAAAAGAGTAAATATAAGTATCGGTTAATTGACAAGAATTATTCCAAAAATTCTAAGTAAACTCCTGACCTCCTACTCGGTCTCAGAATGCTTCTGCATCAAGCACCGACCTTAGGGCTTAGTCTCGGCACGTCTTCTGCATCAAGCGCCGACCTCATGACTTGGTCTCGGCACGTCTTCTACATTAAGTGCCGACCTCATGATTTGGTTTCGGTACGTCTTCTACATCAAGCGCCGACCTCATGACTTGGTCTCGGCACGCTTTCTGCATCAAGCGCCGACCTCATGACTTGAAGGGCCGACGTCTTGGTCTCGGCATGTCTTCTGCATCAAGCACGACCTCATGACTTGGTGCACGCCTTATCAAGCGCCGACCTCATGACTTGGTCTCGGCACGCCTTCTGTATTATGTGCCGACCTCATGACTCAGTCTTGGCATGCCTCCCGCGTCTTGTACTGACTCAGTCTCGGCACGTCTCCCGTGTCTTATGCCAACCTCGGGGTGCGGTACAACGCGTTTCCTACATTCAGGGTTAACTTGCAGCACATGATACTTGTTTGAAGGCGTGGTCGTTCCGCTTAAATCAGGAAAAAAAATAGAACCAATTCTTCCGCAGCAACAGGAACTAATATATATCAACAGATGGAATCTTTCCAGAATGGAACCGATCTGCCCGAATATTTCTCAAACGATTGCTAATATTTCGGAGATCAACTGCTATAAAAAGGTAGCTCATGCCCATGGGCACAGGTACGCACACATAAACCCCAACTTCCCCAAGCCCTTTAAACTCCGTCCTCACGCTGAATCCTAACTTGAGTGTCGGAGTGGCTTGCCGGGAACCCCCTTCCCGGCGCCATTCTAACTCTCTTTTTGGAGTGTCTTGCAGGTCTTTCTTCTCCTTCTGCAGCCTCATCATAGGAGCGTGCACGTCGGTAGTCCTTAAACCAACGTTTAGAATCATCCACGGTGTACATGTCAGAACAGTCGATATACTCATGATAAATGGATCAACCAATATAGAATCTATGCTAATATACTTGTTGGAATAAAAAATTTTCCTTCTGATACGGCCGAGCCGAGTGGCCGAACCGCCGAGTGTCGAGCAGAGTGGCCGAGCCGAATGACAGAACCGCCGAGTGCCGAGCAGAGTGGCCGAATGGCCGATCCGGGCCTTGGATTTGCACCCTCCCCTGCGCACTCACGCGTAAGAGAGAGCATCTCCCCTTGCATTTGTTCACAACATCAATGCTTGTGATACAATATAAACCAACCAAGTTGCCCCTCAACTACCAATGTGGGACTAAACTCCTCCATACGAGGGTCTTCTCCATCCTTCCATTTCATGGTTTCCATTCATATTTCCAACAATACTCAGTCGACTTGATCACTCTAAACTCTTTATTTAACCGTCAAGAATTCGATGTACTTAAACTTTGACAAATTACAATTGATCTTCGAATATAAGTTAGTGACTTAATTATCACATAGGTTTAATATATTTTTACCCATTTTCAATTCATAATTATGCCCACTGATGGGATTTCTTTTTCGTCTTCTTTCTTCTCTCTTTTTAATTAATACTCTAGTGGTTAATGGTTCCAGCAATAAGAAACCAAAATAGACAACTAATTAGGTATTATAATTACAAATTGCATTCTATTGACAAAAACAAGTTACAACAAGAAACACAAGAGATGTTCTTGGAAAAGGGTGGAGGGGAAAATCATACGGCAATATCTTAGAGGTGACTAATTTAATTTGTCTAATTATGACATCATAAGGACACACAACCTCGATCAACCAACCGATAAGTTTATCGATATATTTCCTACAAAATTAGGAATTGCGATCAACATCGTCCATTACAATTACAAAAACGATGACGAAACAAAATTAAAAATGAAATAAAAATTCTATTGTTTTTTAAAATATTTTTTTGCCAACTTCTTCACGAACAAAATTAAAAATGAAATTAAAATAAACTAAATCAGTTTCATGACATTTATTTTAATGCTAAATCAGTTCATCTAAACTAGTTTAAAGCTAAAAGATGGTTTGTGTTGCAGAGTTTGATCTCAGAAGGCTATATGAGCTTTAATTTTTCGGTGGGACAGAGAACCATTTAGTATTGGTCAATCTTAAGAATAAGGTAACATTAAACCCTAATACATTTATGTGGCAAAAAATAAACCCTAATACAATTTATCCATTGATGGATTTGAGTTTTAAGTAAACGAAGAAAAATCTATCCACTCTTATATAATCCATCTTCCTCTTCATCCATCCGTCTTTAGCTTTAATCAGCTTTAGTTGCTTATTTGATTCATGAAAAATATATATATTTCAATTTTTGTTTTCAAAAAATTGATGACATCAACTTAATGAAACCAGACAACAAGAAGTTTTTTCAGAAAGATATTTAATTATCTTACAAAGAAGGAAACAATCACTATAAACATCTTGAAATATAAAGAAAACAATGCATTGTTTTCTTAAACCACAGTATCTTTTGGCATGAAATGGACACTGTAAGGGATCCAAGTTATACAATCTCTCTATTTGTCGACTGAAACAAAACCGATGATTGACAATTCTATGTCTAACAAACTAAAACAATGCTGATATTAGTTTTTGTCACCACTAAATCATTTATATGCACATTGCATTTCCTCGATGTTCTTGTCAACTCAAACAAGGGCAGAAGAAGCTGGTTTTTACCTTACTTTTTATTCAAGTCTTGGCATCATTACATCGATCTTTGCATTTTAGCTTCCTAAAACCAAGCAAAAGAATGATGAATGTTCTTTGTTAATCTCCAAGACCAAGCTTTCCATGTACGTATCTGGAGTTTATGTTCGATAGCTCAGTCAATACCAGTGAGGATTAAGATGAGAAATTCTGGCAAACCTTTGCTTTCTGGATGAATGTGGTATTATTCATCCTCTTTCAGTAAGGATTCAGATGTGAAATTCTAGCAAACCTTTGCTTTCTGGATGAATGTGGTATTATTCATCCGCTTTTACGATCTGTGGAATTGTAGAAATCTATGTTAGATTGTCGACGTCAGCCTACTTTGCGTGTAGTTCATTCTCGAGTTGTGCAAACATGTCCTTCAGCCGAAGTGATGAATTTGATATAACATTCTTTGCTATCCTCTTTTGATGCTTGGTGCTCTTCAGCCAAGCTATCCCCAATGACACGATCACATTGCATGCTCTCAGTTTAGGGGACAGATCCTCGATTTGATATCTCAAGTGAAGCTGCAGAAAAAAAGAAGGTGAGACAAATTCTGATGATATATGCACATCGCGACTCCAAATTATGATCTTGCAAGATAATGCTTACGTTGAAATAGTCCCCAAGCAGAACACCTTGGAGAGCCATCACTTCTTCAATCAGCCATCCTTTTTTATCAGGCAGAGGAGATTTTTGCTGGGTGCTTGTCACTTCCCCTCCGTAACGCGACAAATTTTTATCAAATTTGTAGTGAATTTGCCTTTGGTACACGTCTGCTCGTACGGGTTCCCACTGAGAAACAGAGTAGTCGACACATCCAATTTTTTCCATCACACTTTGCTCCACAGGACCTCCATCAAATAACTCCATCAGTGAATTAATCTGAACATGTATTAAAGTTTGTTATACTGATTCCTGTTTGGCAAGAATAAACATGCACGAATAATGAAAGATCTTACATAGAGATCGATAGCGGAGGAGAAGACATCCGACATTTTAGCATCTTCTAACCCTAAGAAGGACCCACTCTCTTCGCTATGCAGGTTTTTTGCTCCAGATTCTTCTTCTTCGAGTAACTGCATCTTCTGCTCAGGGGTCAAGGCTCTAGCTCTCCACAGAGCCATGATTGTCCTGTTGGTCATTTTTATTCTTATCTTAAAATTTAAAATAAGTTTTGATGAACAGAATCTTGCCATATAATCTTTTGCCGAAATTACCTGTTAGCAACACTGAATGAAACAAACGACTGGAACTGGAACCGCAGTCTTCCATCTGGGTCAGCTGCCTTAGCTCCATGCTTTGCATCCATACCTCTGCCTTTGCGCAAGATGATTAAAAGAGAAGGGCTTCCCATAGTTGCCAGTGATGGAGGAACCACTTGAATATCATCAATATCCTCCCAAAGAAAGAAGAACTTTGTCTTGTGTCCGAAAAGGTTCGAGTGGAAACCAATTATTCTAGGAGATAAAAAAATGCGACCCTGAAAAATAAGGAAGATGCCTCTTACAAAACCATAACCCTCCCACAATAGTGCATATCTGATGCTACTCCCCATTTTGCAGTCTAATCAGGTAGAACATGCCTATATTTGTAACTGGGTCATATAATCTACCACCAAATTTTTCGATATAATAAAATAAGCTTACACTGGTTTACGTAATCATGATTATAACAGCTACTAAGATGTAAATTAGATCTTGAGCACATGAAATGTTACACTATTTAAACGAGATTTTTAACGTCCAAAAAAATGATTAATGTGGGCAAGAAATAAGATAAATACCTGTGTAGGCATTTTACGCTTCAGATGACAAGTAAAATCGTTGATGAGAAACTCTTCTGGTGGCAGACCAAAGAGCTTTTGAAAGGCAGAATTCGTTTGAGGAGACCGCAATACTATCTACATGTTAAAAGGTTAAAAAGATGAAATTAGTATACTAAACTTGAAGGCCAAACCAGTAAAAGGATTGTCTAATACAAACATGAAAAAAACTTACCTTTTTCCCAACCTCTTTCTCCATTTTCGTTATGTATTCCATGACAACCTCATTACCTCGTGTATTGTTTAAGAAAACCCTCAAATGTAGCTTAGACTGACATGTCTGAGCTAAATTTCCCTCAAGAGGAATCCATACGTCAACCAAGTCCGATAAGTTAGACTTTACAAAGTTAATTTCAGCATGACCAAGGGATGTTGCTTCATCGAAAGGTCCATCAAAGTCATAAACATCAACATTCATCATAGATGGGGGATCATCCATAGCATCGAATTCAAAAACTTCTGAAACGTTAAAGATTGATAATTAGAAGAACAAAAATTACATTAGAAGTCAACAGAAAAAAAGCCAATGTAAGCAAAAAGTTATTGATTTGATCATTGGTGTGCGTTTCATTTAATTCCATGCATGGGACAGTACAATGGTCATACTATGATTTAAAATCTTCTAATAAATTTAAAACAAGATTGTGCATAAATGGCAAATGAATTGCCAGTGTGGCACCATAATTTCAAAATTCCAGGCCAAATGAGTTGAAAGAAGTATTTCCTTGTTAATCCGAATGATGATAACTAGCAACCTTTACACTACCAGTTTACCATACTGACAAACCAGTATCGAGAGGGGATATTAGAACAGGATAGGATTGTAGAGTAAAATTTCACCCTGATAGAATACGACGCATGTGTGTATGAATATTGTTTAAACCCAACCTCAACTCTACCATTGACTTAAAGAAACTACCAAAGAATATTTAATAAAAAAACAATTCGAAAAAAAAAATTACAAGATCTAGCTGGAAGTATGTAAGGTTTTGCTAATGCTGAGATAATAAAGCACTAAACCATGAGGTGTTAGAAGAACATTGCCCAAAGTTAAATGAGTAGTTACCATTCCACTGAGGGTTTAGCATTTGGAACTTGATTGAGCTTGTTTTAGTTTTTCCATTGCAAGAAAAGATGACATAAGGATCAGAATATCCAGTCGAGTCCACAGCTGCTAGGTTACTACCTTCTATTAAAGCGACAGTTAATAACCATCCATCCCCTTGTGCTTTGACCCCATGATCACTGCCTGCAGATTCATATACTGAACTCAATACACAGGATATGCAACACCATGAAATGTTTAACATTATTCAACACTTGAAACAAGAAGTACTATTTGAAAGTAATTGAGTTGCGTGGGGCAAATTGATGTTAGACCATAAACAAATCATTACCTCTTTGCTTCTTGGCCTGTAGGTAGCGTCCTACCGTGTTTAGAAAAAGCCGCCCTCGTAGAACAAGAACTCCGCAGACAACAATTTCACCTATTGAATCTGGTAAGTCTAGGCCAGGAAATTCAAGACCCTGGATTGTACTAGGATTTGCAAGAATGATGTGAATGAGAACATACAATATTGCAAATACTGTAGATACCACTGTAAAGTTCCCAAAGAACCGATATGCTAATTTCCAGCCAGACTCTTTCTCAGTTTGCAAAGAAGCTAAAATCTGCTCCTTGCTCGTGGCAGTTTCTTTTAAATCAATGGGTTTGATACTCTGTGATAAGAAATCAGCAAACTGACTATAGCTATCCTTCAAACCTTGCCTTGCTCCGTTTTCAATCATTGATTTCATCATTGTGCTCTGCAGAAAATTCATGCGCCAAGATATTACCAAACGTGATGATTGTTCTTCAGACGGCAACGCAGGGCCTGGCATTATAGAGAAAAGAACCTCTGTCCTGAAAGAGCTACCAAAAGGAACATCAGGGGTGCTTACACTTGACAGGACAGCAAAATTTGTCCCATCAGCCTTCAGATAAGTCTGCTCATCTGTAGCTGCCACAGCCTTCACTAATCTTGTTGCAGCTTTCGTGTATGTGACCACTCTTTTTAAGGTCTCTCCACCATTTTCTAGTCTCCAAGGTCCAGCTTGCAATTCAGTTGTTCCTTGAATGTCAGCTAGTGATTGCCAAAAACTTGAACTCGGTGAAAAGAGAAATGAGTTCAGATCACCTGGAGCAGTACAATAAGATTGATCAAGAAGTACACCTCCAGGCAAATCTGCAGGCATTTCAACTCCTTGTAACTTTGGTTTTATGATTTTCAATAATTCGTCGTATGGGACATCAGAGCCAGCATCAACTGTTTGCACTGCCAAAGTTTCGTTTGTTGATGAAACTTGAACTTTTTCTGGGCTAACATCCCTACTGGAAGAACAAGTGGTCCCAGCATTTTTCCCACCAAAAAACTGACACACTCGATCCACAAAAGTAGCTGCATTCATTTTGTCTTCCTTGAGAGGGTCCATTTCATTAGTTTCTGACACAGCAGTTAGTTCTGTATCACCATTGGAAGAGACTGAATTCCTTCCCTTTGTTAACTCACTTGACCTATCAGAGTTTGATATGAGATCATCAGAAACAGAACGCACCGCTTGTTCAATGTGTTTCTGATACAAGGATATAGTGAGACAGATTTCTCCTGCAGGATAAAACCACAAAGTACATTACTTCCATAATCATACTTGCAAACAGCAATGAGAACAAAAGAAAGCCATTGCGACACAAAGTACATTACTTCCATAATCATATTTGCAAACAGCAATGAGAACAAAAGAAAAAGCCATTACGAAACAGAGACTAAATAAGCATTTAAGAAAGATGAGTTATAAAAAAAGTTGTCCATTGAAACATGAGCTGATGTAAAGAATAACACAAACAATCCTAGCAACTATATTAACAGATTTTTCAATCATCATCTGTATGCGTGGAAGGAGGCACATTACCACAATCTTTGCTCTTCAACTTTTTGCCCTTGGGCTGCAACTGATACCAGGTCGTTCCAAGTGACAAATTGTTAGAATCCAATACTTTGGACAGTGGAACCTTCACCTGGCCCAGAAAATCATCAGTGAAGTACTTATCTTCATCCAAGACACTCACTATGAGCTCCTCACTAAGGTCTCCCACTCGAAAGTTAAATTCTTCATCCCAAAAAGGGTTGAGATTCTTTTTCACCACTTTAGTTTTCGCTCGGTGTTTTCCTAGCTGTAATTTCACATAAGGATCACTCAAACCATTCAGATCCATAGCTTGAAGGTTCCGGGCTTCAATAACATGCACCAAGAGCTTCATTGAAGGCGCCGAAAGTATTGCACACTACAGGGAAGTAGCAGCCGTTTGAACAAGGGCAAAATCTGATAACCTTTGAGGATTTAGTTGTTTCTGGTTGGTTTTGCAGTACATTCAGAGATTTGGGAGGAGAATCTAACGATGTCAACGACGAAAAAGAGAGAAAAGGGGACAAAAATAATAAATTAGAATCTGGAAGAAAAAAAAAGGTTTCCTGACAATCTTAACCTTAGTTGTACCCTCCTCTGATCAGATTAAAACGAAAATCCAACAACGGCCCTAAATATCGAATGATAGTGAAATCAAAATCATAAACAAAGAGCGGCGTGGAGAAAAATAAGAAATCTTGAAAGCATCACTGAATAGTCGATCCAAGCACAAGAATAAGATCGGGGCTTCCTAGGGAAGACATCGACGAGGCAATCAAAATCGAGTATTGCGCGCAAACTTTGGCCAGCTACAGGGAACCCTAACTTCTCGATCCCGCATCCTAAAGAAGGAAATCCGAACACGAAACAAGGGAGAAAAAAGGAAAGGAGGAGGAGGAGGAGGAGGGAGAGACGAAGAGGAGAATAGGTCATAGAGAATAACTCACCTCGATCTCTCTCTCTCACTCCTGCCCCTTCTTTGCGTCTTCAGTCTCCCCGCGTTGTCCCTGTTGACTTTGAATCCTCCCGGGATTAAAATACCACACGTCAAAAAAATTGCTTTTTATCCGCCATGAAGAAACTGGTTTTTACCATCCCGTCAAATCCAACCACGCTCGAACGAACTCCATTGAACTCACTTCCGGAATCATCACCTTCTTCCTCCCTCAAAAATTTGCCCATTTACCGATCATCCGATCCAAATGTGTGTGTGATCGCTCAGTTCACTCCAGGCAACAACTGGCGATTTATTCGTGATTCCTGGAGAGTGAAAACAACCAAACAAATCGATAGAAGTATGCTTTGGAGAGAGGATGCGCCTACGCCCTACCGCGATCGATCTTGGAAGCTGCGCAGCAGAGCCGCCAACGGTGGAAAATAAAAAATAAAAATACTTTTTGTTCCTAATATTTTCTATAAATAATTCATTTCTTATCGTGTTAAATATATTGTAACGGGAAGGTTTGAGCTAACTAGAAACAATTAAGGAAATAAATTAATAACCGCTTGTTATCGTCGGACTTAATTAGGAAGGATAACACATTTTATGCCCTCTAGGCTAAGCCCTCTGAGTTAGTTACAATATAGTAAATTTGTAGCAAGAATTCAAATCCTAGTAAAGTCAGACAATACCTTTTTACGATATTGAAGTTTCTCGATTATCATGACCACCTTTTGCAGAAGAGGACTTATGATATTGAAATTCATCTATATTTTTTTATTATTTTCATAATTAATAAAAAAAATTTATAGAATCGGATTGAACCTCTAATTAATTGGATCGGAAGGATTAGATATCTAAATTAAAAAAATAATATAATTAAATTTTTTAATTATATTTATTCTTATTTAAAATTATTTAAGTCATTAATTTTTATAATCATTATTTTTTTAAAAAAAATAAATTTTATATTTAATAAATAAAATGTTGTTTAATTTTAAAAAATTATTTTATGATTTTCTTTAATAAAAGATGGAATCTGTTACCCTAATGGTCTCACATAATTGGTCTCACGATCATCTGTGAGAAGGTAAATCAAGAAGCTGCAGTTGACCATAAATTATTTCATGATTCTTTTCAGCAAAAAGGTGGAATCCGTCACCTCAGCAGTCTCACATTGTCGATCCCACGACCATCTGTGATGAGATAAATCGAGAAACTGTAGTTAGCCACAATGAAGAATGTAAGAAAGTAAATCGAGAAGCTATAGTTGGTCACGATGAAAGGAGGACCTTTCAACTTAATTCTATCATAACCAATTTAATTATGTATCGGAGGCTCTTTGATGATTTCATTATCATTGATGGTAATCAAATGATGCTCATTGTAAAATATTTTTTTTTGTAAAATGAAAATTTTAAAATATTAATTATTGGATGAGGAGTCGTCCGGCAAATCAAGAGGAAGATTTGATCCGTCTTAAGCACAAGATCGAAATATCTGAACTATAAAAAAAAAAATACTATTTAAAATCATCGACGACTGACGAAGGAAGGAGGAAGGCGGC
Organism: Curcuma longa; assembly: GCF_044706935.1. Lineage (NCBI taxonomy): Eukaryota > Viridiplantae > Streptophyta > Magnoliopsida > Zingiberales > Zingiberaceae > Curcuma > Curcuma longa. Next base: position 3,773,412 of record NC_133872.1, on the reverse strand, counting down.
TAAGGCATTTGCGAATATAAAATTTATGTGTGTGTTTTTTTAAACTAATTTTAGTTGACAAAGGAAATTTCAACCGAATGATCGAGCATTTTGCCATTAACTCCTTAATTTAATCGTTATAGGACGAAGAGCAGATGGCTTACGAATTTTATATTAAAAAAGCGAACGTCAAGATAGAAATAAAAAATAATTAAATATGGATGATAATTTTGACTTCGCCTGCCGAAAGGATTTGCATGTGAAGAAAAAAACACTGAAAAATTAAAATAATGGAAAAACAATTTTTTTTCATAGGTTCCAGAAGAAACATCTTTGTCAATTGTTGAAGTCTTTGTCGAACCAACCATATGAAAAGGTTGAAGAGTTGTAATTCAATTAATAAATAATGCATAATAAATAAATATTTTTAAATGCAAATTAGGAATGGGTTTTGTTTGGCTCAATTAGTGTGATCATCGCTCATGGAAATAAGGCAATTCATTGCTTGATCTAAAAAGCACAATGTAACTCCTCAGATATGATACAACGATAAATATTTAAGAGATTAATTAAGTATTTAATCAGGAGAGAGGATCATTTACCTCCAAAATTAATTAAGTTTGTAAGGATATAGACACCTAAATTATCAAATAATAATAATAATAATAAGCACAATGTAGACGATTGATTGTGGTTCAACGAGCTACAATAGCACATGGTCACACTACTTAAGCCAACTAAAACTAGCACAGGCAAGCAAGCTAGATAAGTCAAATAGGCTAGATGGTGCAACGAGTTCTAATTAGACGAACTACTTCAACACGCCACCCCAATGACTTTACACAGTCGATCTTACGATCATCTATGAGGAGGTAAATCGGAAAGTTGCAGTTGGCTACTACGAGAGAGGGATATTGTTTTGACTTTATCGAAATTCGATCTTTGTCCATTTCAATAAGCCTGTCTCGTGATAACCAATTCAACCATGCCCTGGGGGCCTAATTAGATGAACTAGGCTAAGCATGTAGAATGCGTAAATGATGTTAAGTTCGAAAATATGTTAATTGATGCAAATAAGATAATTGAACAAAAAGAGTAGTATAAGCTAAATATATTGGTTGTTAAATTCAGTGATTAACTCAATGAGACCCAGTCAAAGTAATGAACAAATTAATCTTTTCTTAGTAGTATATTTTTAAAATTTTATTTTACACTTTACAATTTAAAATCGCTTAACGAGAGCGATGTTTTAACAAATTTGCAGTAAATTATAGCATTCGTTGATCAAATCATTATTTAACTTTTCAAACTAATTCCAAATTGTGGCGCAATAGATTTGACTTTTTGCCGTTTCAACCTCAATTTTCTTATAATGAAACAGGTGCTCTAGTTGATTTGTAGACTGAGACATCAATCCAAGAGTCGTTAAATAATGCCTAAAAAATAAGAAATTAACAAGTGCCTAAGATTAACACAATAAATTAATTTTAAAATATTTTATAAAATAATTAATGGAATAATGACTTCTAGTAAATTAATTAAAAAATGATTATTTTACCTTAAATACAAAAATTATTAAAAATGACAAAGTTAAATTATTGATTATTTTGCTTATCTATTTTTTCATGTTTTCGAAAATCAATCAAAATGAATTTCTTTCTTTTTCATTATTCTTTTGTTTGGCAAACTATAAAATAAGATGTTAATTATCATACATATTAAATTGTTCAGTTTTAATTTGATTTCTCCTCGTGAATTACTATTTTCACCTAATTTCATTATTATAGATGGTTGAGTATTCAATATCCTAAACAAACACAGTACATAAATTTCTTGTTGTCTTGACAAAATGTATTTGAATAAATTTATAAATATACAGACAAATTAAAAAAATTAGAATTCTAAACTAAGAATTAAAGAATAGGCATAAAACTGATCGAGTTCCACTGGTGAACTAGATTTTTTTTTCTTTTTCAGAATTTAAATTTAGTTCACTCAAAAAACATTTACATACTTCTAAAACCATTACGTTAAAATATCACACGTCAGCCAAGCAGAATATCTTAATCGGCCTCCGTACGGTACAACAGATAACATCACATCAAGTCCGTCCATTCCACCGCCCTGCGGGCCAATTCGCCCACCCAACCGTCCATCAAAGACGTCCCCCATCCCGACGACGTGGCGAGCCGTCGAACACCCAACCCGTCGCCATGTGCTCCCCATCAGCAACCATTTGGTAAGATCTCCAATGCCCGCTATGACTCAAAGAGTGCTATCTTCTCTTGACCCGTAACTAACTACCCGTCTCCATCACCTGATGTAAACTCCTAACCGCTTCGCAACATTAAAATCAACGTTTTTGTGCCACACGCCATTAATTAAATGATATATATAATAATTTTAGAAAATATATATTTTAGTGGGGTTGATAGAGAATGCTCTTAATTATTGATAAAATCACCAATAATAATATAAATTTAGATTTATTTGTTATTATCTCTAGATTTTGTATGGATTAACGGCAGAAAAAGAAAAGGTATTTAATGGTGAAGTTCGATGATTTAATCACCTAGGCATAAAAGCGGCCTGTAGAATCGAGCCAATGACTATGATTAGATTAAGACGAAGGATCGACGATTCCTGGGAGATCGTACGATGTTGGGCTCCACTGGGCAGGCCCAATTTGGAGACGCGAGCCAATACGGGTTTGATCTTGAAGTCCGGCCCCGATGGGCTACCGCCTCGGCCTTCTCTCGCGCCGGCGATGGGTCCGGGAAGATGATGTACCCCAGGAGCGCCGATGGAATCGTCGCCAAGCCATGGACGGTCGAATGTCCCCATTATGGTTGCTTCTGGGAGAGGCGGATCCGAACCCGGTAGTTGCCCTGATCGATCAGGTTGGGACGCGATCTGGGAGCAAGGGGCGAATCGGAGAACGGAGCGGAGGTGGACGCGACGGCAATGGGTGATGCCGTGCCGGTGGAGTCGTCGATGCTGGATC
>NC_133872.1:3757596-3770329 GCF_044706935.1 Curcuma longa | reverse complement strand
GGTGCTCTTCAGCCAAGCTATCCCCAATGACACGATCACATTGCATGCTCTCAGTTTAGGGGACAGATCCTCGATTTGATATCTCAAGTGAAGCTGCAGAAAAAAAGAAGGTGAGACAAATTCTGATGATATATGCACATCGCGACTCCAAATTATGATCTTGCGAGATAATGCTTACGTTGAAATAGTCCCCGAGCAGAACACCTTGGAGAGCCATCACTTCTTCAATCAGCCATCCTTTTTTATCAGGCAGAGGAGATTTTTGCTGGGTGCTTGTCACTTCCCCTCCGTAACGCGACAAATTTTTATCAAATTTGTAGTGAATTTGCCTTTGGTACACGTCTGCTCGTACGGGTTCCCACTGAGAAACAGAGTAGTCGACACATCCAATTTTTTCCATCACACTTTGCTCCACAGGACCTCCATCAAATAACTCCATCAGTGAATTAATCTGAACATGTATCGAAGTTTGTTATACTGATTCCTGTTTGGCAAGAATAAACATGCACGAATAATGAAAGATCTTACATAGAGATCGATAGCGGAGGAGAAGACATCCGACATTTTAGCATCTTCTAACCCTCAAGAAGGACCCACTCTCTTCGCTATGCAGGTTTTTTGCTCCAGATTCTTCTTCTTCGAGTAACTGCATCTTCTGCTCAGGGGTCAAGGCTCTAGCTCTCCACAGAGCCATGATTGTCCTGTTGATCATTTTTATTCTTATCTTAAAATTTAAAATAAGTTTTGATGAACAGAATCTTGCCATATAATCTTTTGCCGAAATTACCTGTTAGCAACACTGAATGAAACAAACGACTGGAACTGGAACCGCAGTCTTCCATCTGGGTCAGCTGCCTTAGCTCCATGCTTTGCATCCATACCTCTGCCTTTGCGCAAGATGATTAAAAGAGAAGGGCTTCCCATAGTTGCCAGTGATGGAGGAACCACTTGTATATCATCAATATCCTCCCAAAAAGAAGAACTTTGTCTTGTGTCCGAAAAGGTTCGAGTGGAAACCAATTATTCTAGGAGATAAAAAAATGCGACCCTGAAAAATAAGGAAGATGCCTCTTACAAAATCATAACCCCCCACAATAGTGCATATCTGATGCTACTCCCCCATTTTGCAGTCTAATCAGGTAGAACATGCCTATATTTGTAACTGGGTCATATAATCTACCACCTAATTTTTCGATATAATAAAACAAGCCTACACTGGTTTACGTAATCATGATTATAACAGCTACTAAGATGTAAATTAGATCTTGAGCACATGAAATGTTACACTATTTAAACGAGATTTTTAACGTCCAAAAAAATGATTAATGTGGGCAAGAAATAAGATAAATACCTGTGTAGGCATTTTACGCTTCAGATGACAAGTAAAATCGTTGATGAGAAACTCTTCTGTGGCAGACCAAAGAGCTTTTGAAAGGCAGAATTCGTTTGAGGAGACCGCAATACTATCTACATGTTAAAAGGTTAAAAAGATGAAATTAGTATACTAAACTTGAAGGCCAAACCAGTAAAAGGATTGTCTAATACAAACATGAAAAAAACTTACCTTTTTCCCAACCTCTTTCTCCATTTTCGTTATGTATTCCATGACAACCTCATTACCTCGTGTATTGTTTAAGAAAACCCTCAAATGTAGCTTAGACTGACATGTCTGAGCTAAATTTCCCTCAAGAGGAATCCATACGTCAACCAAGTCCGATAAGTTAGACTTTACAAAGTTAATTTCAGCATGACCAAGGGATGTTGCTTCATCGAAAGGTCCATCAAAGTCATAAACATCAACATTCATCATAGATGGGGGATCATCCATAGCATCGAATTCAAAAACTTCTGAAACGTTAAAGATTGATAATTAGAAGAACAAAAATTACATTAAAAGTCAACAGAAAAAAAGCCAATGTAAGCAAAAAGTTATTGATTTGATCATTGGTGTGCGTTTCATTTAATTCCATGCATGGGACAGTACAATGGTCATACTATGATTTAAAATCTTCTAATAAATTTAAAACAAGATTGTGCATAAATGGCAAATGAATTGCCAGTGTGGCACCATAATTTCAAAATTCCAGGCCAAATGAGTTGAAAGAAGTATTTCCTTGTTAATCCGAATGATGATAACTAACAACCTTTACACTACCAGTTTACCATACTGACAAACCAGTATCGAGAGGGGATATTAGAACAGGATAGGATTGTAGAGTAAAATTTCACCCTGATAGAATACGACGCATGTGTGTATGAATATTGTTTAAACCCAACCTCAACTCTACCATTGACTTAAAGAAACTACCAAAGAATATTTAATAAAAAAACAATTCGAAAAAAAATTTACAAGATCTAGCTGGAAGTATGTAAGGTTTTGCTAATGCTGAGATAATAAAGCACTAAACCATGAGGTGTTAGAAGAACATTGCCCAAAGTTAAATGAGTAGTTACCATTCCACTGAGGGTTTAGCATTTGGAACTTGATTGAGCTTGTTTTAGATTTTCCATTGCAAGAAAAGATGACATAAGGATCAGAATATCCAGTCGAGTCCACAGCTGCTAGGTTACTACCTTCTATTAAAGCGACAGTTAATAACCATCCATCCCCTTGTGCTTTGACCCCATGATCACTGCCTGCAGATTCATATACTGAACTCAATACACAGGATATGCAACACCATGAAATGTTTAACATTATTCAACACTTGAAACAAGAAGTACTATTTGAAAGTAATTGAGTTGAGTGGGGCAAATTGATGTTAGACCATAAACAAATCATTACCTCTTTGCTTCTTGGCCTGTAGGTAGCGTCCTACCGTGTTTAGAAAAAGCCGTCCTCGTAGAACAAGAACTCCGCAGACAACAATTTCACCTATTGAATCTGGTAAGTCTAGGCCAGGAAATTCAAGACCCTGGATTGTACTAGGATTTGCAAGAATGATGTGAATGAGAACATACAATATTGCAAATACTGTAGATACCACTGTAAAGTTCCCAAAGAACCGATATGCTAATTTCCAGCCAGACTCTTTCTCAGTTTGCAAAGAAGCTAAAATCTGCTCCTTGCTCGTGGCAGTTTCTTTTAAATCAATGGGTTTGATACTCTGTGATAAGAAATCAGCAAACTGACTATAGCTATCCTTCAAACCTTGCCTTGCTCCGTTTTCAATCATTGATTTCATCATTGTGCTCTGCAGAAAATTCATGCGCCAAGATATTACCAAACGTGATGATTGTTCTTCAGACGGCAACGCAGGGCCTGGCATTATAGAGAAAAGAACCTCTGTCCTGAAAGAGCTACCAAAAGGAACATCAGGGGTGCTTACACTTGACAGGACAGCAAAATTTGTCCCATCAGCCTTCAGATAAGTCTGCTCATCTGTAGCTGCCACAGCCTTCACTAATCTTGTTGCAGCTTTCGTGTATGTGACCACTCTTTTTAAGGTCTCTCCACCATTTTCTAGTCTCCAAGGTCCAGTTTGCAATTCAGTTGTTCCTTGAATGTCAGCTAGTGATTGCCAAAAACTTGAACTCGGTGAAAAGAGAAATAAGTTCAGATCACCTGGAGCAGTACAATAAGATTGATCAAGAAGTACACCTCCAGGCAAATCTGCAGGCATTTCAACTCCTTGTAACTTTGGTTTTATGATTTTCAATAATTCGTCGTATGGGACATCAGAGCCAGCATCAACTGTTTGCACTGCCAAAGTTTCGTTTGTTGATGAAACTTGAACTTTTTCTGGGCTAACATCCCTACTGGAAGAACAAGTGGTCCCAGCATTTTTCCCACCAAAAAACTGACACACTCGATCCACAAAAGTAGCTGCATTCATTTTGTCTTCCTTGAGAGGGTCCATTTCATTAGTTTCTGACACAGCAGTTAGTTCTGTATCACCATTGGAAGAGACTGAATTCCTTCCCTTTGTTAACTCACTTGACCTATCAGAGTTTGATATGAGATCATCAGAAACAGAACGCACCGCTTGTTCAATGTTTTTCTGATACAAGGATATAGTGAGACAAATTTCTCCTGCAGGACAAAACCACAAAGTACATTACTTCCATAATCATACTTGCAAACAGCAATGAGAACAAAAGAAAGCCATTACGAGACAGAGACTAAATAAGCATTTAAGAAAGATGAGTTATAAGAAAACTTGTCCATTGAAACGAGCTGATGTAAAGAATAACACAAACAATCCTAGCAACTATATTAACAGATTTTTCAATCATCATCTGTATGCGTGGAAGGAGGCACATTACCACAATCTTTGCTCTTCAACTTTTTGCCCTTGGGCTGCAACTGATACCAGGTCGTTCCAAGTGACAAATTGTTAGAATCCAATACTTTGGACAGTGGAACCTTCACCTGGCCCAGAAAATCATCAGTGAAGTACTTATCTTCATCCAAGACACTCACTATGAGCTCCTCACTAAGGTCTCCCACTCGAAAGTTAAATTCTTCATCCCAAAAAGGGTTGAGATTCTTTTTCACCACCTTAGTTTTCGCTCGGTGTTTTCCTAGCTGTAATTTCACATAAGGATCACTCAAACCATTCAGATCCATAGCTTGAAGGTTCCGGGCTTCAATAACATGCACCAAGAGCTTCATTGAAGGCGCCGAAAGTATTGCACACTACAGGGAAGTAGCAGCCGTTTGAACAAGGGCAAAATCTGATAACCTTTGAGGATTTAGTTGTTTCTGGTTGGTTTTGCAGTACATTCAGAGATTTGGGAGGAGAATCTAACGATGTCAACGACGAAAAAGAGAGAAAAGGGGACAAAAATAATAAATTAGAATCTGGAAGAAAAAAAAAAGGTTTCCTGACAATCTTAACCTTAGTTGTACCCTCCTCTGATCAGATTAAAACGAAAATCCAACAACGGCCCTAAATATCGTATGATAGTGAAATCAAAATCATAAACAAAGAGCGGCGTGGAGAAAAATAAGAAATCTTGAAAGCATCACTGAATAGTCGATCCAAGCACAAGAATAAGATCGGGGCTTCCTAGGGAAGACATCGACGAGGCAATCAAAATCGAGTATTGCGCGCAAACTTTGGCCAGCTACAGGGAACCCTAACTTCTCGATCCCGCATCCTAAAGAAGGAAATCCGGACACGAAACAAGGGAGAAAAAAGGAAAGGAGGAGGAGGAGGAGGAGAAGAGGGAGAGACGAAGAGGAGAATAGGTCATAGAGAATAACTCACCTCGATCTCTCTCACTCCTGCCCCTTCTTTGCTCCTTCAGTCTCCCCGCGTTGTCCCTGTTGACTTTGAATCCTCCCGGGATTAAAATACCACACGTCAAAAAAAATGCTTTTTATCCGCCATGAAGAAACTGGTTTTTACCATCCCGTCAAATCCATTCACGCTCGAACGAACTCCATTGAACTCACTTCCGGAATCATCACCGTCTTCTTCCCTCAAAGATTTGCCCATTTACCGATCATCCGATCCAAATGTGAGTGTGATCTCTCAGTTCACTCCAGGCAACAACTGGCGATTTATTCGTGATTCCTGGAGAGTGAAAACAACCAAACAAATCGATAGAAGTATGCTTTGGAGAGAGGATGCGCCAACCGCGATCGATCTTGGAAGCTGCGCAGCAGAGCCGCCAACGGTGGAAAATAAAAAATAAAAACACTTTTTGTTCCTGATATTTTCTATAAATAAATCATTTCTTATCGAGTTAAATATATTGTAACGGGAAGGTTTTGAGCTAACTAGAAACAATTAAGGAAATAAATTAATAACCGCTTGATTAGTCGTCGGACTTAATTAGGAAGGATAACACATTTTATGCCCTCTAGGCTAGGCTAGGCTAGGCTAGGCTAGGCTAGAGGACTTATATTGCCTCCGGGGTATAATTGAGTTGGTTACAATGTAGTAAATTTGTAGAAGAGGACAAGGGTTTAAATTCTAGCAAAGTCAGACAATACCTTTCTGCGTCGTGACCAATCGTAGTTTCTCGATTATCATGGCCACCTTTTGCAGAAGAGGACTTATGATATTGAAATTCATCTATATTTTTTTATTTATTTTCATAATTAATAAAAAAAATTTATAGAATCGGATTGAACCTCTAATTAATTGGATCGGAAGAATTAGATATCTAAATTACAAAAATAATATAATTAAAATTTTTAATTATATTTATTCTTATTTAAAATTATTTAAGTCATTAATTTTTATAATCATTATTTTTTTAAAAAATAAATTTTATATTTAATAAATAAAATGTTGTTTAATTTTAAAAAATTATTTTATGATTTTCTTTAATAAAAGATGGAATCTGTTACCCTAATGGTCTCACATAGTTGGTCCCACGACCATCTGTGAGAAGTTAAATCGAGAAATTACAGTTGACCATGAATTATTTCATGATTCTTTTCAGCAAAAAGGTGGAATCCATCACCTCAACAGTCTCACATTGTCGATCCCACGACCATCTGTGATGACATAAATCGAAAAGCTACAGTTAACCACAATGAAAAATGTAAGAAAGTAAATCGAGAAGCTGTAGTTGGTCACGACAAAGGAGGACCTTTCAACTTAACTCTGTCATAACCAATTTAATTATGTATCGGAGGCTCTTTGATGATTTCATTATCATTGATGGTGATCAAATGATGCTCATTGTAAAATATTTTTTTTCTAAAATGAAATTTTAAAATATTAATTATTGGATGAGAAGTCGTCCGAGCAAATCAAGAGGAAGATTTGATCCGTCTTAAGCACAAGATCGAAATATCTGAATTATAAAAAAAATACTATTTAAAATCATCGACGACTGACTAAGGAAGGAGGAAGGCGGCTAAGGCATTTGCGAATATAAAATTTATGTGTGTGTTTTTTTAAAACTAATTTTAGTTGACAAAGGAAATTTCAACCGAATGATCGAGCATTTTGCCATTAACTCCTTAATTTAATCGTTATAGGACGAAGAGTAGATGGCTTACGAATTTTATATTAAAAAAGTGAACGTCAAGATAGAAATAAAAAATAATTAAATATGGATGATAATTTTGACTTCGCCTCCCGAAAGGATTTGCATGTGAAGAAAAAAACACTGAAAAATTAAAATAATGGAAAAAACAATTTTTTCATGAATTCCAGAAGAACCATCTTTGTCAACCGTTGAAGTCTTTGTCGAACCAACCATATGAAAAGGTTGAAGAGTTGTAATTCAATAAATAAATAATGCATAATAAATAAATATTTTTAAATGCAAATTAGGGATGGGTTTTGTTTGGCTCAATTAGTGTGATCATCGCTCATGGAAATAAGGCAATTCATTGCTTGATCTAAAAAGCACAATGTAGCTCTTCGGATATGGTACAACGATAAAATAATCAAGAGATTGATTAAATATTTAATCAAGAGGAAGGATCATTTACCTCCAAAATTAATTAAGTTTGTAAGGATATAGACACCTAAATTATCAAATAATAATAAGCACAATGTAGGCGATTGATTATGGTTCAACGAGCTACAATAGCACATGGCCACACTACTTAAGCCAACTAAAACTAGCACAGGCAAGCAAGCTAGATAAGTCAAATAGGCTAGATGGTGCAACGAGTTCTAATTAGACGAACTACTTCAACACGCCACCCCAATGACTCTACACAGTTGGTCATACGATCATATATGAGGAGGTAAATCGTTGGCTACTACGAAGAGGGATATTGTTTTGACTTTATCGAAATTCCCTTGTCCACTTCAGCAAGTCTGCCTCGTGGTAACCAACTCAACCATGCCCTGGGGGCCTAATTAGATGAACTAGGCTAAGCATGTAAAATGCGTAAATGATGTTAAGTTCGAAAATATGTTAATTGATGCAAATAAGATTATTGAACAAAAAGAGTAGTATATGCTAAATATGTTGGTTGTTAAATTCAGTGATCTAACTCAATGAGACCCGTCCAAGTAATGCACAAATTAATCTTTTCTTAGTAGTATATTTTTAAAATTTTATTTTACACTTTTCAATTTAAAATCGCTTAACGAGTGCGATGTTTTAACAAATTTGCAGTAAATTATAGCATTCGTTGATCAAATCATTATTTAACTTTTCAAACTAATTCCAAATTGTGGCGCAATAGATTTGACTTTTTGCCGTTTCAACCTCAATTTTCTTATAATGAAAAAGGTGCTCTAGTTGATTTGTAGGGTGAGACATCAATCCAAGAGTCGTTAAATAATGCCTAAAAAATAAGAAATTAACAAGTGTCTAAAATTATCACAATAAATTAATTTTAAAATATTTTATAAAATAATTAATGGAATAATGACTTCTACTAAATTAATTAAAAAATGATTATTTTACCTTAAATACAAAAATTATTAAAAATGACAAAGTTAAATTATTGATTATTTTGCTTATCTATTTTTTCATGTTTTCGAAAATCAATCAAAATGAATTTCTTTCTTTTTCATTATTCTTTTGTTTGGCAAACTATAAAATAAGATGTTAATTATCATACATATTAAATTGTTCAGTTTTAATTTGATTTCTCCTCGTGAATTACTATTTTCACCTAATTTCATTATTATAGATGGTTGATTATTCAATATTCTAAACAAACATAGTACATAAATTTCTTGTTGTCTTGACAAAATGTATTTGAATAAATTTATAAATATACAAACAAATTAAAAAAAAACTTAGAATTCTAAACTAAGAATTAAAGAATAGGCATAAAACTGATCGAGTTCCACTGGTGAACTAGATTTTTTTTTCTTTTTCAGAATTTAAATTTAGTTCACTCAAAAAACATTTACATACTTCTAAAACCATTACGTTAAAATATCTTCACACGTCAGCCAAGCAGAATATCTTAATCGGCCTCCGTACGGTACAACAGATAACATCACATCAAGTCCGTCCATTCCACCGCCCTGCGGGCCAATTCGTCCACCCAACCGTCCATGAAAGACGTTCCCCATCCCGACGACGTGGCGAGCCGTCCAACACCCAACCCGTCGCCATGTGCTCCCCATCAGCAACCATTTGGTAAGATCTCCAATGCCCGCTATGACTCAAAAAGTAGCGCTATCTTCTCTTGACCCGTAACTAACTACCCGTCTCCATCACCTGATGTAAACTCCTAACCGCCTCGCAACATTAAAATCAACGTTTTTGTGCCACACGCCATTAATTAAATGATATATATAATAATTTTAGAAAATATATATTTTAGTGGGGTTGATAAGATGCTCTTAATTATTAAAGTAGATAATAATATAAACTTCCATTTATTTGTTATTATCTATAATTTTTGTATGGATTAACAGCAAGAAAGAAAAGGTATTTAATGGTGAGGCTCGATTTAATCACCTAGGCGTGGAAGAACGAGCGTGTCGGAGTCGGACCAATGGCTCTGATTCCAGTACGACGAAGGATCGACGATTCCTGGGAGATCGTACAATGTGGGCTCCACTGGGCAGGCCCAATTTGGAGACACGAGCCCAATTTGGGTTTGATCTGCGAATCCCGGCCCGATCGGCTCCGCCTCGGGCTTCTCTCGCGCCGGCGATGGGTCCGGGAAGATGAATCCCAGGAGCGCCGATGGAATCGTCGCCAAGCCATCGACAGTCGAGGTTTCCATTATGGTTGCTTCTGGGAGAGGCGGATCCGAACCCGGTAGTTGCCCTAATCGAGGATTAGGGTTGGGGACGCAGATCTGGGAGGCGAGAAGGGGCGAATCGGAGAACGGAGCGGAGGTGGACGCGACGGCAATGGGTGATGCCGTGCCGGTGGAGTCGTCGATGCTGGATCTGGCGGCGGAAGAGGGATGCCGGCGGCGAGATGCGTTCTTGTCGGAAGAAGCGGCAGGGGATGTAGCTTTGGAGGAGCGTTTGGACTTGCGGCAGCCGCCACCGAACGGGACGTCGCGGAGGACGCCACCCATGGTCCAGTAGCGGCGGCAGGCCTTGCAGAAGTGACGGGGCTGCGAGAGGTTGTAGTTGTTGTAGTAGCAGAACTTCGTGTTGGTGGAGTCGCAGCGCGGGCACTTCACCGGCGGAGGAGGCGGTTGATTCTGCGGGGAAGCCAACGCCGGGTAGCCGAGGAGTCCGCCTCCTCCGCCACCGCCTCCGCCGCTGAAGACGCTGCCGTGGAAGGGCGGTAAATCCTGCATCAATTTCCTGGTGAAAGGGAGAAAGATGGAGTTCGGCCTTCACGAAGAAGAACAGAAGGCGAAAGCGATCGCCGAGAGAGAGAAGCCGCCGTCGATCTAGTGTGGTGGGAGGTTGCTGATGTTGTGTTTATATGGACCGCATAATATGCGACTACTTTCACTTCTTTCCCTTAATATTCAAATAATTACAAGATACTCCTCCAATCAATATTAGAAAATTTAATAACTGTTATCTGTCGACATCAATGAGACGCAACGACAAGGGCGAAATTTTTAATTTTTTTATTTTTAATCCGGAAGCTCTTTTCTTAATACTATAAAATACAAGGGCTTCATGAAATAAAAATATTATAAATTTATTCGTCTATTATTTCATAATAAATAAATAATGAAAACATATAAATAATTTAATCTTTCTTACGAAATAAATATCTCAATTTTTAAATATGTCCTCTCCAAGTAAACTAAGATAATCGATAATAGATCCAACATGTGATTCAAATTGGCTTATTTATTTATTCTTTGAGTTGTTTATGAAAAAGTTTAATGGTTACTTATTCTTACGAGATTTCGTTGTGAATCGCTCGTGTCAAAGGAATAATCACGAAGAAAAACTCCTCAAGTTTTCACAAATTAAATCCTTCAGTATGGCATCCTTTCCTCTTCTCCGACTGCCGGATATCACCTTCCTCTCCTTCTCTGCTTCGCAACTTGGACGCACACACAACACTGGTCTGATCGCCCCCTTCTCAGGGCATTCCTGTCCCTTTTAATAGGGAGAGGCCGCATCTTACACGGAGTGCACTCCGTGGCATGGGCAGCGTGAGTAGTTACGATAACTACTAACATCTCCCACTTGTTCAAGTGAAGCCACAAAGACAAATAGTCACAAAGACCATGAAGAGATATCTAGCTACGTAGACTAAATAAAATCGGAGTGCATAGTCACATAGACTAAAAGAACAACCAATTTATACATAGGAAAATGGTTCGTGTAACAACAAGCACATTAAGCATTCATTGCTAAGAAAGTTATTACACCTTATATAGCTGCTCATAAGCAATCGATGCTAAGAAAAATTATTACACCTAACTTAGCCGCTCCCCAAATAGTATATAACCGTTTTCTGAATGATACACAGTCATTTGTCTGATGGCTCATAACCATCATCTAGGTAACCCACAGTCGTTCTCCATTAATACATAAATTACTCTTCTATAGTACATAACTATTTTTCTGTACTCATTATGTCTTGCTATTTATCCAGATTAAATAATATTTATTTACATCAATATGAACATCTCAACCCCTCAGTTTGACTATCATGTTAAGAGCATGTTCCATATCTACAATATTCACAATCATTTCCATACATAACAGAAATGGATCGACCAGTGAATATTCTCAAAGAGATGTAAATATATTTAATCTTCCTTTTTAGCTTGAATTCTATTTTAATTAGTTGCTTTCCTAGTCATGTTCCATAGACCGAATCATCCATAGTCATAGGTTTACATGCTAAACTAGCAGACCCTGATTAAAATTTCAAGTAAACAGTTAAATAGTCACTTTAAGGCAAATGCTGAGATCAACATATAATCTCATAGGCTCAAATAGTAGAGAAGCAGAGATCTATTCTCCTACTACCCTTATTGTCGTCTTAGCACATGTGGTATGAATCACATGCTACGATGTTATTCTCTTTATGAAAAAGAACACATATTTTTTTCAAATCAACATCGTACAGATTTTGATTAAGACATTCCCAATGTTTAATCCGAAATCCAACACATAAATTCTTATTTGGCTGGCTATTAATGTTGGGTTGCAAGGGTGAAAACATAGTCTCACATCTAAAGTACATGGAAAAGATCATGGGGTTAAAAGGATGGAAAGTATCTCCATTGGTATGAGGCCTTTTGGGGAGAGCCTAAGAACAAAGCCATGAGAGCTTAGGCCCAAAGTGGACAATATCATACCATTGTGGAGATATTTTGATTCCATCAGAACTAACAAGTGGTATCAGAGCGAGACCGCTCTTCACCGGACTAACCGCCGGATGAGCCATGATCCAGATTTAACCATGTGGTTTGAACCTTAAACAAAGGAAGTGAGTACTCCCGTGTCTGAATCAAGAGGACCAGACACCAAGTAAAAAGTCCTAGTAGGTCGGGTGGACCGAGGGGCAAAAAGTCCTAGTTGCGACTAGGTGGGAAGTTCTAGTAGGTCGGGTGGATCGAGGGGCAAAAAGTTCTAGCTGCGGCTAGGTGGGAAGTCCTAGTAGGTCGGGTGGACCAAGGGGCAAAAAGTTCTGGTGGATCGAGGATTCAGACATCAAAAAATGACGTTAAGGGGGGTTTGTGGTCTTTTGTTTGAGAGGGGGATTGTTGGGTTGCAAGGGTGCAAACATAGTCCCACATCTAAAGTACATGGAAAAGATCATGAGGTTAAAAGGATAGAAAGTATCTCCATTGGTATGAGGCCTTTTGAGGAGAGCTTAAGAACAAAGCCATGAAGGCTTAGACCCAAAGTGGACAATATCATACCATTATGGAGATATTTTGATTTCATCGGAACTAACAATT
>NC_133872.1:3745845-3757496 GCF_044706935.1 Curcuma longa | reverse complement strand
AGAGATCCCTTGGATCTACAAGAATGCAGTAGTGAAACAACTCTGTACACAACTGGGTATATAAAATGTGCCCCTCATAGCACCCCCACATCTGATGTGCTACATCACGTAGGTTTTCAGGCAATGAACGAACCAAAGTCCAAATCCTGTACTTGTCTAGAATCGGAAAATCCTACATCTTTAGGCGCCAAAATAGTCTGTCCAATCTCCCCATGTGTCCATTGACTCCATAAGCTAGGTTATATTCTATCTCCTGGATAGCTTCCCTTTAGCTTATTATGCATCACATCGTGACAAGTCTTAGTAATAATCATCCGTGTCATCTGAAAAAATTAAAATTAATGAAGTTAGTACAAAACTGACAAACTAGCATATATACCAGCTTAATTCAATTTATACAGACATAAAATTAACACAAATAAATCAAGAAAAATAAATCTTCTTGATTTATAGGGGCTTTTGTCAACTGATCCTTTGACCAGTCAATCGGCACCTTGAAGACTCAACATGACAGTGTTCCATGAGAACTAAAACATCATGTCATTAGCTTCAAGCACCCTAGACACCTGAGCACCATACATGATATTTAGTTTTCTCATCATCTCCAGCCATATTGACTAAGCTTAGGATAAGTTGTTCAAACAACTTCTTACAATTATGAGTATGGTTGATCAATGCCAACTCTAGCAAGTCATGATTCGGTTGAACCAAATCAGAGTTATGCCGATCAAGTCCAATTTATACTTGGTTATGTCTACTCAAGTGTTGTCTTCATGTCAGAGCACTTGAGATTTCACTTGTTTTGGGTCATTTGGGCACATGGCTTCCAAATTAGGCCTCTTTAATTGAAAGCCCAAAATTTACCCAATTAGAAATCTGACCTAATTAGATTAATTGGTCTTCTAATGAAATCCAATTAATTCATGGACAACTCAATTAATTTGATCACTGCCCAATTATCAAGAATCTGGAAGCCCAATTAATTCTCATGGAATAGCCCAATTACATGAGCTTAATTGGGCATAATTAAACAACCCAATTATACTTTGATCAATATCTGAATGAAACTAATCTAAATAAGCATGAAGGTTGGAGTTTAGTGGTTAACATCTTGTGGAATTGTCGTGTAGACCTGGTTTGAATCTCAGCCACTAATTTTTTATTTTTATTTCCTTCTGTGCCCTAAAAGCACATTTATTCTCTTCAGTGCCCTAAAAACAATTCTGCCGCCTCTTGTGCCGCCGCACTTTGTTCTTTTTCTATCTTTCTATTCGTTCCCAAAACCATGTCTTCCGTCTGACCTAAATCTATCGTCGGCGCCAGCCTCGCCGCCTGTGCCGGTGTCAGCCTCAATAGCGCCACTGGAACCAATCTGGGAAGCTTCATCGGCTGCGGACAGTGCTGTTCTCGCGAGACCAACGCTGTTCACGTGCTGAACAGAAAAATCACGATGGGCTTGTGCGATGAACAGAGAAATCACGACCCTTGTGCGTTGAACAGAGAAATCGCGGCGCTTGTGCACTGAACAGAGAAATTGCGACGCTTGTGCACTGTTCTTGGCAGCAATTTTTCCAACAGATAAGCTTCTAAAAACATATCTCTAATACCAATGAAAGAGTTTAATGGTTACCTGTTCTTGTGAGATTTCGCTGCGGATCGCTTGTGTCGGAGGAATAATCATGAAGGAAAACTTATCAGGTTTCCACAAACTAAATCCTTCGGTATGACATCCTTTCCTCTTCTCTGGCTGCCTGATATCACCCTCCTCTCCTTCTCTGCTTTGCAACTTGGACGCACACACAACATTGGTTTGATCGTCCCCTACTCAGGGCTTTCCTCTCCCTTTTAATAGGGAGAGGTTGTATTCTACACGAAGTGCACAACCGTGGCGTGGGCAGTTATGTAACTGCTAATAGTTTAGAGCAACAATTCTCCTCCATCCAGGAGTGTGTGTTAACAGTGTTTCAAGGTAGAAAAAAAATAGAGAATAATGATTATAATTAAACAAATCGAAGTGTACACTGTGATTGGGGGTATGGTGTCCGGGGCAATGGTGCAATGGTAGGACATTCGGATTGTGATCCAGGGACCTATGGTTCGATCCCCAGCTACGGCGTATTTATAGGAATTTTCCTCCAAATGGGAAACGCAATCAAAGGATGTTGGACATCTGGATTGGCCGCCGTATGCGCTTCCCGATTTACCCTGGTGGTCGGTAGGAAACTTCCGTGGGACCAGGTCGGCCACCTCCAGGGGATTGAGTCCATGAGACTAACTGAGATTTATCATTTTTTTTGATTGGGAGTATGAAATTAATCATCTATGATTTTTTTGCTTGAATTCTTCTTATTTAATTTTTTGCTACAAGTTTAATGCTCTAAAGTACGCCATGATTCAATATTAATTACAATAATATAAATTAAATTTTTTAAGAAAACTATGCAATGAATAAGAGAGAAATTTGATCAAATTGATTAGAAGAAATTGAGAAGCAACCAGAGTGAATGGAGTAGGATATATAAGAGATAAGAGGACACACACGTTTACAAATATAATCATATATAACCAGCATAATCAATTTATACCCTTTGAATGATGCGAAGCGGAATGACATCAACTAGCAATTTTGAAAAAGGTGGCCTCTGTTTGTATCCATATCAAGATCTCCTCGAGACGACTTTCCTAAATCACGTATCGTGTCTCCGATTTGATACTAGTTGAAAGAGGGAGTCAAACGATCCAAGAGAGGGTCTACGGTCCAATTTTGTACCCGACGACTCGAAGCAATCCAACAATACGAATTGAATTGAACGGAGATAATTACACCACCGTTCGAAGGTCGAACGCTTTGCTATTAACAAGGAGCAGTGAACCTAATCGCATAGGAGTTCCAGCAACAATAATTGCCCACCATAACAATGGCCCAAAAGGGAAGGAAGAAAGGATACCTCGTGACGGAAAAACAACCATTGCTTCTTCCTTTCTTCCTTGCTTTCACTGTCGGTTGTAACTTCCTTTGGCTCGAGGATAATCGACCTTAGGAGGTTACTAATCTATGGAAAGATCCTTGGTCAGAGTTGAGCTTGGACAACCTCTTGGACGGCAGCTCCACCACACAAAGTGGCGGCACCAAGGTGAGGTGGGTTGGGCAGCAACAAGAGAAGGAATTGAGGTGGGCGACAACTAGAGAGAAGAGTGGTTGATTTAAAACCTAACAATTAGGTTTTTAATCCACTAATTAACTTTTTTTAGAGATGTATTTATAGATCTCTAACAAGTTTGGTTCGCTAACTAAAAATTAGCATCCATTAACCTAAACTCCAAGCCGTTAGCCTTAAGTTTGGTTCATAACCAAACTGAGTTGGTTTAAAATCAAACCACATTTAATTAAAACTAAAATAATTTAGTTTATAATTAAACCAAAGAGGACCCACTTTCTCTTCAAAAGATGTCGCCTATCCGCGCTTCCGTTCCAATGAAATATCTTTCATATTTGCCCTTCATCTGGTCCAACTAAGCTCATTCTCTCTCGATTTGAAAATTTAATTCTTAAACTCATTTTATGTTTCTTAGAGAAACTCGTAATGTGTATGACCTTATAAGTTTCTAATTTATATTGGTTGTTCATAATTAACTATTAATTATAGATCGATCATGAGTGACATCTAACAGTATATCATGACCCATAATTAATCAAAAAATCACAGTTGATTCAAGAACCACTTCTGAACCTTTCAGTAGCTACAGTTGTTCGTGCGTCTGTTTGTTTCACATCTCTTACACCAGCTTAATTCAAGACATGGTCTATATGTCAATCCCCATTTAGGGTATAATTGAATCAAGCTGAGTTGAACATTAAGAGGCTCGAGCTCGAGCTCGATTCATTTTCCCTAAGCTTGAGTTTGGCTTGAGTTCGATTCGAGTTTTAATTCTTAAACTCGAATTCAGCTTGTAATGAAATTAAATATTCATAAACGACTCGAGTTCGGTTCGAAAATGATTCGTTTAAATGTTAAACGAGTCTCTTAACGAATATGTTCGTGAGCTTCTTAACGATACGTTCGTGAGCCTTTAAACGAATATATTTGCGAGCTCACGGATCAATACTATTAAGCTCGAGCTCAACTCAATAATATTTTTGAGCTTGAATCAGGCTTGAGCTCGACTCATTAATTTAATCAAATAAACTTTTTTTCGAATCAAAACCCAAATAGCTCGCAAACGACTTAGCTCATTTACATCTCTAACCCTAGGCATAAGTTTTAATGACCTATGTGTTGAGTCGACATTGAATGTAATGACTTTTATATATATATATATATATATATATATAATTTATTATATTTTTTTGATAATTGTATATAACTTATAAGGGCACAATTTTTATGAATGGTACAATGTAATGACTTTTTTACTATATATATAACTTATTATATTTTTATAATAATATATAATTTATAATATTAATTTTTGGATCTTTGCAACAATATCATAAAAAGATTTCTTTTGAGGAAACATGCATAACTTTTCTTTTATTGAAGTTACTGCATCATGGTATACAAGACTCTTCCTGAAATTATCTATAGAGTTACTTACATGTTAGGATTTTAGTAGGTTAAGATTAATTATATTTATTATTAAAAATAAGTGATATAATTTATTTAATTCTTATATTTGATCTTATATTGTATAGATTTATATCATTTATATTCTTATAAAGTAGACTTAAATCAAATTATATTAGATTATTTTTATCTTTATATTTGTTATTTGAGAAATGAATACTCAAACTAGCGTCTTAGAGGTAAAGTTTATCCTACATTTTATAATCACTAGATTTAAGGCTATAAGTGCGTTATCTGACAAAATGTAAACTTGGAGGGTGGAAGAGCAAAGAGGATTGGCAAAATGTGAGGTTCTTTTTGACTTTCAATGTGCATGAAATCCACATCGTCAGCATGAATTGCAAAGTCAATATTCCAACATGGCTTTGTATTGAATCCGCCGCTGCCTCGCTTCCTCGATCATAAAAGTAAATTTTTTTTGTCTCGCTCGCGCTCTGGAAGTGGAAGCGGTCGCTGGGACGGCCATGGATCTGTGGCAGAAGGCGAAGGTCTTCGCCGAGGAGGCGGCGAAACGTTCGCAGGAGATCTCCAAGGAGGCGGCCAAGCGCTCGCAGGAGCTCACCCAGGGCGCCGCGAGGTTCTCGCAGGAGTTCGTCTCCGAGACGGCCAAGAAGTCCAAGGAGATGGCCGCAGAGGCCGCCAAGAAGGCCGATCTAATCCGTTCCGAGGCCCTCCGAGCCGCTGACCAGATCAAGACCATCGCCATCGACATCCCCATCCCGATCGCATCCGCATTGGTGCCGGGATCCAGCGCGGCTGTTGCTCCCGACCTTGCTTCGGATCTCGACAGATTTGGGGTGACCCAGGAGCTGAAGGAGTTCGTTCAGGGGCTACAGATTAGCACTTTCAGGGATTTTCCCATGCAAGGTGCTAACTAGATCGTTGTTATGCTATGGTCACTCGATTTTATAATTTATCCATTACTTTCAAATTTCGAAGTGTTGAAAATCATCGAATTCTTTCCTTTTGCATGCTGACTTTTAATGATATTCTTTATCATCGTTTATTGCTAAATTGTTAGCAATGTCGCGTTTGCTATTACATTGACGCGTTTCAGGAACTTTGTTGTTGTGCGAAATTACTTTATATTGCAGCTGCTAGTTTCAAGGTTTGTCTTTGTGATTTAATGAATATATCAAATTATATCATTTTGTTATTTTTGTAGATGAACCAGAACCAGATGTATCAACCATCCCCACATCATCAAATGTGAGGCAAGATCTTAATGAATGGCAAGCAAGACATGCTACTCTTGTCCTGTCGACAGTGAAGGTGTTTGAATATGTTATATTTGTTTTTTTTAAAGAAAAAAAAATAGCCTATACCTTCACTTGCTCATTTTTCTCCAACAGTGTGGCATATATTGACCACCATCTCTTTCTCTATTGTTTGTTTTAGAGAATGACTTTTCGTTGTCGGTGATCTTCACAGTAAACAATCCATGTAGTGGTAGCATTTATTATATATATGAATCACAACGGAGGATAAGTTCAGATGGACAAATACTGGTGAGACATGACTATAAGTTGCTCAAATCAACTGTCAAACACACTGCATTTGCCATTGTAGGAATGATATGTTTTCAATGAGGCTAATTTTGCCAAGACATTGTGTGCTAGTTGTCAAGTTCGCAATCAATCAGTGTAACCCTTTCAAGATGGCATGTTATGTAGTTTCCTGATTAGCATTTGAAATTTGAAGAGATCCATGCTATAGTGGAGTATAATCACCACTGCATCTCTCATGAATCTTCTTGTTATGAGGCATGATGTAGCTAATGAATTCCATTAGTTGAGTTGTTTGTGGCACATGCAAGGGTGTAACTAAAAGAATTCTCTTTTAAGTTCATGTGGCATGCAATTGATTAGGAATTGTTTTGAACCTTAGTCTTATGTTTTGCTACTTGCAAATTCATGTTATTTGCTGCATAGAAATAAAAAGATGTGAATAATATGTTGCATCAAATTAGATGGATTAATTTGACTGGAAAATATATCTGAAGTTGCAGTTGCAACTCAGTTGATCATTTCAAGTCCTTTTTCTGATTCGTCTTGGCACACAATTAAATATGGAACATCTAGTCGATCCTTGACCATGGATTAAGAAACTTGATCTTCCTCAGTGACATACTAATTGTTGCTTATACCTCTCAAGTACGTCCAAACATCTACTGCACATTTTATCAATTTCTGCTTATTCTAAAAGTTAGCATAATCCCTTTGTTCATCTTTGAAGCAAACAGAACAGATGTTCTGTCTTTCTCCTATGCATTACAATACTTTCTTGCAAACACATTTGGGGCGTTATGAATGATAGTCATCAGCATATATAGAAAATTATCAGCAAAAACTGACTCATTAGGTATCTAACAACTATCTCTTATTTCTTGTTTTAAATTTCTTTTGTTGTGCCTTTGAATGCCACCTAGTCTTTTGTTGTGCTTCCTTGACATTCACATACACTACTTACAACAGGATGTCGTATATACTCAATATGACCTTGATGGTACTGTAATTTCATCATCATCAACTTGTGTAAGTCCCAACTGTTTGGGATTGGCCACATGGATATTATTATCCCCCTATTGGATTCTATGTGACAATGTCACTAATAATATTCAAACCAATTGAATTATTTTTACCGTATTAACTTGAGTGGTCATTCTCTCCCTCCACTTCTTACACCTTCAACTATAAATCTATGATTAATTCAATTGCTCTAAACAAATAATCTATGGGTTGTCTTTAAATGTCTTCATACAAAAATACAGACCAACATTAGAAAAGAATTTGATAGTCTTTTCCTTGTTTCTAGAAAATGACTAAGACTGAGCTGGAATAAGAGATGATATTGCTAATAGCTTCGACTATTTTATCTAACCTCCCTACTAATGTATCTTTTCCAAAATGCTCATTCATATTGGATACTTTACTATTTGCTGCTTTCTTGAACTTTTTTAGGGTAACATAGTGAACCTTTCTCATCATTACTGCAGACTGTTTCTTGATTTGTTGCTGCAAACTGTTGAAAGTTATTGGAATTTACTTATGGAAGAACATCTATTGTTTGATTACTCTTCTCAGACCCTACAATACGAGACAATTTTTTAATATTTATAATCAAGATTTTAGTCATTTTGTCTTAGCAGCTATTCTTGCTTTAGGTTTTGCCTTTTGAAGATGCAAGTAGATTTTCCTAACAAAATATACATTTGATTTACCAATTACCTATCTTTCTAAGCTGGTTTTATCTAAACATTCTTTCTTTGTTTAATAGTTTATTGAAAATTTACTTTTATTCTTCAGGAAATATCAAAGTTCAGATATGAGCTTTGTCCGCGCTATATGAAGGAGAGAAAGTTCTGGCGGATTTATTTCTCTCTTGTAGACAGTCATGTAGCTCCGTGAGTATCTCCTCTGAAAAAAATCTGGTGATCCTATTGAAATTTGGGACTGTGCATGGTGATAAGACATGAAATATACCAAATGCTAGTGATGGCACACTTTGATATCTAGTTATTTCCACTAATGTTGAACTAACTCAAATATACCAAAACAAAATATCTCTTACATATCGATCTGCGGCTCTACGCTTTCTAATTGAGCTGGGTTTCTGGAAGAAGGTAAAAAAAACAATTTGTTTTGAGGATTCAAAATTATTTGACTCAGATATTTATCTGTTATTGTCAACAAAGAAAATAACCCACTAGTAAAGTGATGTTTTCTAATTCCCTTTCATTCATTATTTTTGAATAAATACATTATTGCATAATTCAGAAAGTCATGAATAATATAGTTGACCAATTTAAATATTGTTGAACCCCTCCCACCCCCACCCCCCCTCCTCACCCCTGCCCCTCTTCCCCCCTCCCCCCACCTGAAAATTAAAAGACGGTAGAAAAAGGGATTGGTTGATTTCGATATACTGATAGGCCTTTAGTATTTATTATTGTGGTTCCCTTGGAAGAAACTCTGTAAGTTTGTGTCTTTTATCTGAATTGTGTACAGCTATGAGAAGAAGTTTATGGAGGAGTCAAAGAAGAAAGCAGAGCAAAAACAATTAGAGAGTTTCAAGGAGAATCCTGCCACTGTCCCATCTACAACAGCACAAGCAAAGGAAACAAAACTGCAGAAAACTTCCACCTCAAAGACACCCGAGGATTTGGATGTGTTTCTATTGGGTGATCTTGGAAGCGATGAGGAGGGTCTCGGTATGCAGTTTTTTGTTTATGGTTGTTTTCAATCCAGCATTTATCTTGATATGTTTAAGATATTTCTTTGCTAATTTATGCGATTGTTAGTGTGATCTTTTTAAGAATTATTCAGTCATTCTAGGGTATGTAGTTGCTGGTTACAACTCTCGCTCATACTTACTCTACACTGTTACAGATGATGGCAATGATGACTTCGATGATGAGTTCGGTAAGATTGGCAGCACCTCGGTAAGGCATTGCTTATAGAATTTCAGAATCCTTCCAGTTTATTCGTTAGAGAATTTTTATAATCCGTGATTGGAATACAATGTTCTATGGAGAAGGTACTGATTTGTGTAGTCACAACCAAGAGTGATGATATGAGCATAGCAAGGTTTCAAAAGCATATACTAGTGGTGCACAATCTTCCCACCACATAAGACGAATGATATTTGGAGGCAGACGTCTCTTATGTGCAGACGTGAGGTTAAATATTAATATCTAATCACTTGAAAACAACTTACTATAGCACTTGCAAGTTACTAAACAAGGCATCTCGTGGACTTAAGTCACTTTGGATTAGTTTAAAATAGTTCAAATGAACCAAATAAGGATTTTTAATTGAATATATAGACTACATATGCCATATATGGTCCTACGTGGTCAGTCTCATGCTTATGCAGCTTGAGCAAGGAACTTTCAAGACCATGGATCATAGTTTATGATATGGTACCCATTCAACATCTCATTTAAAGTCAGTGAAGTTGTTCATTTAATGTTGCATTTGGCTGAGATGAATGCCCATAAAACTTTTAGTGCTTCATTTGGAGGCTCATAGATAACTGTGTTGTTATCTTTCTCAACTAATGTTTTTTTATTCTTCCTCACTCTGCATTATAAGAGTCAAATGATAGGTTTTGCTTTCGAAACATAGTTATATGCTCCTGCTAACAGATGCAACTAAGCCACATATGGTTTTTAAATACTGATGAAGTTCATTAGTATACTACTCGAAGTAATGAGTGAATTTAGATATATATAATTCGTATGACACTTCACTTTAGTCTCATATAAAGTTATGAGCTATGAAAAAACTTACAAGTTTAATTGAGTAAAATACTATTAACTTAAGCTTTAGACATTAAAGGCTAAGATTAGACATTGAAGGCTAGTGATTGTTTTTAACAAGTTAATATATTAGCCCTCTCACATCATTACAATTGGTATTAGAACTGATCTACTCCAATGCTCGGTAAGATATTCCAAAGTATATTGTGATGGTATAGCCTATTGCTTCTCACATACTAGGATTAAAAATGATTCTAAATTATGATCTAGATTTTAGGTTGGAGGTGTCAAACCATGGAGCATGGGAGATTATGAATTGATACCCTAGTTTGCTCTCACAGATAAAATTTTGAGCTAATGTTTTTTTCATAAGTTCAGATGAGTAAATTATTTTTAATTTAAACATAAACATCAATAATTAGGTCTGGCAAATTTAGGGAATAATTTTTTTTCTTGGGTTGAGACTGATTGTTTTCAACTTTAATGCCCTCATTTAAGCAACCTATTTTTTTTTTTTCAAGTGTGGCTAAGTTGGAAATCCATCTTATTTTTTATGCAGGGTTTAGACAGTGATACTGAGAAACTTTGACATGGGATATGGCAAATTAAACGGTTCGAGCCCCCATTCAACACCGTCTTTCTTTCGCAGTCTCTCTTCCATGTCTGATTACTTGCTATTTGCTATAAATTTTGCCTGATTCTTTATCCGCGAAGCTAGTTTTCCTTTTTGTGTCGTGTAGAATAACTCGAGAGATTTTATCATTCGGTGGCGATATTTTTAGTTTATGTCTCTCCTCATTTAAGTCACAAATTTCATAAACATTTTTTAAGATCAGCTATTCCAAGTAGTAGTGTCAAATAGAAATGACCTGAACACAACTTGATTCCGAGTAGAAGTGTCAAATAGTAATAAATTCTATCACAAAGCCATGGAAGGAGGGTGAGTCATGCCACGTTCAGATTGGTGGGTTTTGCGTATTTGATCTTCCTCGTCTCCAAGTCTTCATGGGAGATCTGGTTTTCTTGGACTGATTCATTGTGCCATCATTCCTTAGATAAACTCTAGTTCTTCCATTCAAGTTTGGCTCCGTTCCATTTGGATCTCAAGATATGATATATCTCCGATAACTCTACTTTGTCGGCTATTCGAATTTTTGTTGTGTCTTCAATTGTCATATATATATAAAACAAAAGTATAAAAGGACTTGATTTCTTCTTACATTAAACACGAGATGATTGAATTTAGTGATTCAAAATAATTTAATTAATCACTATATATATATAATTCAATTAAGTCTAATTTTATTTAGACTTCCAATAATACAATTTAATTTAGAGTTTCAACGATTTAGAGTAAAGCGATATATATATAGTTTCAACGATTTAGAGTAAAGCGATATATATATATATATATATATATATATACACGAATTTTCTTTGCTGCGCGACGGTTTTCTACGCGACCCATATGCGACACCTCGACTCCTAGTCACTATTCCCGCCACCGTCGGCCGCCAGACCGGGCCCGATGGACGGTCAACTCGTCGGTGCACCGGCCGGTACCGGATTCCGATCGGATTGTGGTTGGAATCTAGTCGAATTCGGTTGGAAATTGCCGTCAGTGGCACACGGCCACTGTGGGCCAAATCGTGGCCGGAGACCGGCCGAGGAAGGACCGTCGGCGGTTGGATTCCGACCACTATCCGGCGGCCGGAACAGCAACGGCCGCTCGGCACTGGTAGCCGATTTTCGGTCAAATTCGTTGG
>NC_133872.1:3664072-3745773 GCF_044706935.1 Curcuma longa | reverse complement strand
TCGGAATGGTTCAGCCACGTAACGAACGTCATTCGAGAAAACTTACGAAGTTTCCGAAGAACGTTCCATCATCGTGGGAAAGGTTCCGACTGATTTATCCTAAATCGACGGTCAATGATCGACCACCGAATACTATATCGGGAATATGATTTTCGATGATAGTTAGAAAGCTCCGGAATGATCGCGACACACGTTGTTGCATGGTTTCCGGAATAAGCTTCTCTCGATTCGATCGTCATTAATCATCGGCTAGTACTGAAGACAATAACACGACTCGTGGCTTCCGAAGTTCGTCCAGACGAGAGCTTGGCGTGGATCACCAGTAGAGGCGGGACTCCGACGAGGACCACTTGAATTATTCAACACCATTCAAACGTCATCCGCGAGGTACGGTTAGAAGAATTTATTATTCAGAGAAAATTTTAAATTTCGATCATGCCTTGTACTTGTTATTTTCTGTTTTGCCATGCATGTGTTGTGATAATAATTAGTTTAATTATCTGTATATTTTCACTATACACATTTTCGAAACGTGAAAACACGCGCATTGCACCGAGACGATCCCAACATATGAGATCTATTCCTCCCATATAACGGGAGTGATATCTTACGACCTCTTCATAGAGTAGGACCACGAAATACATGGTCATGCTCAAATGAGTCAATATGAGATATTGAGCTCATTTGCTTGAGTGAGTCTACTTGGAAAATCAAGAAACATAAAGTTTGATAAGAGGATGACATAGTCTATGCCTCATTAATTAATCTAGATATCGAGGATAGAAGGACATGGTTATACATTATCATAGTCATAGAGGATATATCGGATCTCGACTGTTACGGGTATTATCACCGAACCGAGACACACCACCCGAATCTGAAGTCCTCACTCGGGCAGAGTCCTCCGACTAAATCAGGCTCCTCAGGCCGAATCAGAGTCCTCCGGCCGAATCAGGCTCCTCAAGCTGAATCGCTTCTCCGGCCGAATCAGGCTTCTCATGCCGAATCAGACTCCTCCGGTCATGTCTCCATTCGGCCATGTATCCATTCGGCCATGTCTCCATTCGGCCATAACTCCATTCGGCCATGTATCCATTCAGCCATGTCCTCATTCGGCCATGTCTCCATTCGGCCATGTTTCTATTCGGCCATGTTCCCATTCGATCATGTCTCCATTCGGCCATATCTCCATTCGGCCATGTACCCATTCGGCCATGTCCCCATTCGGACATGTCTCCATTCGGCCATGTCTCCATTCGGCCATGAACCCATTCGGCCATGTCTCCATTCGGCCATATCCCCATTCGGCCATGTTCCTATTCGGCCATGTCTCCATTCGGCCATGTACCCATTCGTGTCTCCATTCGGCCGTATCTCCATTCGGCCATGTATCCATTCGGTCATGTACCCATTCGGCCATGTATCCATATCCCTACAGTGCCCTGGTATGTCCCATCATGATTTCTGACAAGCCCACGCCTCTGTTAATTACTACTATCCCTCTGCTGTCTGCACGGATTGTGACAAGATAATACTTTACCGACGATGTGACAAGGAACTCGATTGTTCCTGACACCTCATTAATCATGATGGGACATTCCTTAATGATGACATGACAGGTATACACGCTCATCTCCTCCTTAAAACGACCACTCCCTTCAGCAGGTAACTCTCTCAACTTCTCCTCTTCTCTTTTCGCTCAAGCTCAAGCTACTGTTCATCTTCTTCCTCCTCGCCTGCTTGAACTTGAGCGTCGGAGTGGTCGCTCCAGGGCACCCCCTTGGCCTTCCTACTCACGCTCTTTGTGTTCAGCAGGTCCCGACGACCCTGAAGAAGGTCCCATCGCCCTCGCCCTCAGCTCCCCTCCTCCTGTTCCACACCTACGGCGAGGAAGGTCCGGTGACGTGTCCAGACACACTTCTCAACCGGAACATATTTTGGCGCCGTCTGTGGGAAGGTTTTAGCCCGGATTTGAGATGCCGACGGACGAACCTCCTCAACCTCGCCTCATCACCATGACGTAGGAAGACTTTGACAAGGCAGTGGCCGCCGCCGTCCTCGCGATCTCCAGACAGCAGCCGCAAGCGCCGGCCGCCCCTTCGAGACCTCGCTCCTTCTCCGCTGAAGCCCCACCGGCACCGGCACCAGCCCCAGCACGCCGGTTGTTTGAGCCTGCGGAGGCCCATCAAGCTCAGGCCCATCAGGCCCAAGCCCACCAGGCCCCTCAAGCTCAGGCCCCTCAGACTCAAGTTCATCAGGCCCAGGCCTACCAGGCCCCGGCCCATCAGGCCCAGGGCCAAGCCCGGCCCTATATTTTTGAAGACTACGGCGGAATGTCCGTAGAATCTGCAGCGGCCCGGACTCCACCTCGTCATCCCGCACGTGGCAAGGGTCCGTGTCCAGGTGAAGGCAGCAGCTCCCACAAATCTCCTTTCGCCCCTTGGATTTTGGAAGAAGAGCTCCCTCGTCACTTTCGAGCCCCCCAACTCTCGGACTACACCGGAGCAGCTGATCCGGAAGATCATTTGGGGCGGTTTGAGAACGCCGCCCTGTTGCACCAGTATACCGACGCCATCAAGTGCCAGGGTCTTTCTGACCACTTTGTCCGGCTCGGCGATCCGTTGGTTCAACCATCTGCCGCCAGCGTCCATATGCTCCTTCAATGACTTCAGGAGCTCTTTTCTAAGGCACTTCGCCACTAGCCGAGCTTACCGAAAGACCGTTATGGACCTCTTCTCCATCAAACAGAAGTCCAAGGAGTCACTCAAGGAGTATGTACGCCGATTCAATCAGGGGGCGCAAGAGGTCCCGGCTGCTCCATCGGAGGTCCTTGTCAGTGCCTTCTCCCAAGGGTTGATAGAGGGTGATTTCTTCCGGTCCCTCATCAAGAAGCCTCCGGAAAACTTTGACATGCTGCTGACTCGAGCCGACAAGTACATACATGTGGAGGAAGCTCAGTCGGCTCAGCGCACAAACTTCGACTCCCACCATCACGGGGGTCCCAATCGGCAGCCTGCCCCGGTTGTTCGCAATGAACGTCGCCCTTTACCTCAACCATTACGAAGGCCGGAGCCGGAGCGTCCAACCATACCAGCAGCTGGCCCTCGTGCCATCCAAGCAGTGGACTCCCGGCCCGCTCAACCTTCGGGGCCTTCGCGTTGGCTGCCCCGCTTCTGCGCATATCATCAGACGCGGAGTCACGACACTCGGGATTGCCATCAATATGCCCGAGTCCTCCGGGAGGCAGAAGAGCATCGCACCAGGAGGGCTGCACCTGCCCCCCAGCCTCGAAGAGAGGCTCGTACTCAAGCCACTCCTCCACCCCCGCCGCTCTCTCCTCGGGCCGCCTACAAGCGCCACCGTTCTCCAAGGGAGCTAACTCCCCCGACTCTGAATGAAGGGGACCGCAGTCAGGGATCCGACCCTCGCGACCCCCGGGCCGGCAATCAAGATAACGCCCCCCGAGGCAGCATCCTTATGATTACGGGGGGCGCTACAGATGGAGACTCCAACCGAGCCAGGAAAGCCCATAGCCGACAGTTAGAAGTCTGCGGCGTGGCTGGAGGAAGCAGGGGGAACGGCCCACCATCGGTTTTGGACCGCAAGACTTGGAGGGAGTGGAAACCCCTCACGACGATGCTCTGGTCATAAAAGCCACCATCGCCAACTATGACATTTCCAGAGTGTTCGTCGACACCGGCAGCTCCGTCAACATAATCTTCAAGAAGGCCTTTGATCAAATGCAAATTGATGAAGCTGATCTAGAACCGATGGCCACCTCCTTGTATGGCTTCACAGGGAATGAAGTACGCCCTCTTGGGCAGATCCGCCTCGCTATCTCCCTCGGCGAGGAACCAGCTCGAAGGACGAGGTACTCTTTCTTCACTATAGTGGATGCTCCCTCTTCTTACAATGTGATATTAGGTCGGCCAACGCTCGGCGCCTTCTCGACCGTTGTTTCCACCTACCATCAGAAGATCAAGTTTCCCAGTGGGAGACTTAGTCGGCGAGGCGCGAGGCGATCAGGTGACTGCGCGGCGTTGCTACGTCGACGCGGTCCGGACTAAAGCCAGAAAGGCCCGACGAACCCAAGGAGCTGAAGTGCACGTGGTTCAAGAGGTGCCGAACCCCCGCACTTCAGCCGAGAAGGAGCTCTTGCAAGTCTGCCCCGACCGCCCTGAGACAACCGTGCAAGTGGCCGCCGAACTACCAGCCGAGCTTAAAGCTAGAACTGGCCGAATGCCTCCTTCGGAATCAAGACGTCTTCGCCTGGACTCCAACCGACCTCACAGGAGTTTCCCCTTCTATCGCCATCCACCGCCTCAATGTTCTTCCGGGAGCCCGCCCCATCAAGCAGAAGCGACGACACTTCGGCCCCGAGCAGAACAAAGTAATCCGAGAAGAAGTGCAGAAGCTGCTGAAGGCCGGATACATCAAGGAGGTGCACTTCCCTACATGGCTGTCCAATGTGGTGCTGGTGCCAAAGCCGGGTAACAAGTGGCGGGTGTGCATGGATTTCAGAGACTTAAACAAGGCCTGCCCGAAGGACTGCTATCCGCTGCCCAGGATTGACCAACTGGTTGACTCAACCTCTGGATGTGAATACATATGTATGCTTGATGCTTATCAGGGGTACCATCAAATCCCCCTTTCTGTAGACGACCAAGATAAGGTCAGTTTCATAACGGCAGACGGAACTTTTTGTTATACTGTTATGCCATTCGGACTAAAGAACGCAGGAGCCACCTATCAACGGTTGATGGACAAAATCTTCCATCACCAACAAGGCCGTAACATTGAAGTGTACGTGGACATAGAAGAGAACCTGCCGACATAGAAGAGACCTGTAGCACTTTGCGACGATACGACCTCAAGCTAAATCCAGCTAAGTGCCTATTCGGAGTCCGAGTGGGAAAGTTCCTCGGTTACATAGTAACCGAGGAGGGGATCGAAGCCAACCCGGACAAAGTGCAAGCATTATCCCAAATGTCCCCTCCGCGCAACCTCAGAGAAGCACAAAAGTTGGTTGGCCGGATCAACGCCTTGTCCCGATTCATCTCCAGATCGGCAGAACGAAGCTCTTCCCTTTTTCAAGGTGCTGAAGAGGGCACAGAAATTTGAGTGGAATGAAGACTGCGACAAGGCCTTCTTAGAGCTCAAAGAATATCTAATCCAGCTTCCCCGACTCGCCAAACCTTCCCCAGGCGAGCCGCTATGGATGTACCTATCTGCTTCCAACTCCGTCGCTAGCTCCGTCCTGGTGAAACAGGAAGGTCAGTCTCAGCAGCCCATCTATTTCTCTAGCCACCTTTTCAAAGATGCAGAGACCAGATACTCCAACCTTGAAAAGCTGGCGTGGATGCTTGTCTTGTCCATTCGGAAACTGCGCCCCTACTTCTTATCTCATCCGGTCACAGTCATGACCAACAGCAACCTGGGCCGGCTACTCACGCAGCCAAAAATCTCCGGATGGCTCGTCAAATGGACAGTGGAGCTCGGAGAGTACGACATTCAGTACCAACCCCGGACTGCCATCAAGGCTCAGGCCTTAGCCGACTTCCTCACCGAAATACCTGAAGGGGAGGCGGAGCAGATATGGAAGGTGTATGTTGATGGCTCTTCCAACCGGCAAGGGAGCGGGATCGGGGTCGTATTAATCTCTCCCCAAGAGGAAGAGATTCGGCTCTCCATCAGACTAAGTTTTCGAGCCTCCAACAATGAAGCTGAATACGAAGTCGTGCTTGTCGGCCTGCAGGCAGCCAAACGAATGGGAGCCGCCCGAGTTCATCTGCATTCCGACTCTCAACTGGTGGCGCAACAAGTAGAAGGGAATTATGAAGTCCGCAACGATCGACTTCGCCGATATGCCGAGGCCTTCACAAAACTCAAAGGCAAAATTCAAAGAGGTCTCTCTCCAGAAGATTCCTCGGACAGAGAATGTTAAAGCAGATGAGCTGGCCCGACTGGCCAGCTCCATGGCCGAATGGACAGACGAAGGACCAATCACCCAGGTAGCCTTCATTGCTCAAATAGACCATTCCGAGCCAGTAGCAGAATTGGAAGACTGGAGAAGCCCACTCCTGAACTTCCTCCAGACGGGTGCCACCCCGTCCGACCCAAATCAGGCCAAGGTACTCCATAGGCGCGCGACTCGATTCACGCTTGTGGGAGATCAGCTATACCGACGCGCCTTCTCCCGTCCTCTTCTAAAATGTTTGGGGCCAGAAGAACGCTGACTATGTTTTGCGGGAGGCACACCAAGGATGTTGCGGTAATCACCCAGGGGGGAGATCGCTTGCCCGGAAGATTCTACTGGTTGGTTACTTTTGGCCAACTCTCCAAGCTGATGCGGCCAAGTTGGTCTCCACCTGCCTTCACTGCCAAAAATACCAAAGCTTCTCGCGGCGACCAACAGAGTTGTTGAAGGCCTCCACTACTTCGTGTCCTTTTGACCAATGGGGCATGGACATTGTGGGACCCTTTCCGGCTGGGCCACAACAGAAGAAGTTCCTTCTCGTCACCGTGGACTATTTCTCTAAGTGGGTCGAAGCCGAAGCCCTCGCCCGAATCACTGAAGAAGCCGTCATCAAGTTCCTATGGAAGAGCATTATCTGCCGGTATGGTATCCCACAGCGTTTAGTCTTCGACAGCGGTCGCCACAACGACCGCCGTTCAATGCCTACCCACAAGCCAATGGTCAAGCCGAAGTCCAACCGGTACTACGGGTTTGAAGATCGCTGGATCAGAGGGGGGGTGAATAGCTGTTGGGATTTTTCGCTAGAGGGGGGTGAATAGCATTTTTCTTTGATTGTTTCTCTGCAAGAGTGTTAGCGGAAGCAAAATATAATAGAGAAAATAATAAATCAACGCTAACCCGGTTCGTTTACTTGGTATCCACCTCCGCAGAGGTGACTACTCCAAGGATCCACACGCACGCACACACCCGCTGCACTATGAATCGTCTCCTTCTCGAAAACCTCGAAGGCGGAGAAACCTTTACAACCTTTTTGTTCTCCTCAAAAATGATGTGAAATAATATTTTGGAGGAGAAGAAGAAAGCAAAGAATCAAAGAACAACAAGTTCTCAAAAGAAGCGCAAAGAGACAAAAGAATGGTGAATTCTTGATCAGATCTCGAGCAGACTTCTTTTATAATTCTGCAACATCAGTCGACTGGCAGGGCCAGTCGACTGATGCTTCAATCGGCAACAAAATCTTGCATTAAAGCGCATTAAATGCTTGTCATCTTTCTCCAACGTTCAAATATCAGTCGACTGATCCAAGACCAGTCGACTGGCAAGACCAGTCGACTGGCATCAGTCGACTCCAATACTCCAGTCGACTGCCCAGTCGACTCCTGTCTTCCTCTGGCTCGACTGATTTTTCTGTGTAAGTCTGATTTATGAGCAGTCAACTGCTGGCAGGGCCAGTCGACTGATAAAGCTGAAAAATCCCATTTCAGCTTCTCTTGACCTTGACCTCGGCCTTCAAACACCTCCTATAGTCTCGTGCCTCCCCTGGATGCTCCATCATCCTCGCACTAGCTTGAGATGCTTCCATCAGCTTCGTCATGTCAAGTATTTGCCAAGACCAACCTTGGACTTCTCCTTGCCAAGACTACCCACTTGGACTTTTCTTTTGCCAAGACTTCCCCCTTGGACTTTTCTTTTGCCAAGACTTCCCACTTGGACTTTTCTTTTGCCAAGACTACCCACTTGGACTTTTCTTTTGCCAAGACTTTCCACTTGGACTTTTCTTTTGCCAAGACTACCCACTTGGACTTTTCCTTTGCCAAGACTTCCCACTTGGACTTTTCCTTGCCAAGTCTTCAACCTGGACTTTTCTATAAACTTGCATTAAACATGTTAGATCCAAGTATTGCCTAACTTTAAACAAGGTTTAGTCAAACATTGGAATGCTCTTGGGGCAAAGATTGCACCAATAAGAGCTACCGTGTGTGCTTTGGTTCTACCGAACCACACCAAAGGAAAGCACCGGCATGACACCGTTCCACTTGGTGTGTGGAGGGGAGGTCGTAGTGCCCATGGAAGTAGAGTCCCGTCAGGGAGAAGGCTCTATGACGAGGACAACGGGGAGCGCCGAAGGATGGAACTAGACCTCGTCACGGAAGACAGAGACCGAGCCACCTCTCGACTCGCAGCTTACCGACAGAGAATGTGCGCCACCTACAACTGGCGAGTGATCCCCAGATCGTTCCAAGTAGGCGACTTGGTGTGGAAGAAGGTGAAGCCGACAGGCGACGTGGGCAAGCTCGAACCACGGTGGGAAGGCCCTTATCGGGTGATCAAGAAGACGAGCACCGGTGCCTACTACCTAACCGATTCGGATGGCAAAGACTTGATCAGGCCATGGAACGCCACGCATCTTCGGCCTTACTATACTTAACGCCCCTGAGCATCAAGCATCACTGTATGTCCTATTGAATTTTCTATACTTAATAACAATGATGTTTCCGCAGGTCCTCTTTCTCATGCCAAGACTCTTCAGCCATTCCTAACACTCTCCCGACTCAGACATAGTCGCGGATTGAGCCAACTTAGGTCTCGGACCTATGCCATCGACAATACTCTCCCGACTCGGACATAGTCGCGGATCGAGCTAATTTAGGTCTCGGACCTACGTCATCGATAATACTCTCCCGACTCGGACATAGTCACGGATCGAGCTAATTTAGGTCTTGGACCTACGCCATCGACAATACTCTCCCGACTCAGACATAGTTGCGGATCGAACTAATTTAGGTCTCGGACCTATGCCATCGACAATACTCTCCTGACTCGGACATAGTCACGGATCGAGCTAATTTAGGTCTCGGACCTACGCCATCGACAATACTCTCCCGACTCGGACATAGTCGCGGATCGAGCTAATTTAGGTCTCGGACCTACGCCATCGACAATACTCTCCCGATTCGGACATAGTCGCGGATCGAGCAAATTTAGGTCTCGGACCTACGCCATCCTCCCGACTCGGACATAGTCGCGGATCGAACTAATTTAGATCTTGGACCTACACCATCGACAATACTCTCCCAACTTGGATAAAGTCGCGGATCGAGCCTACGACCATTTCAGCCTTGGTCCTCACTCTCCAGACTCGGAGGCAATCATGAACCAAGCTCTTGGGGCCCAACATCGCCTGCAACCATACCCCCTCCGTTTGAGGACGACGAAACTTATACGCCTCACAATCAAGCTTGAGTTCAGGCCGCCATCACCATCTTCCGTACCGGCCTCCCTCTACAGCCATACAAAGGTGTGGATCCCCGGATACCGGGACTATCCAGGGCAAGGAACCACGCTATCTCTTGCTTCCTCGCTCGCCGAGTGCTATACCGACTTGTTGACCCCGTCGGACGACTCAGAAACAGCCCATACTTAGCCTTCGAGCCACATCGACGAATCGCTCACCACTCACCGGCGTACCTCACTCGACCAAGCATAGCCGAATACCTAAACGACGTGGACCATGCCTGGCAGAGACCCAGTTCTCTCAAGCTATGTTTCACTGATCCCTTTTTAAGGCTGGTCTCACTCCTTTCTTCCTCCAACACAGACCAGTTATACCGATAAAACAAATTACGCGAAGAGAAAGGAGAAATAAGAGAAAGACAAGGATTTTTCATTAAATTTCCCAAAAAATTACAACGAGGAAGCTTGAGCTGATTACATTCACTTCTTCTTCCCTTTTCCCTTGCCGATCCGAGGTTTTCTTCACAACTTCGGAAGCTGTCCGGGCGACTCGGGCAGCTCCTTCCATATCTTTTGAATGTCCAGCTGGTCCAGGGCTTCATCCGGAACATTCACGCCCGCCGCCTGAAGTTGCCTTAGTGCACCCTCGAAGCTGAACTGAAGCATCTTGGCTGTCCGCTCCAAAAATTGATCGGTGAACTCCTTGGACTTCAGCCATGCCTCCTTGGCCACCTCGACTCGGTCCTCTTCACTGACCTTATAGGCAGCCAGTTCATTGCGCGCATCGGCCGAGACGCCTTCGACCACCTTGGCTGCTTCTGTCAGCTCGGCCACCTGCTTCTTCAGATCTGCTGACTCACCTCCAGAGCTTCAACCCGAGCTTGCCTGCCGTTGGACTCCTCGCAGACGAAGTCCAAGTCGGCATATTGTTGGTCCAGCTGCTCCTCTAAGTAATACAATCATCATCCTGCTTAACTAGCCGCTCCTCCGCCCTGGACAGCTGGTCCTTCTTCTGTTGAAGCTCTTCCTGGGCCTCTTGCTCCTGAGCTCGAACCTCTTGTAGTTCTCGCTCTAGGTTTTCGGCCCTATCCTCAGCTGTGTGCTGCCTAGCCAAGGCCAGGCTCGCCTGCTGCTGATGTTGAGCCGCCACGGTCTGTGCCGTTTGAAGCTCGCCAATCCGTTCGACTTCTCGGGCCTTCAGCTCGACCACCTGCCCTTCCAGTGATCTGAATTGAAGACAAATGTGGGGCAGGCGGTTGTGAATCTCCAGGGTCTCGCACAAGGCCTGCACCACCGAATGATATTAGCCAAAGATGCTACTAAAGCTATTAACGTATAGGAAGCAAGGGATAGAACATACCCGAACTATGGAGTAAGTGTCGCGGCTGGTCAGGTCTGACAGCACCAGTGGCGAGTAATGACTGGGACCTCGGAGTGATCTCACGAGGTCGAGGACGCTATTGATCTCATCCCGGGTGAAGGGGGCATCTGCTGGAACGGAGGGCGTGTGGGTCTCCTGTGGCGGGAATACTCCTCCCGGAAAAATTCCTGCTGCACCCGGAGGGAAGGACAGGGAGAGGAAGTAGAGGCGGCCGCGTCGCGGGAGACGGGCCAGCTGCAGACGAAGTAACGGCCCTTGTCGTCTCCCTTCGTCCCCCCTGGGGGACCTCAATCGGAGTTGAGTGAAACTGAACCTCGGATCGGCTGTTCGCGAGGTTGCCTCCACAACTGCTTGTGGCACCCCCGTTGGCTCAGCAGCTGTAGTTCCTTCAACCTTCCACCTCTGTCTCGAATGGCGGCACCGCAATCGCCTCTACTTGGGAGCTCGAAGGTAACTCCAACGGCTGCCCGACGAGTTGCTCGGCTGCTCGGTTCCGCTGTCCGAGCCGACTGCACCATTGCCGTGCCCGGCCCAGTTTCCTCCGCGACCTGAAGTAGGGGCAGCCGCGGATGTAGTGGTTGGTGCCGTCAAGTCGGGGATTTGCTCGCCTCCCGATTCGGACCCAGGCGCGGTTGGCCCTGTGGCCAATACCATGGGCGATTCGGCCACCGACTCTCCGATAGGGTCTGTCGTCGGCGCCGCTGGCGGTACGGTCAGTTCCGCCCCCGTTGAAGTCGCCTGCCTCACCGTCCGAGACTCCGCTTGGCGGCTCGACTCAGTCCCGGGGGTACTTTTAGGCGCTCCCACGGGACTTGGCTTTTCGTCTTCTTCTTTGGCTTGGCGGGCGGTTCGGGTCAAACCTTCTTCTTCAGCTTGCCCTCCTCGGCCACTGGAGGACGCTTTCGAGACGCCGGTTCGTCAGTAGGCTCTCTGATGGTCAGCGCCTTAGCCTTAGGAGCTTTCTCACGTGGCTCCTCCACTCGGGGCCACTTGGCCTTGGGAGCTTCTCGCGTGGCTCCTCCGCTTAGGGGCCGCTTCGCGACTCGGCTGGATGGTGCGGCCGACTGGGACCTCGTCTCGGATCCCGCCGCCACAGAATGGCTGTCGGTTGAGGCCGCGGCCGCTGGACTCCCTTCGGAAGGGCTGGGCGTCGCCAACTTCTTGAAGGACGCGCGGTCCCACTTGAGAAACTTGTTCATCGACGCCGCCATCCAGAGGTCCTCTGCAAAAAATCGAGACACACATAAAATTAGCTATCAACAAACTAAGGTAACAATACTATCTTACCGAGTGGCTGAGACAGCTCCACAGCGATCGGGCTCAAGCCCGCCCGGAACAGTAAGCCCTCCTCGCCGACTAGCCGCTCGGCATGAAACTTCAAGCCATCCAACACCTTCGACGCCATCGAGTAGGCGGTGTCCATCTTGTAGTCTCTCAATCGAGGCGGAATCGGGAGCTCGTACTGCCACTCGGCTACACGAAGGGGACTCGAGGAACGGACAAAGAAAAACTTGGTCTTCCAGAATTTGAGGGAAGACGGATACTTATCTAGGAAGTTGAGCCCGGCTCGGGCATTGAAGTAGAAGACCCCGTCTTCCTTCTTCTTCGGATAGAAGAAGTAATGGAAGACAGTCGGGTTCAAGGGAATCCGTACACCTTAAAGACTAGACAGACACAACTGAGGAGGCAAAAAGAGTTGGGGGCCAACTGATTGACTGGGATCCCGAAATACCCAGAAACCCTTATGAAAAACTCAGGGATAGGGAACCGCAGTCCTCCCTCCAGCTGACCTTGGAAAAAGGTCTGATAGCCAGGAGGTGGCATGTGCGGCCGGTGGTGACTCTTAGGAACCTTAATCTTATACTGGCGGGGGATCTCGTACCGGACCCTCACCGCCGACCTAGAAGCCTTATCAAAAACTGACACCGTGGACTCGAACCAAGCATTATCGGACTCCGACATTCCTACGGACCTAGTACTGGGCAAGGAACAGACTCGACAGAAAAACAAAGAGGAAGGAAAAGCAGGGCTTACACAGAGGAGTTCGCCGGAGAAGAAAGGTCAGAAAACGAGGGCGACAGCACGAACAGCGGCGAAACACTCGAAGGCAGCAAACAAAGGTCCCGCTGCAGTCTCGCACCGACCATATATACAGAAACCCTACCCCGCTACACCGTTCGATCGGGCGGCGTAGAAAAGGCGGGATTCGACGTGACCGTCGGATGATCACAACTTCCCGAGCGGATCTGCTGATGTCATGATGGCGATTCGCAAATCCCGTCGGTCCGCACGCCTCCTTAATTGCCTGTCTTGGAAAAGACAACTGCCCTCTCCGCGCATGCTCGCCGCCATTCCTCCCCATTAATGCGACCAACAACACAGCGACAAGTGTCCTCCGCTGATCAGCCTCTCTTCGATCGACGTTACCACACAGTTATCTCGCTCACCTGACCGGACGATGTTTTCAGACCAGACTCAGACTCGAGCTTGACTCGGTCTAGTCAGTCCGACTTACGCTCCCTTCGACTAGACTAGCGGGGAGGCTTATGTTACGGGGACACTCCGAGGGACCCCTGGTTAGACTCGAGTCCAAGCCTGGTCCCACCCCAAAGGCCCAGCCGGCCAAACCTGTAAACTTGATTGACCAAGTCACCTAGTAGCACCGACGTTTACCCATTCGGCTATAGCCGAATCACCCATTCGGTCATCTACCTTTCGGCCATCCATTCGCCCGAATCGCCCATTCGGCTATGGCCGAATCGCCCATTCGGCCATCCTTTGGCCGAATCGCCCATTCGGCCATCCTTTGGCCGAATCGCCCATTCGGCCACCCTTTGGCCGAATCGCCCATTCGGTCCTTTCTTCCCCTCTTCCACGGATTACACCTCTTCGACTTCCGGAGCACCTTGACACTGAAGGCCTTCGCCTCACATATCCCTTACCAAGCCAAACCGACAAAGCGCCCTACAGTGCCCTGGCATATCCCATCACGATTTCTGACAAGCCCACGCCTCCATTAATTACTACTATCTCTCTGCCGTCCGCACGGATTGTGACAGGATAACACTTTACCGGCGATGTGACAGGGAACTCGATTGTTCCTGACACCTCATTAATCATGATGGGACATTCCTTAAATGATGACGTGACAGGTATACACGCTCATCTCCCCTTAAAACGACCACTCCTTCCTCAACAGGTAACTTCTCTCAACTTCTGTTTTCTCTTTAACGCTCAAGCTCTTTCTGTTACTGTTCATCTTCTTCCTCCCGCCGTGCTTGACTTGAGCGTCGGAGTGGTCGCGCCAGGATACCCCCCTGGCCTTCCTACTCACGCTCTTTGTGTGTACAGGTCCCGATGATCCTGAAGCTCCTTTCGCCCTCAGCTCCCCCTCCTGTGCTCCACTCCTACGACGAGGAAGGTCCGGTGACGTGTCCAGAGGCACTTCTCAACCGGAACAATTCAAAACTCACTAATAAGTCCACTAATGAGGTCTGTTTTAAATCAGTTAATATCATTCTCAATTAATTTTCATGTTAAAAATATTGTTTCCAATCGACTAATACTATTTATTATTGATTATGCGTTGAAAATATTATTTCTAGTCAACTATTAATTGATCGCTAATTAATTGATACTATTCCAATTTTTTGTTTAACCTAAACTAGGCTTTTTATTTGCATGAGTTTATTTTTGAGTTGAATCTTTAGTAGAATGCAACCACCAGTCAATTATTGAGAATAATATTTTTAACACAAAATGATAGACTAGGCTAAAAATGAATAAAAAATTTTATAGTCAACTAGGACAGTAGACTAGTGCATTGACAACCCACTAAGGCAATTGACTCAAGCCAAAATAAAAATGAACAAATATTTTGTGGTTGATTATGATGGTCGACTAGTGTAGTAAAGTGATGTTAAAATAAAAATTTATTGAGGAGATGAGATTTAGATAGAGCTTCAACAATTGTTGAATGTTTGCCATCTATAATGAATTAATTAACTGATCAGCCAGTTGTTGACTAGAGGACGGTAAAAAGTTGGTTGATCAACGAATTTAGATTATGAAAAAATCCTTTAAAGGGAGTTTCATGAAGGTTTCGGCCAAGACTTTGCATGAGGTGCCATGGTGAGTGTTATTGTACTAAAGTAAACAAACAAGTTCCTCCTCATGTAATTTCATATTCTTGTATTATTATTGTTGCTATTTGTAATAATGTATCTTTTGTATGTTGTTATGAGAACAGAGCTATTGTAAGAGGTTTATCTACCTCTATAAGGAATTCAACGAGGAGAAAAGTACTGATATTGTTGGGTTAATCCACCAACATATCATAGGACATGGAGTAGAAATTGAGGATTTTAAACCAAGTAAAAGATTGATTTCTATTGTATTTTGTATATATTGTGCAAACTAATGATTGTAGACCAAAATGATCAATGAAAAGAGAGCAAAAAATAACACATCTATTCACTACCATCCTCTAGCACATATTTTGATCCTACAAAAAGACTAAGTGAGTTAAAGTTTATTAGATACTTGATAGTGGAGAAGTTTAACATGTGTTGATATTGAAAGTCCTAACTAGTCTAAGAGGATTGGATGTTAGATACCTAATGGAAGTCTAGACAGGTCAGAGTGGACTAGATTATTGGTGTAATCATCCCCCTAGCACATATGTTTTGATATTTTTACAAATTTAAGTTAGGCAACGATATGATTTGATATGAATGTAAAGTATGTAGATGCATATAAGCTTGACACAAGGGTAGGAGTAACAATGGAAGTCCAAGTAGGCACTGGTGTAGGATATGCTGGTGTAGGCAACACCAATGATCGAACTAGAGTTTTGATATATGATAGGGGTTTAAAATTAGAGACTGAAGTTTCTGATATGTATCAAGTATGCAAATGTAAGTAACTTAACAAAAAAAGTTTCGGTGGGTTAGGGAGACCAAACACTAAACAAAGGAATACTAGGTGGGCTAAGGAGATCAAACACTAAGCAGAAGAAGTCCTAGTAGATCAGAGAAACCAGATATTAGGTAGAGAAAGTTTTGGTAGGTCAAAGAGATCAGACGCCAAGAAAAGAAAGTCTCAGTGGGTGAGTAGGAGTAAACATTAGATAAAGTAAGCACTAGATAACCAAGTAAGATAAATTTAGGAGAGAATCTTCTAACAAAGAATACTATGATAAAGAGTCCTTGTATCTGAGACAGGACATTCTCTACACATCTAGGTGATTGACTTGACTAAGAAACCAATAGAAGTTTCAAAGTCAAACAAAAGTTGATAGGAAGTCAACTATACTAAATATTGTGTGTGTGTATATAGACTAACTTTGTGATATAGGAAAAGTCAGCTTCTAAGCTACCAGAAGGGTTGATAGGAAGTCCAAGAGATAATATTTTATATAGGTAACTAAAACGGAATTTAATCCAACAGAATGGATAAGTGTTAAATTGAGAAAATTAATAACATATCAATTCGGACGACCTGATATCTTTCAGGCGACCTAAGTCTAGTCGACTAGATATCATTCCAGGTAATCGAAGGAAGACGATAAGCATCGGGTCGACCAGATATCATTCCAGGTAAATTAAATGGAAAGAACAAGGTCCAAGTGATCATAGTCTAGGAGACTGAAGGGCATTCTAAACGATCGAAATAACAGGATAAGCCTTGAGCAACAAGTAAATGGAAATTTTTGCTTCCAGGCAATTGGAAGCTGCTCTAGGCCACTAGAGGACCCCCGAACAACACTTATAAAAGGGGTCATGATAGAAGCATTTAGAGACAAAAATACACAAAAAATTCAAAAAGTCTATCATGAAACAAGTCTCTGCTTCAAAGCTCTGCAATAAAGTTTCAACATCTCGATATCACTTAAAGTTTTATTAATATTTGAGCTATTA
Organism: Curcuma longa; assembly: GCF_044706935.1. Lineage (NCBI taxonomy): Eukaryota > Viridiplantae > Streptophyta > Magnoliopsida > Zingiberales > Zingiberaceae > Curcuma > Curcuma longa. The sequence goes on along the minus strand of NC_133872.1, from coordinate 3,729,263 downwards.
TGTTCTCATTATTTGACATCATACTATTATTTTAATATCTTTTGCCAAAAGATTATAAAGGTTACTCCACCTCTAGAATTTTTTTTAAGTAGAAAGATAGAGGGTTTGCGAGGATGATTCACCTAACGAATCAATATGTCATGGAGTAGCAGCCTGGAGATTGTGAATCATGTAAAACAACTTATCTCATCTTTATTTTTCCATTGTTTAATTACTTGCATTTGCTTTTGTTGTACAAAAATCATAAAAATACTAAAGGTGTTATTCACCCCCCTCCCTTTGGCACCTAACGAGTCCTACGATTGATAACAGAGAAGGATTGCTTTGAATAAACTTAACCACTTCTCAGACATTCAAGCTCCTTGGTATCAATTAAACCAACCTTATTCACTCATTAGAGAGTCGCCACTTTAATTGATCAATTTTCAATTTTCTATCTTCAAAATAAATTTAACCATGTTATTCACTTTCTTTCTATATTTATTATTTTTGTGCTACTTACCCAAGGTCATTTAAAGATTTCTTTCAAAACCCTTAGAGATTTTTTAAATGGCTCTATAGGAGGGATATATTATTGTTCGTCCTTACCTCTTCGATGGTAACAACTTTATCTATTGGAAAGGAAAGATGTAGTATTATCTTATGAACGACATTGATAATTGGATGAAATCAAAAGAGGATTCACAATGCCAAGACATGGACAATGACACAAAGAAGAAGGCATGAGCTAAGGCACCCTATAATATGGGCTAATTCAAGAATAATTCAACAAGGTTGGACCATTCAAAAGTGCTAAAGAGTTGTGAGAGAAGCTCATTAAACTCCATGAGGGAACCGTTGACTTTCAAACAACAAAACAAGATCTCCTACTGAATCAACTACAAAACTCTCAAATGAAAGATAAAGAATCTGTAAGTTAGCTTCACAAAAGTATTAAAGAACTACTAAATGGACTCTATGCAATTGGGGAATGGATTGAAAATTGTAACCTAATCAGGTACGTTCTAAAGACATTTCCTCGGACTACTTTATGTAGGATTGAAGAGAGCACTAGATGGGAGTGAATAGCGCTATCTGTTGTGTTTTCTCAATTTTCGTAAAATCATTCATTTTTTTGTGAATTCGATCAATCAGACTTAAACAACAGAAAGTATTACAGCGGAAATAATAAAGTACAAATTCAAAACACAAACACGAAGAGGCACTATTTTTACTTGATTCACAGCCACAGACTGTTACTCTAAGGCTCACGATCATTTGATCATTTACGTTAGGCAATCTACTATGAAACTCCTTTCTCATGAAGAGGAATTTTATCGATTATAAAATAACAAAAACGATAAAACAAAATTATCGCTCTTTCAAAATTAAGTACAAAATGTAATCAAGTTTATCGAAGTTAAAATTGTAGACTTTCGGTGCATAATTTCGGCGTTATGATGACTTCTAGGATGATTCTTCATGCGCAAACAACCGTCAGGTTGCTTTGAATTGTTGTCCTGAGGGCTCTCCCTCGAAGCTCTTTTATAGGGTTTTTCGAGCGCCTAGAAGCCTTTCCAAGTGTCTCTACGCTGTCCGCTGATCCACCATCTGCACTACTGACTCGGCACTTCCAGGCGCTATATACTGATGTGGAGATTCTGGATGAACTTTGATCGTCGCTGCGTTTATCCGAATTCGGGCGCTTGGAAGCTGAGGTGTCCCGACCACTGGGACAATGCCACCTCACTGCTCTGCTGGTCTAGTTTCGTTGACGTCCGATCGCCTGGATCAACAATCCGAGCGCCTGGACTCCTATAGCCTGGATTCTGGATAAGGTCGCCCGGAATCAAAGTTCCTGCCCCTCCATTCCTGCATTACAAGTTAGTGCAAAAGTAAAAGTAACAGAAAAGGAGTAAACAGTTTTGAATTGTTTATGGTCTTAACTTCGGATTTCTTGTGAAATCTTGGGTTAGATCGACGCCTACTGTTCTATACCGAGAACGCGCCATTATCCACTCCACTTGGAAGAATTTATCTGTTTTGCCACCAAGTCCTCCAGACTTGTTGGACTTCCTGTTTAGCCTCGATTCTCAGCTCCTAAGATTTGTTGCTAGGCAACTGGTCTACCTAATCTGCCTAGATTTCTCGCCAAACAACTGATCCACCTAATCTGTCTGGACTTCCCACCATGCATCTGGTCTGCCTGACCTACCTAGATTTTCACCTAGTATACTTGATCCTGCGAAAACTTCTGCCTAGACTCCACACTAGGACTTTTCTTTGCCTAGACTTCACACTAGAATTTGCTTTGCCTAGACTCCACACTAGGACTTTTCATTACTTAGCCTCAACTACGACTTTCCTGTGCTCCCTGCACACTTAGATAAACACATCAATACAAACCATACACTTAACTTGAACTCGTGCCATCATCAAAACTAAGGTTCGATCATCTAGTGCTCCCTACACCAACATTTTATGGGTGGCCATGATGGATGCATATAAAGTATCTCAAAAATTATCTAATATTAAATTAAATAAATTTTTTTATGAATTTGAATTACATGAGCAAACTAATCTTGATCTACGAGAGAATGATATAATTTTTGTTGTAGGAAAAACACTACAAGAAAATAAACTTTAGAGATGAAAAATCTATTTTTAAAGAAAGTTTGAGACGGAATATTCCATTACAAAAATCTGTTAATGAAAGCTCCCTAGCTAATTTTAAGATGAAAATAATCCGTCTCTAATTTCAAAAATGGATTAAAAAGTCATTTATAAATCTATTTTTAAGATGATCAAATTAAATTAATTTTAAATATATATTTTATCTCTAATTTTATTTTAAATTCGTTACTAATATGTCTTAAATAACATATCAAATATAATTTTAATTTATATATAAATTCATTTATAATTCTATTTATAAATTCATATATAATTTCATTTTTAAATTTAGTACTAATTTTTTATTATATTATATTTTTAAATTTCTTGTCTACATATTACTTTTTATGAAACAATCACATATTTCAAATAAATTAAAAATATTTAAAACAACTAATTTTTAATTCAAAAGTATCATACAATTAATATTAAAATAAATAAATATTCATATCATTTAAGAAAATTTAACATTTAATCAAACTATAAGTAATTGTACAAATTTATGTCTTTTCATTTCGCTAAGCTTGTACTTCCATTATCATTTTCAACTCCTACTTCAATCTAGAAATCATTGCCTCTCATGCAACTATATACTCTTGCAGGACATCCAACTTAATATGTGTGTTGGATGTTGTAGAAAAGATATATGTCAAAGGTAGATGTAGGTGTACCATCCTCTACTGGCCTGTATCTTTTCATATAGAGAGTGATAATCGCTTCCTAATAAGAAAATAAAAATATAGATATCATAACATTTAGTGCATGTGTTGAAAAAAATATATCATATTAACAATACAAATTAAATATAAAACTAATTAGGGTTTGGAAATGATTATTAAATTATGACTTACATGTTGCTAGCATGTATCCTCATTGCAGTAAAAAGTGAAATTCACCACCCAACGACTTCACACGATCGACTTCACGACCATCTATGAGGAGGTAAATCAGAAAGCTGCAATTGACCACTACGGAGGAAGAATAATAGAAAATAAGTGCAACACGATGACTTCTCAAGAGGTTACCATCCTATTACTGATCTCGCCCAAACACGCTTAACTTCGAAGTTCTGATGCAATTCAATGCATCTACTTTATCTCCTTTGTGCAATAATGACAATATCAAATCTCTATTGCATTGTGTCCATTGTTGTCAATATCATTAATTATAATAAAAACAATATTGAGCAATGTTTATATATATAAACATGTATAGACAATGTTTAATATTTTAAAGAGGATAATACTAGCTTAAGATAAGTAAAAAATAAATGATCCTTGTTTCTTATCAATTCCTTGAAGATGAAAAATTTATAATCATCTTACTTAACAAGTATATAATCATCTTGATTGTCTCATCCTTCCCATCAAAATGCATATCATCCCACAAGTCTTTGACAGTGATAATATAATGCATTATCATCACCTACAAAGAGGAGTTATTGACAAAAACACTACATCAATTGAGAGACAAAATTATATGCAAATTGCTGTAGTCTAAGCAAATCCTCTAGTAAAAAATTAAACATGGAACAAAAACAAGAATATGCAAATCATGTAGTTTAAGCAAGAGAAAGAAGTTGATTTAGGATTTAGGCCAATTGAATTGTTCAACAATCCTTCAAGGAGACTGCTGCATGAATAGATGCGCATGTCTCATATTTGTCTGGTATTCAGGAACAATAGTTGCATAAGGAGTAGATGCATCTATCTCATTTTGTCCCGAAGCAACTTATCCAACTGTAGCCAAAAAGGCTCCCTCCATACACTGATTATCATCTCCCATCTCCACTTGGACAATGCGCTACGCTAGGCCGCTAGCCACCTTGCTCATGAAATTGTTCATCAACCAACCTTATTAAAATGTTCATATTGCTGATTGCCCAAACCAAATGCACCAAATTGAAGATTTTCCAACCAGGTTACTCTCTCTTTCCCCTCTGTAAACCATTTGTAGAATCGGACAGCATTATCAGTCGGCTCGTCATCTCCTTAATTACGTAGCCAAGAATAACTAAACCAACCTCTCCTTTTTCATGTTCTCCTCGTACTCATCGTCCTCAATAACATATTCGTTGCTATCGATGATTTTAAATATGGCATTAGGGTATTGTGCCTTCGCCTTGTCAGCCAACACCTTCGCGAACCCCTCAGTCACCCCAATCTACATGCCGAAGAAGATGGCCCTTGGTCCTCCTCCGAATCTAGATGGGTCTTCACCACCAGTGGATTCGGAGGCTCGACATGCTTCATTTTGCTCGATCGTCAGAAGTAGAAGATCACCACGTAGCCGACGAGCTCAGAGACGACGGTGCCCAGGATGGCGATCAGCCGCCGGTTCTCCGCGGAGGTATCATCGGCGCCAGGAGCAAGCCCAATTCTGCCGAGGAGGGAGGTGAAGCTAGCCGACAAGAGATCGAGCGGCCATGCCTATCTGCATCGCGGCGGATCGAGCGGTGAAACAAAAGCATCAATCTCCGCTCTTTCCCTCTCAGCTTCAATTTGGTAGAGTGAAGGAGGTCGATATGGGCTGGCTGTGCCGAAGTGTACATGGGAAACAAGGAGAGAGGTTAGAAAACATAAATCCTTAAAATTTAGGAAATTTAGAGACAGATTCTCAACCAGTTTCAAAATTAAGATAAATTTATAAATCAAAATTCTCTCCAAATTTTTATTATATTTTAAACTATGTCAAAAATAATATAATTTTTAATTTCATTTATACTCTATATTTATTTTTTTAGAAAAAAAATTATAGATTATTTTATCTCACATTTAAATTAAAATTTAAATGAATTTTTTAAACAAAAATCATCCAATCTGAAATTTATTTTAATTCATATTTATATTTTTATTAAGTTTATATAATTTTATCTCAAATTCATTTTCTTATTTTGTTTTCAAATATTATATTTTATCAAAGTTAAATAGACTACTAATTTTTTAAATATTATTCTAAAATAAATTTTTTCTTTCTTCAATATTCATTAAATTCTAAACAAATACTTTTAACAAAAATTCAGTCACATTTATTTTAAATTCGTATTAATTTTTGTTATAAAAAATTTATATATAATTTCATGCTGCATTTATTTTAAATTCAGTTTTAAAATTTTTTAAATATTATATTTTATTAAAATAAAACAAATTAATAATTTTATAGTAAATCTATTTCTAATTTATATAGATTTAAAATAGATTTTAGTTTCATCTTAAATTTTTATTGAATTTTAAATAAATTTTTTAATAAAAATCATACGATCACAAATTTTATTTACAATCCATTTTTATTTTTATTTATAAAAATAAATAAGACTTTCATATTAAATTTATTTTAAATTTCATCTTAATTTTTTTCAAATATTATATTTTTTTTAAATTTAAATAGATTAAAATATTATATTATATTTAAATGAAATGTTGGATCGAGGTGGACCGGCAAGAGGGGGGTGAATTGCCCCTGAAAATAAAACACGAATCTCTTGTGTTTCCTTACAAGGATAGAAGTTAGCAGCAATCAATTAAATAAATAAATATTAATTAAACTAAATAAATAGTAAAAGGCAAATACACACAGATGTACTTGGTTACAACCTAGGTGGTTGTAAGCCAAGGCGGTTGAAGCTTGACTATGAAAATCTCCTTCTGGCGGAGAAACCTTTTACAGAACTTTGAAGCACAAGAGAAGCTAGAAGAGAATACAATTTCAATGTTATATTTTCTTCTAACTTCTAAGCCTATTTATAGCATAAGAGAATATATCTGGATCGTTGATCGTAGATGAACTTTCTCTTGGTCCGTTGATCCGTTGATACGATCCTAACTGTTGATCGGAGATAGACTTTGATCGTAGCCGTTGATTAAATAAGGATAAACTTTATCTTTAATAAAAGATAAAGAGATTTATCCTTAATAAAAATTAAGTATTTATCTTTTATATGATAAAAGATAAATCTTATTTTTTTCTTTTTTTTTTCAACCGCCACGTCCAAAAAGTCCAAGTCTTCTTTGCTGATCAAAGTCAACCATCAAAGTCAATGGTCAAAGTCAATAGTTTGACTTTTGTTGACTTTTTGTAGAATCTTCGGTTGGGTGATTTCTGGCCAACCGGAGTTAGGCTCACCCGAACCCGACTCCGACCTTTTGCCCCTCGAGCGTGCTTCCTCCCGGCTTCTCGTCCCTCGGACTTCGCACACGTCCTTCTCGCTCCACCGGCGTACTCTTCCGTAGCTTCCGCGTCCCTCGGATTGCACCGAGCCCGTCGGCTCACTTCCCCGCGCAACCCTTCTCGTCCACTACGTCTTACGCTCGACTTCCTCCGTACCTAAGTTCCTGCACACTTAGCAGAGGGATTAGAACAACACAGGACCTAACCTAACTTGGTTGATCACATCAAAACTAACCAGGGCACCAACAATCTCCCCCTTTTTGATGTGCATCAACCCAAGTTTAGTTAGGGTAAATAATAAAAATAATAAAACATATTGTGACATAAAAATATTACAGTTATCACCCATAACCTCCCCCTGAACCTAAGCACTCTCCCCCTTTGATCACAGTAAAAATTGGGGCAGAACAAATTAGGGAAAGGAAAAAAATAACATTTTGAATGTAAAAAAATATAAAACATTTTTTCCAAGCCTTGAATAGATTTAATTTCTGAGAAATAAAATGTTTAAGTATTTTTAAAATTAAAAATATGATTATCACTTAAAAACTTCATAGAAAATAATTCATCCGTTGGAAAATTTTAAAAATTTTTGTACAGGTAGAAGAGGAAATTTTAACTTTTTACAAAAAATTTCAAGTCAAAACTTTTGTTTTTCAATTTTCAAGAATAAATCAGATATTATCATAATAAAGAATTTAAAGATAAATTTTTAAAATTTGAAATTTTTGTCAAAACATCGGGTGAAAATTTTGCTGAACTATATTAATGATGTGTAGATTCAAAAATTTCATATCTGACAGAAATAATTTTTTATCAAATTTTAAAATTAAAAATTTAAATTTCAAACATAAAATCATAGAAATTTAATCTTTATCTAAAAACATTCAAAAATTTTGGTCTTTATGGAAGATAAGATTGTGAATATATAAAAAAATTTCCAGGCTAAAAAACTAATTTCTATTTTCAAAAATAAATCAAAAACCTTCAGAGTAGAAATTTAAGAAAAATATTTTTTAAGATTCGAAAATCCTATCAGAAAATTATGAAAAAATTTTACCAAGTTTGATTGGCCATTTGTAGATCCTAAAAAATTGGATCTGATAAAATAAAATATTTATCTATTTTTAAAATTAAAATCTTATTTTTTGGATGAAAATTCATAAAAATTCAAACATTATCAGAAAAATATTCAAAAATTCACATTAGACAGTAAGACACTCGTGCATTAAGAAAAAAAATATAAACATAATTTTCTCAAGATAAGGTATGATCAAAATTATTTTCATAAGGAAAATAAAAAAAGGGTTTAGTCAAATAAGAGACACATAATAAAGGAAAAATTATTAGTCAAAATAATAATAAATATTTTTTTCTCAAAAATAATCAAAAAATTAATTTAGACATGACTTTGGGATCCAAAACAGATTTTCATCTACGGGGTTAATCAGAAACTTTGGAGGAATATAATTCTTAGGCACTTTTCTAAGTTGACCCGTATGATTTTTAATATACCAGTTTAAATTTTCAGGATAAAAATTCTTTTTAGTTCGTAAGCATGCAATATCGTTTTCTAACTTTTCAACTAAGTTTTTCAAGTTTTCATTTTCTATTCTCAATTTGTCAGATAAATTAGACGAACATGCAGTGCTTAATTTCTCTTTTAATTCAGAGTTTTCCTCTTCTATTTTATTCATAGACTTCAACATGGATTTTATTATAGAATAAATTCGAGCAGGTGGAAGTAGGCATACCTCACTTACCGGGTCGGTCTCGAAGTTAGGGACTCCCCCTTCGTTGCTGCTCTCTTCCGAGGTGCTTTCGTCATCTTCTTGGTGACTTGCCATTAGCGCAAGTCCGGCGTACTCTTTAGCTTCCGATTCGTCCGACGAGGTCTCGTCCCAAGTGGCTTTTAATGTCTTCTTCTTCTTTGGCTGGTTCTTGAGTTTGGGGCACTGATCTTTCAGATGACCCTCCTCGTTACAGTTGTAGCATCGGACCGTGCGTTTCTTCTTTCTCTGCACCTTTTTAGAACGATTAGCTTTAATAAATTTAGACAAGTTTCTTACCGTTAGAGTTGTTTCTTCATCGTCCGTTGAAGATTCTTCGTCGAGTTGGATCTTCCTTGTATTCAGTGCGACGTTGTCTGTTTTCCTGTTCTTTTCTACACATCGAGATTCGTGAAGTTCTAATGTAGAAAATAACTGTTCTAACGTACTCACCTCTAAATCTTTTGAAATATAGTACGCGTCGATTATCGAGGTCCATTCTGGGGTTCTCGAGAATGCGTTTAGGGCTTACCTTTGAGCATCGCGATTGGTCACCTTTTCTCTGAGATTTTCGAGGCTTGTAATTAATTCTTTTACCTTGGCGTGTAATTTTGCAACTGATTCTCCGTCTTCCATCCGGAGATTGGTCAGTCGGCTTCGAAGGATATCTCGTCGCGTCAGTTTTGCCTCCGAGGTGCCTTCGTGCAATTCGAGGAATTTTTCCCAAAGTTCCTTTGCCGAAGTCGTACTTCCCGATTCGATTGACATCTTGTTCGGGGAGGACGGTCAGCAGATGGAATTCTGCCTTTCCATTTGCTATAGCATCTGCTTGCTCCTTGTTCCAGGAGTCAGGATCCTTTGATCTTTCCTTCATTATCTTCCGGAGCTGCATAGCCATTTTTCATGATAATTAATAATTCATAATCTGTGGAAAAGAATACCTTCATTTTTCTTTTCCATGCTCCAAACTCCCCCTCAAATTTTGGTTGATATATCACTGGTCCAACCATCTTCTTGAAATTTATTGTAGTTGGCGGTTAGTCCTTCTGCGGCGTCCTCCGCTTTGATACCACTTGTTGGATCGAGGTGGACTAGCAAGAGGGGGGTGAATTGTCCCTGAAAATAAAACATGAATCTCTTGTGTTTCCTTACAAGGATAGAAGTTAGCAGCAATTAATTAAATAAATAAACATTAATTAAACTAAATAAATAGTAAAAGATAAATACACACAGATGTACTTAGTTACAACCTAGGTGGTTGTAAATCAAGGCGGTTGAAGCTTGACTATGAAAATCTCCTTCTGGCGGAGAAACCTTTTACAGAACTTTGAAGCACAAGAGAAATTAGAAGAGAATACAATTTCAATGTTATATTTTCTTCTAACTTCTAAGCCTATTTATAGCATAAGAGAATATATCTTAGATCGTTGATCGTAGATGAACTTTCTCTTGGCCGTTGATCCGTTGATACGATCCTAACTGTTGATCGGAGATAAACTTTGATCGTGGCCGTTGATTAAATAAGGATAAACTTTATCTTTAATAAAAGATAAAGAGATTTATCCTTAATAAAAATTAAGTATTTATTTTTTATATGATAAAAAATAAATCTTATTTTTGCCTTTTTTTTTCAACTGTCACGTCCAAAAAGTCCAAGTCGTCTTTGCTGGTCAAAGTCAATAGTTTGACTTTTGTTGACTATTTTAGAATCTTCGATTGGGTGATTTCTGGCCAACCGGAGTTAGGCTCACCCGAACCTGACTCCGACCTTTTGCCCCTCGAGCGTGCTTCCTTCCGGCTTCTCGTCCCTCGGACTTCGCGCATGTCCTTCTCGCTCCACTAGTGTACTCTTCCGTATCTTCCACGTCCCTCGGATTGCACCGAGCTCGTCGGCTCACTTCCCCGCGCAACCCTTCTCGTTCGCTACGTCTTACGCTCGACTTCCTTCGTACCTAAGTTCCTACACACTTAGCAGAGGGATTAGAACAACACAGGACCTAACCTAACTTGGTTGATCACATCAAAACTAACCAGGGCACCAACAAATTCTATAGTAAATCTGTCTCTGATTTATTAAAATTTAAAATAGATTTTAATTCCATCGTTAAAATTAATTTCTAAAATCTTATTTTCTTGTAGTGAAAGTGATGGAATGAAGCCAAGTCCATGCCAAAGACAACGGCGCCCAAATCTAAAATTGAACTAGAGTCCGAGTCTAAACTAGGGAGTGATGAAGAAGATGTGTCTTCAAAATTAACAAACATGGTGAGAACAATGATGAAGAAAAAGAACTTTACACGAAAATGAGATACAAAAGAAAGACCAATCAATTAAAATGAATGCGAGATGCTTCAAATACAACTAGAAGGGGCATTATAAGTCAGAATGCTCTCAACTCAAAAATAAGGAGGAAAAGCCCAAAACATTTAGAAAGAAAAAACCGTTAAAAACAACATGAGACAAATCATATTATTCATGGCAGTAGTAAAAACCGGGTATTAGATTCTATTGGTAGTGGGCTTCAGTTGGCTGCAGTTACAACTATAGTGGCAACATGAAATGCAGTTACCTACGGTTGCCATCCGATTAACTTCCGGCTAGCCTTTCATTATTTAAAGCGTCCAAGTGAAAAAGAAAAGCTTCTTGGTTGTTTGGAAGAAGGAGAACATCCAGTGGAGAGGGATTTGATTTGTGAATACAATGAAGGGATGCTCCTTCATAATCGTTCTTTTGACAACAAACACAAAACAAACACGAGGATGAATAAGACACTTGAGTAGAGGTAAGCTTTTAACGTTGGTGCAAGTTATTCATGCATTTATCTATAGATCAACAATGTATCAGAGTCAAGTTATATTTATTGAAGTTTATATGCATGTTCAAATTATATGATCATGTTCTCATTCGAATTATGTGCTGTTAGATTTTCTGTACATGATTTTTAATTTGTATGTACAGAATTTCAATGAAATGCATGTTTGATTTCTGTGCACGTTGGATTCGTTTACTGTCCATACTGAAAAACTGTTCACTTTCAATGTATGATGTGTGCATACAAGATTGCATGCTACCAGTAACAGATTAACATGAATTAATCAGACGGAATCTTGTTAATAAGAGCATATTGTTAATCATTTGTGATAAATCAATATGTTCATTTATGTTTGTTAATCAGTATCTCTTTCTGATTAATGTGCACAACAACATGCACTTGACGCTTGAACAGTGCAAATGACATTTTTTCTAAGTAATACCAATCCTTACTGCAACCCATATTATGATGTGCAATATTAATGCACCATACTGCAGTGCAATATGATGCTCCATGCTACAGTTGAAATTGAATGCAAAATCAGTAAACTATTTCAGAGTTTAGAAAATTTTACGAGCCTACTGATTGCATGTGTGTTCTTTAGTGTGGGTTGGTTTTATGCTTTTTTTTTTATTGAATTGAATCGATTTTGTTATTGGTTTGTCAGTTTGATATTAACTTTGTTGATTTCAATTCTAAATGGCATGGATTATATGTATTATGACTCATTATGATCTGCAACCAAATGAGCTATCAGAAATTATCCAAGAAATAGTGTATAATCCTATTTATAGAATCAGAGGACACATTAAGAGGCTCAATAATTTATTCTAGAAACTCGAGCAGAAGAATTTTCCTATTCTAGATAATTAACAGATGTGAACTTTAGTTTGATCATTGCCAAACTAATTTGACAAAGTAGCACATCACGTATGAGGGCGCTATAAAAGGCACGTCATATATGTGGAATTGATCCGAGAGCTAGTTCGTTATATAGACAATCTAGATGAAGTTATATCACCTCCTTGAGAGGATCTCGATGAGTTTGAGGAGGATCCACTATGTGAAAATCGTTGATAGATTTCTAAGATACAACAAAATAAAAAATAGATAATTATCGATGTACAACACGTGAAGTAAAAGGGTTAATTTATTGCTTTACAATTAAAGTACCAAAATCTATGTTCGATTTGAAATTGGTTCAAAATTGAACTGATTTCTAAATAAAAAAATGCTTTACTTCATTGATTCCGTAAAAGTACCAAAACAGTTGTTCATATATGACTTTACAAGTTATATTGATTAACGAAGTAAATTATTTATATGATTTCATAATTTTTTATATTATGGATAGTAAATGTTTGCTTTTATTTCTGTATAATTTAACTTAACCGAAGTATTTTTTTATTGTATTACTTCTTTGTAGTGTAGACATAATAGAACATATTTTATTGTAAAAAGATTTCAATTGAACAAAATTTTTTTTCACCACCAAAATTGAAATACCACAAATATCTACCATAAATACAATCCAAAAATGTATTCACAAAAGTCATGTTTGACTAATTTCACTCAAAAGTTTATCCATAAATCTCTAAATACAATTCAAAAATTATATTATAACATACACGACCTGTAGGCACTCATATAGGAGTAGATAAATTCGTTCTATTACTTCTTATTTCATTATACTGAAATTAGTTGTAACACTGATTTTTGATTAATGTTACAACTTAAAATATTAATTAATAGAAATTTGAGGCTCAATATAAAATTACTCAATATTTCATTAAAAAATATATTTTATAAAGAAGAAATTAATTTTCTTTTCCAACTGTGGATTTTCATCCAATGCATGTTCCGCATTTTACTTATATTTCCTAAGGCACATGTAAACGATGCACTACCAATTTGATGTATCAAAAGAACTAGCCCATATGTTACTCTGATAACTATACAGTCATATTCATATAATGACAATGATGCATTAGTTAAACGTGAAGCGCAGTTGCATTTTAAAAACAAGGTAGTATTGGCGAGAAACATAGTTTGTCGGAATATAAGAGAAACTAGTAATCCTGTCCTACACTTGCTTAGCAAAATAAGGTTCAGAGGATAAATCTTTTGCCACATGTCGTACTACAGCCACGTTGAGGCTCAGGGTAGCTGACTACTTTTAGGAAAGTTTGACAGAATGTTAAATTGCATGCTATCAAGTCCATTTTTTTCAACAAAGGTCAGTTGTAAAAGACTATTAGAAACAACATCTAACTAGCATTGCATAAACGTGCAATTCTAAAGATGAAAAATCAAAAGGTTTCTGCTCATGATAATGTAATTAAGAAAAAAATATAGGAACGTTATAGTTGGCAGTGAATACGCAACTATAATTATTGCACAATAAAAAGAATCATCATTTTGTTCTATACACCACAATTACAAAATTGAGCACTATCAACCACATGATGGCATTGAGTAAAAACTAGATATGAATAAAGCATCAACCACTATCAGCCTTCCATCCATTAGAGGAAAGAGCTTGTCTGCGATCCGATAAATCTTCTAGAAAATCCTGAAAAAAAAAATCCAATGCACAATTACGGTTTTGGTTAAGTAATGAGAGGTTAGAAGTGTCTGATACATTACAAAACAATGAAACACAAAAGTTTGAAAAATGACCAATAAAAACTACAACACTACATACACAACATTCCCCACACTATTCAGATATAGCTTATCTGCATAATTCTAACCAATCTAAGATCCTATGAAGAATTAGGAATCAAAGCACATTGACATAGCGCCATAATCTATTACAAGAAATAAACTGTGAAAAACATGAATATTATAAGTTGGAAATGGTTAGTGTAGAACGACTTTAAAGGCTAAATAAGAATACCTTTTTAGTGACAGATTTGTCTCCATCAGTATCAAATGCAATGAAACTATTACCTTTTCCTGAAATGAAGCATATATCCCCCCGAGACATAATTGAGTTGGTTGCAATAAGACAGACTTGTTGAAGTGGGCAAGGGTCAAATCTCAGTGAAGCCGAGGCAATACCCTCCCCCGTCGTGACCAACTGTAATTTCTCGATTTACCTCTTCACAGATGGTCATGGAGCCGATTGTGTGGAGCTGCTGGGGTGACGGATTTCACCTTTTGCTAAAATGAAGCATATATCCTTATGAATATGCTGATGTTATATTTTTTCCAATGCATTTAAATATTCTCAATTGACATATGAAAAGTGCACATGAATAAGCAAGTAATATAACATATCCCAAACACTACAAAAGCAAGTAATGTGACATATCACAATTGACTATAACCAGACAGTGTAAATAAGAACATAATAACAAAAATAATAATATTAAACTTGGTGTATATCATTCTTGGTTTGTAATGCAAAGAATGAATAAGGAATCTTAAATAAGAATTTCAGCAAGAAAAGTAGTGAGTTTAAAAGCATTAAAAAGAGGATAGTCTATGCAAGCATGCATATAGCATTCTTGTGGAAACTGCAGTTGTGTGTGTCCGAAGCAAATTCTTGTCCATTTCATCTCTTTTCCAATCATATCCTTAGCTGGAAAAGGAAAGACCTTGTAAGCAATTAGAGGATATGAATAGAAGAAAAAAAATAGCATACCCTTTGGATCCATAACGACCAACTTCATGAACTTGTTTCACCCTCTCAACATAATCTTCAGGTAAATCCCTTGTGGTAGCAGAAGCTGTAGAAAATAATTAATCTTGCAACTCTCAACAAATTTGAAGGGCATAGGTGATAATAAGAGATGGATTTCACATCAACATTCAACCTTTAAGAAAGAAAGTCCCCTTGATTCATGGCAAAGCTTTCTGCTTCATAACATTTGGTTTATCTAAGTCATTAACGTCTTTTTAATACCAACTGTCTTTCTTGCATGTAAATCCAAATTATTTACTCGAAGTGTATCTTTATGCTTCACTTCTTTGCCAAAACTGTTGACAGAGGAACCTTTACGATCAAGTTCAGGAAGGTACTTGATTTGTGTATGAGACTTGGTTAGAAGCAATGAGGACTGCTCCTTCGATTATATTGATAGCTGATACTGATCAGAAACAGAACATATGAAATGTTACAAATGGGAAAAAAAACAAAACAAAATACCTAGAAGATCAAATGAAAAAAGAGAACTAGGAAGAGCTTTTAGTCCACTAGAATATTGCTTTCCAATGTACGTGTCAATGGAAATTGAAAAAATCTCAAATAATGTCAAAACAACCATCACATAATTATCGGTGTGAAGACATACTAGATCAACAAGACCACGCCTTGAAGAAGAACATAGAGAGGAAAAATAACATGTATCCATGTTCCGTATTCCAATGAAGAAATTTTACCTAAATTTCATTGACAGCCATCACATTTTAAAAGACCTCCAGAAATGAAGACAAGAAGATCAACTAACGACGAAATTTAGTTCTCCAAAAAAAAGGCACCTTTAAGCGAATCTGAGAATTAGAAGGTGAACGTCGGAAGGCCCTTGCAAGCAAGTTAGGGCAGGGATCCTTGCAAAGATGGTTCGTGTTTCTCGGGAGGATCCGAGAACAAATCGCACGGAGGAGATCGGGAGTTCCTCCTTCGCGCGCATTACAGAGAAAGAGTGATAGTAACCCGTGCCCATAGAAAATCGCAGAAAAAAAAATAAGAACGGGATCGGGGAACTTCGAGGGATAAGTGAAATTGATTAATTAAAAAAAATTATTTTATTTTTTATTTTAAAATAATTATATAATGATTATGTATATAATTCTATGATATATTAAATCAATATAAAAATTATTAATAAATTTAATAATCTATTTAAAAATAATTATTAATAAATCTAATAATTTTATAAATTTAATAATATATTTTAAAAGATAATATTTTAAAGGATTATTTGAATAAATTTATTTAGGGATCGTATCATTCCACCATATTTCAAAATAACCTTGTCTTCAAGGTTGATTTTTTTCTTCTTCTTTTTCTTTTGATGATTTATATAAAATAGCTTCTCATTATGCAGTAATTGAAATTTCTTTTTTACGAAGACAAATAACCTTTTATAATTATTTCTTAAATTTAAAATTTCTTTTGGATCTTCATTGCAAATTTATGAGCATGCTAATACTTTTTTTTTCTTCACTTATCCTTGTGTCGGATCTTGACTCCATGATTTATCGGATGCTGTTAGCGATGATAATATATTATTTTATTATTCTCTTATACAACGGAAGTAGAAATTGTTGTGCATGTAATAATTTCAATCATGAGTGTCACAACGATGGATGAATTTTCTTTATCACTATCAAAGTTTAATTTCTCATGCAAATTATCTTTATAACTATCTTCTTCTTATTGTTGTTGAGATTGTTGATTTGCTTCTTCTTAGATTGGCATATTTGAGTTGGAGCCATCATCCAAACGAATCTTCAATTCTTTTATTGTTGTAACCAAGGATACTACAGTTTTTGTTCTAATTTCTCCAATCTTGTCTCATACTTAGTTTCAAATTCTATAGCCCATTTGATATCAAGTTAAGGATGTCCTATTGTCATGTTGGAGTGGAGTTAAGACCATGTATTTGCTTGTTAATGAATATAGACTTGAGGTGTGGAAGAATCTGATGTCGAGGCTATGCGATGATGATGATAAAAAAGAACTTGGCTTTGATACCAAGTTGATAGGAACCCATGTCCTATCTCATGGAAAATCGAAGAAAAAACAAGAACAAAAATAGGGTGATCACTTCGAGGGGATCAATCTCCAATAACTAAGTAGAATTGATTAATTAAAAGAAATTACTTCATTGCTTGTCCTCAAATAGTTGATGACTCTATATATAAATACAAATCAATATAAAAATTATTAACAAATCTAATAACCTATTCAATAATAATTATTAAATGTAAATTAATAACAAATCTAATAGCACATTCTAAAATATAATATTTTAAAGAGGTTATTTGAGTAAGTCTATCTAGGGATCATATCAAATAGAGTTGCTCCATCACCTGCCACTCCTCGCGCCACTTGGTCGTCGCCAACCAATTCGCATCCAACCGATACTACTGTTGGTGCAAGGAGCATCAGATAATCGAACCTAAGTTAAGTGCGTGAAGTGATCTGATTAGCTGAACTGAGTGTGTAGATAGCACAGGAAAGTCCTAATTTTGGTTAGGCACAAGAAAGCCCTAGTTGCGGTTAGGTGGTGGAAGTCCTAACTGGAGGCTAGGCAAAGGATGACCTAATCTAGAAGATTAGGTGGAAGACCTGGTTTAAAGGACTAGGCAAGGAAGTCTTAGTTGTGAGGACTAGGTAAGAAGTCTTGGCAGATCAAGTGCACCAGGCGGAAGTCTAGGAGGGTTTGGAGGACTGGACGTCTAACGGTAGAAGTCCTGGGGGCCAAGGATCGAGGCTAAGCAAAAGTCCAATAAGTTTGGAGGACTTGGTTGGCACGAGATAAATTCTCCTGAGTGGAGTGGATGAGGATGCATTCCCGATAAGGGGAACAGTAGGTGTCGGTCTGACCTAAAATTTGTTAAATTTGAGAGGTGTCCTAAGACAATCGCTTTATAGTTATACTATTTATTGGATAAATAACAATTCACTATTTGAGTGCACATTCTATATTTGTTTGATTGGATCTTAGAC
This sequence comes from Curcuma longa, assembly GCF_044706935.1. NCBI lineage: Eukaryota > Viridiplantae > Streptophyta > Magnoliopsida > Zingiberales > Zingiberaceae > Curcuma > Curcuma longa. The sequence continues at coordinate 3,711,181 of NC_133872.1, read as the reverse complement.
TCAAATACTGAATGCTCGCAATACGATTCATAGAGAATTTGTGATTGGATCACAACTCATGAGCATCTCTACATGTGCAATTATGAATGTATTGAAATTATCCCTAGTCGAGGAATTGATGAGCACGGACGTCATCGATTCTGTCGAGACTAGCACGTTTAGACTCCTTTGTTAGCCAAGCAGCTGATCTCACTACTAGAGACATTGCATATTGAGAGTTAAACATGGATGCTGATTAAAGGTAACCAGTTTATTGGAGTGACTTGCCTTGAGACTTCATATGGTTTGAATTATATGTCAATGAATATCTCAGTGTAACTTAAGTGTGAGTTTCCTTTGACTTGCGGTATTCAAGTCACCTTGGTCATGAAGGTTTATACTTTGACATCTTAAATAAGCATCTTTGAGGAGGTGTAGACCCGAGATGATTGGGTATAAGTCGAAGTGTCCGAAGATGTTTGAATAGCCCACAGAGGATTCACCGCTCTTTAAAAAAGGAGATGTATACCTTGCGGCAGCTTGTCAGGATTGTTACTAAAAGTCTTTGGCCAAACATTACATGTTAAGAGTACGTTACTCTTGGATACATATACAAGTAACTTGAATCCACGGGATCAGGAAGCAGTTTGGGCTAGGTGTGACGTAGTCAGCCTAATGGGGACCGACAGATACACCATGTCCTGAACCAAGCGGGTATAAGATGGTGAAAGGAATGAGGCACGATTCATTAGAGTTGCTGAAGGGTTTAGAAGATGCTCCGGAATCAATCATTGATTTTTCGATTAATTGGAGATCATGATATACTACTAGGTGTCACTCATGATCATTCCGTAATTAATGATTAATTACGGACGACCAACATAACCAAAAACCTATTGGGTTACACGCACTACAAGATTTTTGAAGGACTTAAAACAAGTTTGAGAATTGGATTCTCAGAATGAGAGAAATAAAGTCTGGTTGGACCAGACAAAGGATAAAATGATGGAATTCGTCCTACGAAGATGATATGAATGAAACTGATTTTGTTCAAATCAGATGTCATTTGATTAGTGAACCAAATGGTTTGATTTTGAACCAAAATTGAATCAACTTGGTTTGGTTCATGATGGAAGACATTTGGCAAAATGGATAAGATAAGAAGCTTCGTCCTGTGAAGACGAAAAGAATAAAACTAATTTGGATCAAATCGAAATTCATTTGATTAGCGAACCAAAATAAACCCAATTTGCTACAGTATTAATTAGCTACAAGAGTCTAAATCAAACCCAGCCCAAACCCTAATGGTTCCTGGTTCGGCTTCACCCCGCCCGTCGCTACTGCAGTTTCTCTTGAAGGGAGAAATTGCGATAAAAATAGAGCAACGGGCGCTGTTCTTCCTCTCGGCGTGAAGGCACCGACAACCCTAGACGGCGTCTTCGGCGGAGGAACCATAGACGGCGACTTCGGCTGAGGAGAACCCTAGTGCTTCATTCCCAACTACGCAGCGCCGAGCCTCTGTTCGCTGTTCTTCTTCCCCGCGGAAGCGCTGCCGCCCACCCCTTTCGTGTGAAGGCGGTGCGGTGCTGGATCAGAGGGTTCCCCGGAGATGCGCTGCCGCCCACCCCTTTCACTGTGAGGGCGGTGCCGAATTGGAGGGTTGCCATCGCCGACTCTCGGCCACCGCGAGTGGAGAAGGAAGGAGCTGTTGCGCGTGGAGATTCCGGCGAGATTTCTTTCCCTGATTGTAGTGCCGCCGGCCACGGGTTCTTCCGATCGCAGTCGCCGGTTCCGCCGAGAGAGAAAGTAAATAGGGAATCGCAATTTTCTGAAATCACGATCTTCCTCTGTTCTGCTTGCCGCCGCGATGCTCTCCCTCTTCTTTCCCTCTGTTCGTTGCCGTCACGACCTTCCCTCTTCTCTCCCTCTGTTCTGTCACCGCTGCTCGTGCATCCGCCGGAGAGGAAGGAGGAGAAGACCACTTCTTTGTCCGTGAGAAGAAGTCGAACCCAAGTTCGGGTTCTGTTTTCGACTGCGAGGGGAAGGAGGAGAAGAGGTCTTCTGTTGCCCGAGAGAGCCAATTAGGTGAGTCGTGTGTACTTTCTTTTATGCTCCGGATCACGAATACGATTTCGATCAGAGTTTATTTTCAACCGTCGGAGCTCTTGTGAAGGGTTCCGTTGATCGGTGAAACGTTCATCGATGACAATTCGTCTTAAGTCGGTGGTCAAAAGTTGACTATCGAAAATTACACCGAGAATATGATTCTCAGTGATAGTTAGAAAGCTTCGGAATGATCGCGACAAACGTTATTACGTAGTTTTCGGATTAAGTCTTCTCTCGATTCGATCGTTATTGATTATCGGCTAGTAGCAAGGATGATGATGCGACTCGTGACTTCCGAAGCCGTCTAGACGAGAGCTTAGCGTGGATCACTAGTAGAAGTGGGACTTCGACGAGGACCGCTCGATTGATGCCAACACCGTTCAAACGTCATCCGTGAGGTACACGTTTACAATAATTTACGATTCTAAAAATTTTAATTTCCTATCATGTCTTGTACGTTATTAGTTCCTACTTTGCATGTGTGTGTTGTATAATAATTAGTTGTTAATTATTTATTTATTTTTGCTACGTACATTTTTAAAACGTGTAAACACGCGCATTGCACCGGGATGATCCCAATAGTGGTATCAGAGCCAAGTTGTGCAAGACCTATGCGTAAAATGGTTTTACGGATAGTAGTTAGTCATAAATTTAATTTAGAAAATTTTGAGATTTTAATTTTGAATTTCTAATTATATAAATTTCCTAATTGGTTAGAAAATTTTATATTAGGAAATTTATTTCCTAATTAATTAGATTTTCTTAATTAAAATTTTATTTCCTAAAATAGAGAAAATTTTATAATTTAATTTAGAATTTCTAATTATAGAAATTTCCTAATTAGTTAGGAAATTTAGTATTAGGAAATTTATTTCCTAATTAATTAGTTTTTTTATTAAGAATTTATTTTCTTAAAAGAAAAATATTAAGATTTAATTTAAAATTTTTAATTGTAGAATTTCTTAATTTATTAGAAAATTTGAATTAGGAAATTTGTTTCCTAATTAATTAGATATTTTTAATTAAATAGTAAAATAAAATATGCGATTAGATATAAAAATTTATTTCCTAATTTAATTAAAGAATTTTTGATTTGTAAATTAGATTCTTTACCATATTTTATTAAATACATATTTACGACAACTATGACTAGAAATAATCATAATTAGTTGCATTAATTATGTTATGCCATTTATTACCATGTCATGTAAATAATTTATTGTTTGCATGAAAAAAGGATGCAACCTAAAAATTCCTTACAAATAATTAAAGTCAACACCTTCCGATAATATGATTAGAACCGGAGTTTAATTTCTTATTTGGGTTGTTGGACTCTCTCCAACCTCGACCTGAAATTAAACTTGTTAGAACCATCGAGATATAATCTCACTATTATCGGGCTGGCTTTAAACGTTGATTTGTTGGATTCTCTCCAAGGTCAATGCAGATAGAGGTGAAGTCGAGTGTTATACATATAATGTATACGTGTTAATGTGTTAACAATTTGATGTTTTACGAATATTCAATTAGTTGATAGCATAATGTGATAGTTATGTATATACATGATATATAATCGGTATTTGATACCTATCATTGTAGCTAAAAATGGCTTGTTGGACTCTCTCTAAGATTATTTTTACCTATATATGGATATCAACCCATTTGGAGAATACCTACAATCTTTTAAATTCAAAGTAAGAGCTTTTGAATTTGTAAAATAAATGGGACTAATTAATGTATGTAAATACATTGCAAATCATCTCTCTTATTTACTCGATTGTATTTTTAGATTTAATTGATTACGCATGTTGTCTTTTATTGCGCATAATTTAGGATACCAATAAATAAACTAACCCTAAATTGACTGGTATAAGAATTTGAGAATTGTTCTCAAAATCTGAAATTGTAAATTTTATCTAGAGTTCATAAAAGGAAAGTAGACATATGATGCCTCTTCCGCTTGATGTATTTTCATAAATAAATGTCGTATTATTTTCTTGTCCACTCGGGTATTGGATGCTGAGTGAGACTCTTATAAGGAAGAGGAAGGAAAACTTAAAAAATATTTATTCTAATTTTATCCTTATGTTAAAATATTAATTATTAAAATAACTCATCTATTAAGTTTTTGCACCGTCGCTTCTCATCACATGACGCAGCCGTTACAGAATCTCATCGCTCGCACTCCTCGACGTTGACCTTCGATGCAACTTTTTATAAAAATATATGTAATAATGTTAATTTATCCTTTGTCGTATCAAAGTGTACAGATTCTGTATTTCACATATTTATTATATGTCTATTCATTATTTCTTTAAATTTTTTTATTTATTTAAATTGTAAATATTAATTTTTGTTGGTCTCATGAGCTATATATATATTTTTTTCACATATAGATTTATTTTAAAAAGTAAGAGTATTTTTATAATTTTATATATTTAACCTTCATTTCCTTTACTACCAAATAAGGTAATACATGTTACGTTAATGAACCTTCATTTCCTCCCAAACAATGAGAATATAAATACTTCTCTTCTCCTCCCTTTCCATCCCTTCCCCTCTCTTCCCCTTCTGTTAATGAACATTTTCTCACCCCATCCAAACAAAGCGCCAGTTCCCTTGAGGCGAAGGATCCGGAACTACTCCGGCGAGAGGATTGCTCTCCACTCCTCCTCGGTCTTCTGCACGGATCTCGTGGACGCCATCACCGCACTGTTCCTCCCAACTTGGCGGAAGAATAGGGATTGTCGTAGGGGACGCATTTGATGGCGACTAGATCTCTGCGAGGTTCTCCGCTTGTGATGGGAAAGGAGGGAAGCAGCGACGGTTAGCAGCGGCGACCGAAGGGCACTGAGGTTGCAGCGACCGAAGGACACTAAGGTTGCGGCGTCGGGGAGAAAGGAGTTGTGCAATCAGGGTTAGGGCGTGCGATGTTACTGTAGCCGCGTTTTCGCGTTTTCTATTTACCAGCCACAGTTTTTATTTTTTTTTACAGAAAATAATATTTTATCATTTTTTATATTCTTAGAAAAATAATTTCTCATTTTTTAAAGAATGAGATTGAAAAATACAAAATAAATAATAATTTTTAGAAAATATAAAAAAAATGAAAAAAAAAATCAAATCAAACACTATCTTAATTTTTTGAATTTATCTGACAGCAATGTAGGCCCAGACCAGCTATTTCGAATCAATTGGGTTGTAAGATCTGAAAGGTTCTGCCTCTTGTCTGATCTCTCTGATCCGCAAAAGAGAACCATAAGTGTGGAATTCATATCAACTAGCCGCCAATAGAGCATGGGGCCTTTGTCCTTGCCAATAATCGAATTTATTTTGACAATATTTCTCGGTTTGAGATATTTCTTGCTCTAAAAGGAAAAATATTTAATAAAACATGTCAAAATTTTAACTAAATATCTTAAAATTAGATATAAAATAATTTTAAAATTTTGTAACGTGAGTTAAGTTTAACAATTAGCATAATTTTGGAGGAAAAACTACCTTTTGATAAAACAATAAAACACTGAAGCTTGTTTTTTTTTTAAATAATTGTAATATTTTTTGGTTGACATAAAAGCACTCGCGACAAACATTATTATTCACCCATAAATTAAGCTTATATGGCAGTACAACTTATTAATTAACTACTACTGGCAGTATTATAGTGCACACTGGATTAATAATAATCACCCTTAATAAAGGTCAACCGACAGCTTCGGCTCCACCACCACAAGCAGCGGTTCTTTCTTCGGCGTCGACAGCCCAAAGATCTCCTCCATGCTCAGCTCCTCCGCCTTCTTTCCCGCCGGCAGCTTCCACCGGAACCCGTGCAGAAGATTAGCGAGAGTGAGCTGGATGACCTTGAGCCCGAGGTTGTAGCCGGGGCACATCCGCCGGCCCGCGCCAAAGGGCAGCAGCTCGTAATCATGCCCTTTAACGTCCAGCGTGCTACCCTCGAACCGCTCGGGCTGGAATTCCTCCGGATTGTCCCACACCGTCGGGTCACGCCCGATGGCCCACACACTCACCAGCACCCGCGTGCCCGCGGGGATATCGTAGCCGTCGACGGTGGTCTGCTCGCGGGCGAGGCGGGGAACCAGCAGCGGCGCCACCGGGTGGAGCCGCATCGTCTCCTTCACGATCGCCTCGATGTAGGGTAGGCTGGGGATGTCGCGCTCCTCCACCCACCGCCCGCGGCCAACCACGCGGTCCAGCTCCGCCGACGCCTTCTCGAACACCTCAGGACGACGCAAGAGCTCCGAGATGGCCCACTCCAAAGTCACCGCTGAGCTCTCTGTGCCACCGGCAATCATGTCCTACAATTTTGTTCAAATATTAAATAGTATTCGTTTCTAGTCACAAATAGTAGTTCCAATATTGAAAATTTTCAAAGATTTTGTTGATGATTTGCAAGCCATTTCTTCTCCAGATTTAATTGGTTGAAGATTCTCGGTAAAGAAACTGAGATTGCGATGGCCAAAATTATCGATAATTGTTCGATCAGAAGAATGATTGATAATAAATGAAGTATCAAAAACAGTAGTTCGGCTTGAATCTGACGCGGTAACGGTGTTCGACAAAATGCTGGAACTAAGAAGAGAAAAGAGAGTAGAGTAGTGCGGTACGCACCTGGGTGAAGCCCTTGACGCCGTGCCTCTCGAGTTTGACGTCCAAATTGGGATCATCGGCGAGTTGCAGGAGCACATCGACCATGTCCTTGGCCACGAACTCCGTACCCTCGCGCCGGCGCCTCTCGTTGTGCTCGTCGAGAACGTGCTCCAGGAACCGATCGAACTTGCGGCTCAGCTTCTTCATCCGCCCAATATATCCTTGGAGATCCAACAAATTCAGCCAGGGGATCGAATCCCCAATGTTCATCACCCCGTTCAGCAGAAACAATTCGTCGAGCATCTCCTTGAACTCCTCCGGCGACACGATCGCGCTCTCCACCGCCGGGTCGAGGTACTTCTTCCCCAGAACCATACGGGTGATGACGTTGAGGCTGACGGTGGAGAGATGGTCCTTGAGGAGGACAGGAGAGGCAGAGGAAGCGGCGGCGAACAGGGCGCGATTCAGATCTCGCACCTCCTCCACCCGGATGTACGCGTAGGAGTCGAGACGCTTGGCGCTGAAGAGCTCCATGAGGCATATCTTGCGGGCCTGGCGCCAGTAAGGGCCGTAGGGCGACCAGGTGATGTCAGAGTAGTTGTAGGTGGTGTACTTGCCTGCGGCGGTTTTTGGGCGGGACACAAAGGAGAGGTCGTGGGTCTTGAGGAAGAACTTGGCCATGGAGACGGAGGATCCGACGACGACAGGAAAGGACCCGAAGCGGAGGGACATGAGGGGGCCGTACTTTTTGGACAGATCGTAGATGGAGCGGTGGGGGAGGCTGCCGATGAGGTTGAGGTTGCCGATGATGGGCCACGGCCGGGGGCCCGGCGGCAGGTTGGGAACGCTCCGCCCTCGTCTCCGCCGAAGAAGCGCGACGGTGGCGGCGAGCACGATGGCTAAGGTGATAGCCCACTGAGGGAGCGCCATTTGGTGGAGATCGGCTGTAGAGAGATGCCGGAGGTTGGGGAGACACTGAGGAAGGGAGTCATATTTATAATTAGAAAATGGCTCGAAAGACTATTATTTCATTTCATTTCATTTCATGGTCCCATTTTCATAATTGACCGCTGTTATTATTTATCTTTTATAATTGAAGATGGTGAACTTCCACCATTCTTACATTACTTCTTCCTTCCCATTACCTTTAGCTTTAAAATACATAATAACACGATCGAAGAGGTTGTTGAAGACCGAAAACTCACTGTTGAAGTCAATATTTGTGTTATCAAGTTATCGCCCCTCACCCACCCAAAATTTTGCTATGCAACTATAATATACTTCAGTAGTTAATTAGATATTTACGGATTAATTTTCACATTTACAGCATACTATAAGATTAATTTTCACCCAAACATTATAGTAAGACATCGGCAACCGACTTTCACAGTATTTACCGTCCTGATATGCTCGTTTGAATGTAAACTCCAATATTTATTTTATTCATGAAAGATAAATTCATGAATTTTTTTTTGTCAATAAATATTTTTTTATAAAAATGAAATTTATCATCTTAACAATTTTATATTATCGGTAAATTATTAATTATCTGATAAAAAATAAATTAAAAAATTATTATTAAATATCCATTGATGTAAATGTCAAAATTTATGTTAAGATATTATCTTTTCCAATTTCAAGTCCAATGGATACTTCAGTCCACGGTCGCATGACCTGAATTTTTCATCAAATTTAACGTTTATACGTGTCCTAGCAAATTGCCGTAAAAGATCCCCGTAATGCTTTTAACCGCTGCGAACACATCAGCGCAGATTCTTGACCGCGTTAGGTAGTGCTAAAGTCATCTGCAACTTCCAGTGTAGACATAATTTTTTGGAAAATTAAATCAAAAAGTAAAAAAAAACAAGAAAAAGAAAAAGACAGTGGAAAAAACTTTTATTTTCCTGATAAAGTTGGACGTGGAAATTGCGGGTAAAGTTCTTCGTAAGCGCAATGTGTTTCAGAGCACGGAGACTTTGCGGTCAACCTCACGAACCCTGCTTTCGGATCCAAAGATTTCAGGAACAACTCGTTTGAATAGTTTATAAACACTACAAAAATATTAACGATTAACGATGGACTTTTTCATTATTAATCGATCGCTAAATGATACTAACGATCAATTAACAATGAAATTTTTTATTTCTAAATTTTTTATCACTGATATCACACGAAATTAAATTTTCATCACTAAATTTAATCACAAAATATTAAATAGTCGTCGCTATTATTAGCGATGAAAATTTAATTTCATCACTAACACTAAATATCCGTCACTAATTAGCGATGAAAATTTAATTCCGTCGTTAACATCGTAAATAGAATGCACTGTTCCGTCTCTGATTTAATTTCGTCGCTAGCGACAGATTAAAATTTCCGTTGCTAACTTTAGCAACAAACTAAAATTTCCATCACTAATACCTAATAAATTTTATAGCTTCTTTTTATTTATCATAGTTCTCTATTTACATTTTCATAAATAATTATAAACATCACAGGTGATGGTTTTAATAATACATACAATCCAACAACTTCAATAAATAATACTACAATCACAAATCAAACCAACAACTAAATTTATTATCTTAAACAATTCAATCACGCTACAAGTTAAATTAATACAACAACTTAACAATTTTAATATCTTAAATTAATTCAATCACAACATTTCAAACATAACAAATGAATATATTCAATATATCAAATATCTCAAGTTAAACTAATTAAATCATAATAAAAACATAAATATCAAATATCTAAATATTATAATAACATATCAAATATCTGAATAAAATGATAGTATATCAAATGTCTCAATATAATCATAACCTATGAAATATCTAAAATATCCAACTAAAAGTGTTAATGTTGTAAAAAATATAATAAAATAGATTAGTAATAAATCAGAGATATATATCTATTATGAAAATTAATAAATTTAATTTGCATGTTCACGAGTGATAATGAAATAACAAAAGAAATGTTAAAAATGTTAACATACCTCTAGCAGTTACTGATCAGGGTTTTGATGGTCGTAAGGGTCCTAAGTCTCATGTGAGTCAAAGTCATGCGATGGCTTCGCCGTATGACTCATGCCAGCCATGAATTCGCATATTTCTTGCGTAATTTCCTTGTATTCGCAACTAGGCTTGGTGAGACTCTTGAAATGTCACCTCTAATGTGGAAAGTCGATTCTTCAATTATTGATTTTCTTATTCTGGAGCTTCTACCCTAATAGATGATCCGCTAGGACAACCCTTGGCTCTAGGGGCAATCACACGGTCATAAACGACTCTCGTTTAGGACCCAAGACCATAGATGGTGGAGCTTTTCTTTCTTCCACCGACCACATTATAATAGATCTCATTTATCTGGTCGGTGGAGAGAGTATGCATCTCGCCTCCCTCTCTATCAAGCTGAGACACTTGTGCAACTCTAGCAGTTATTTCATCCTATTTAAAAATAAATTCATATGAGATATAAATTTTTTTTTTAAAATCATTATTAACAGTTAAATAAGTTTAAATTTTAAATTCTTATATGTAATATCTACGATCGAGGATCGACAAATGTGTCATCCTTAGACTTGTATACCTTGGTAAAAATCTCCTAACAAGTAGGAGATCGTTATAGCTTATACTCCTGAATATTAAATAATATAATTAAATAAAAATAAAATTATTACTAATTAAATAATTTTAATATAAATATATTAATTATAAACTCACCAAATTCATGTATATGCTTTGTGGATCCAATGCTAAGATCAGCCAGCTCGGTGTTTCTGTTGGCTCGAGCTATCGCTAAATTTGACTGCCATCTTTCTGCAGCCTAGATGAATTGTCATGCATCCCAAACATCAACTAGGATAAAAACTGATCTTAAGTCATTTAGTCTGCATTTGTAGAGCAAATCCTTGTACAATTTGGCACAGACATTATTCCATGTTTCTTTAAATGTCTCCTCATGCCTTAACTCTCAAATATATTTTTCTATCTTGAAATAGAAGCAGTCATGTTTAACTCTCAATATCCAGTGTCTCCCGCTAGTGAGGACAACTTCTTGGTAAACCAAGGAGTTTAAAACATGTCAGTCTCAACGAAATCGATGATGTTCATGCTCATCAATTCATCGACTAGGAATAATTTTAATATATTCATAATTGTGCATGTAGAGATGCTCACTAGTTGTGATCCAATCATAAATTCTCTCATGCTATGAATTAGTTTATGAACATTAAGTAAATGAGTTTAACATCCAATCAAACACATAGAGAATGTGCACTCAAATAGTAAATTTTTATTTATCCAATAAATAGTATAACCTTAGACGATTGTCTTAGGATACCTCTCAAATATAACTTCAACGAGCAAAATAAATGATGGGGACCCCATGACACTTATTATATTTCAAATGAACATAATCTAATCACGATCGGACGTGTAAAAGCTAGCATGTTGCTTTTATAACGTGTAATAACTACCTGCTAGCTTCTACAACGATGATTTTATATTATTTTAATTTAGCTTCTCTGAGTTAATAACGTAATTAAAATAACATTTCAATCAGCAATACAAGCGATAGAGACTCCATGACACTCATTACATTTCAAATGAACATAATTTAATCACGATCGATCGTATAGAAGCTAGCATGTAGTTTTTACAATGTGTAGAAACTAGTATGTAGTTTCTACAACGTGTAGCAACTACTTGCTAGCTTCTACAACAAGTAGAAGTTAGCAGGTAGCTACTATAAAAGAATAAGGGTAAGAGTAATTTGGATATTCAATGTTAGATGGGATGCTCATTTGACTTTAATTGAAAAGTGGGTTCATTTGACCAATTGAAAAGTGGAGATGTCATCATGATTTGTGCCCATGAGTTTATACCAAATTATCTTGAGACTACCAAGATTTTAAAAATTCACAATTCTTAATTTAGATTGTGAAATTCAAATCTAAGAGTATAGTTATACTCAGGAGATATTTAGGACTGTAATTGTCTGAATTTAAAGTGATTATGGGGTTCTTAAGTACTTCAAAAATATTTAAAATCAAGTTAATTATACACTTTTACAACTTCTTGAATATAATATTATGCCCTTAGATATGGATTGAAGTATTAAATTTAAGGCATCTTAGAAATATTTCAGATCAAACTCATTGTATTTCTATTACAAGTTTTTAATATTAATAGAAAATAAATTTGATTTTAATAAATATAAAAAATTAAATATGTATTATTTTTAATATTAAAGAAAGTTAGTCATGTGTATGGATGCAAAAGAATAGAGTTTGTTCACGAGTTTTTTGGGTCGATTTGAAAAATATTTAATTCATATTTAAAATTTTCAAATTTGAATCGAATTGAGTGAATATGTTTAATAATTTTTTCGAATGAAATTTGAATCTATAATATTTTATTCACAAGCCACTCACAAGGCAAACTCGAATCGAACTCTAGTCATTTTTACACAATTTTAATTTAAATATATTAAAATTAAGATTCGAATAATTTAAATCGAATTTGAACTTCAGTCATTTTAAATTATAGTTCGATTCTATTCGAATCAAAGTTTGAATATTTCAAATTGAATTCGAACTCTAATTTTATTTTGAATCAAATTAAATTAAAATTATTTATATTTTTTAAATTTAAATATCACATATATTTTTGAACTTAAATTTAAATATTAATATTTTCATATTATTCGGATTATATTAATGTGAAATCACATGCTTGATTCCACGTAGCCCGATCAACGTTGCTCATGTAATGCTGACTCAAATTTCAGCCGGCTCGACCACTCAACCTCATTCTCGGCCACTCAGCCATACTCTCGACCATCTCGGCCACTCGACCTCATTCTCGATCTTGCGCCCGACCTCGATCGGCTCAGCCTCAACAAACCTGACCACTCTACTCAACGTCGGCTCGGTCCCTCTCGACCATCCCCAGCACTAGAAGACAACTAAGCGTGCGAGCTCTGTCAAAGTATTAGGATAATTACTAGGTTATTAGGCTTGACCCCCTAGATCCTTCTGTGTCTCTACTCATGGCTAAAAGACAAGAACAATCCACACGACCAAGTCATAGGGCGTTTATGAGGTTTGCAGACTTAGTTCCCCATATGCTATATTATCGGCTCACTTGTCAGCAATTCTCAGAAGTTGTCTCTTCAGATACCATCACAGTCTGCCCCTGTGTCAATAGGAATGTTCCCTTTGATGAATACATAAACTCCCCTGTAGGTATAGCCGTCAATTTGGGTTAGGCCAGTCGAGTTGGCCCGTTCCGCCAAATAATTTAGGCGGGTTAGGTTGAAATTTTATCAACCCATTTTAAGATGGGTTCAGGCCCCGCCTAGGCCCGCGACTCGCGTGGGTTGGCCCGCGACGGGCTTGGGTTGGCCCGCGGGTTGAGGAAGTTTATTTATTTATTTTAAATTTTAAAATTAAAGTAGAAAACGTAATGAATTAGTGGGTTTGATTCATTTAAATTACAATTTAAGCTTCAAAATTATAATTCAAATTTAACAATTTTAACTTAATCCATTTAAATTATAATTAAAATTTTAAAATTTTAAATATTTTTTTATTTTTTAACAGGCTCGCGAGTTGGCCCGCCTAATTCGTAGCCCGCCTTGAGTTGGGTTGGGTTGGAGATTTCGTAACTCACCCATTTGGTGGGTCAGCCCGCCCCGTCCCGCCATATGATGAGCCCGCTATGGGTTGGCCCGCCCCGTCGTGGGTTGGTCTGTTTGACGGCTCTACCTGTAGGTATGAAGAGCTCTTTCTCGATCGACTTCGGTTACTTCACGTACTTCTTCCTCTTCATTTCCTCTACCTCCTTTTGCTGACTTGAATGTCGAAGTGGCTTGCGGAGAATCCCAGCTCCCAGCTAATCCGTTCGTTCAGCTTCTTTGCCTAAGTTCTTCAGCCAGTGGAATCGATGATGATTAAGATCGCATATTCTTGATCGGTGATTTAATTGTCTATGACATCAAGTAGGAATACATTTTACACAAAATACGCTTAATATTGCTCATATAATAAAAAAAATTATTGATTTAGAGGATTTTTAAAAATGACATGATATACTAATATCTATGATAGTAGCCCGCTAATAATATGAAGATTTTAGCAAAATTAATTCGAAAAGTCTGAGAAATGAGCCATTTAGTAAGCCCACAAACATAATTGGGCTTATTTAGTTTTACGAAATCATGTCCGTCCATTCTTGGATGAACGGTCCACCGTTGCAATCTACTTTCTTTTCAGGCCGCCCTCTTTGCTCGCTTTCCCTCCGTTTGAAATCTCCTCGCAGAAGGGCGCGTGTTTTGGATCGCTCGCCCATGTCGTCCAAGACCCAGCTCGGAACCCTAACCCTAGCCTGCGGGATGTCAGAGGACGATGACGATGATTTCCAGAATCCTAGCGAGGCCTTCTCCGTCGCCCAGAGTCGGATCCTGTCCTCCCTCAATGATCCGTGCTCGCGCGCACTGAAACCTGCCGATGCTTCCCGCCCCAGGAAGCGGCCGCGAAGGGCCACCGCTGCAACAGCCGAAGGTAAAGAAAATCGAGAAAATCCAGGAGGTCTTCAAGTCGCTGCTCCGTTTTCCAGCACTTTGACCAAGGATGAGGAGCGAGTAAAGGTGGGAAGGAGGGATTGTTCCTCGATGGGCATTTCTTCATCTGGTGGTGTCCGGGACCCCTGATGCAATTTGATTGTAGAAATGAACTCCAGAATGAGAAGTATTCATTTTTCCAATCTGCTGATTCGAAGGCGGAAGATGGCAAAGATGAAGACGGAGGCTTTAGAAATTTCAAGGCAGTTTACTCTTCCAGATCCATTGAGTCAGGGTTGTTGGCGTCGAAAGAAAAATCAGTTGCTAACATCAATGTAGGTGGTCACTTGGTTGAGGACGATTGTGAGGTTTTAGAGGTTGGCACACAGCTAAATGAATTGATAAATCTCTGCTGCGGCATGGATGAAGGAGGTTCCTCACATGGTGAAATCTTTGAGGGAAATGAGGTCTTCTGTGAAACAACTGGCTCAGAACAATTTACTTCAGTAGAGTGTCCACTATGTGGGGAAGATATTACTGATCTTAGTAACGAGCTGCGAGAGATTCACACAAATGATTGCCTCGACAAGGCTGGAACTATGGAGGTATAAGTAATATGGCACTTCATTTGTTCAGCTTGTTTTTCTCTTTTGTTTGGTTGGCTGAAAACAGACAAGCGGAGTTTACATTGGGATTGTGTTTTTTTACTGATTTATGGCATAATTACTGTGCTGTCTTTTTAGGTTTATTTTATTAAAATGTTTTAAGCATATAAGATCTTTTTGATTGTAAGCTAATTGGTTCTTACTCCTTTCAGCCGTGGCAATCAATTACCAATTGCCCATGTATTAAATATGTTAAACGGTAATTTAATATGAAAGGAGCTTAAGGAAGCTATTATCTTTTTTCCCTTTTCTCGATGTTACTTCTATTAATTTGCAGAATTCTACCGACACTACTTTTCAGTGGATATTCAATTCCTATGCTGTGATGTTTAACGCATATAAAAAAGCTAGATCTGAATTTGGAGTTCCAATCTTTCCTATTGTATTATTCATTTTGGTATTAATTTTATGAATGTTGGATCTAAAACCATTTAAATGATTTTATGTTCTACAATAGCTCTCTTCATTTCTTTTCCATGCTCTAAGGTGGATCGGAAGGTTTTGCCAGTAATCAACAAATCATGATGTAGGTAGCCAGTCACACTGATGAGGCAAAATCAAGTTCACCTAATGTGGTTGATAACGGCCCTGTCATCCAATGGTTACAATCTTTGGGTCTCTCCAAGTACAAAGACGTTATTGTAAAGGAAGAGATTGATTGGGAAACACTCCAGTCATTGACAGAAGAGGTACGAGATGTATATTTATTTAATTTTTCATTTTCTCTGTGTATGATCTTCAAAATGTCCTTGGTGTTCGTTCAAATATACAACACACTCTTATTGTATCAGGGCAGTGATTTTACCAAAACAATAAACTTGCTGCTTTTCCTCTGTTGGCGTAACTATTATCTCACTGAATTGAGCCAGATGTTTGCCTTCAGCCAAGTTAACCAAGCCATTTGAATGTTCTAAACTAGCTAGGTGATTTGTTATTGTTTTAAAATCTAATCCTGTCTGCTGCAGCTCTTCTTTACATTTCAATTCTAAGTTCCATTTTCAGTCTAACAAGCCTTAGAACGAATTTTTAAAAAATTCCAGATTTAACCTAGCTATAGCCTCTCAATTGCTCCAGTTATTGAGTGTGCTACTGAAACTCTGATGCTAATATTCTCTTGTCCTGATTGAAATGAAACACTTAACATTGCCAATCCTTACATTGCAGGATCTGCTGAACATAGGTATAGATGCCCTTGGACCAAGAAAAAAGATTATGCATGCACTCAATGAGCTTCGGCAGAATAAACTTGTCCAATACATGGATAAAAATACTTCTGCAGCAAGAAATGAGAAGATAAAACTACAAGTGCCTGGAAATAAATTGATCACAGAGTACTTTCATGGTTCTTCTGTTGATGGACAGAGAGTTCATAAGACCAGCAAGCCACTTTGTGAAAAAACATCTAAGGCTCCAATTCCTAAGAGAGCTTCTACCGCTACTAGAAGGGTGAAATTTAGAGACACACCACAATGGTGTTGCATAGCTGGGACTCCATTTCGAGTGGTATCATATGCTTGCCTTTTGAAGTGTTTTTTTCCCTTAAACATCAACTTTGATGGTCTATCTGTATATCTGTCACATCTCTTTCTTGGGTTCCTTGTTTATCGCTAGCAACAAAAAGCAATTATATAATAACCTTCTAGTACAAATTGAGGAATGTGGATTCTAGTCCTAGAAAAGGCATTTATGCTGAATTCGTCTAATCATCATTGGCACCAGCTTCAGAATTTAGAGCACGTAAGATAGTAGCAAGATAACTGAATTACTTCAAAGAAATTTAATTTTAGTGACAAATAAGAGAGGTTAGTTTTGTTAAAGCTGTTTCTCTTGGATGCTCTGTCATAAGTATATCGGTCTAGTTTAACATCTGTTGGTGAATTTTGAAGACACAACATCAAGCATAATTCCATCCTACTTTTATGGCCTATGACCTATTTGTCCTTTAGGCTACTATTGCACTCTCTACCTATAGATTGTGATATATCTCTGATTTCCTATTGAGTCTCACAGGACAGCAATGAGACTGGAACGATTTCACTGTTACCAAAATATTTATGATTCTGTACTGGAACTTTGATTTTTGATGTATATTACCTAATAGTGAAGACAAGGTACATCTATATATCTTTAAAAATTTGCTAATGATAGGGAACTTGATTTTCTAAAATTCAAGATGTTTTTATGCCAACAAATGGTGAAGAAAATGAAACTTTAGTAGTGGTTTGATAGTTTAAAATTTAAGCTGGCTGTTAGGATTTAGTTTTTTTAGGATGTCAGTGACAGTTGAAGCACTTAACTTTTGATTGTTTTCTTACCTCTAATTGAATATCATGTAAATATGAGTCTTAACTAACTGGAGTTACTTCTCATTATTGTTCCTTGACTCTGTTCCAGCGAATAGTATGAGTGGCTCTAGATACAAGAACATTTTAGGATATGGTGTATAATTCCTATCATACTCTCTTTTTGTCTACCAGGTTGCTTCATGTATGTCATGTGCCTATGATAATGAACCTGTGTTTCTCTTTGCTATTTTTTGCTTTCTATCCCATCGGATTCCATTTCATTATTGAATCCATCAATTATATGAGCTACTACTTTGGGCTAGGATTTTTTGCCTTTTAAAATTAATATAAGCAAGTTTTAAGGTTGTTATATTCACAAAAGAATGAACAACTTAAGGTTCAACAATTTTCTGATTTCTAAGGAGAGTGTGAATTTTTCTTCCACTTTATTCTTGCTTTCATCAAGTTGAACGTCATCTATTTGACAATTTCATTTGCAGGATGCATTTCGCCATTTAAGAGGAGATTGCTCTCATTGGTTTCTAACACATTTCCATATGGATCGTAAGTTATTGATTATCCTCTGGCTCGTAGTGTAACTAATACATGTCCATATTACATCAGCTAAACAATTCAAGTACGAGGGACTTATTTTCCTGTGGGCGCTTGTTTGCTCATTTACAGTTTGTCAATTCCTTTGAGTTTTCAGTTATTGCCTTTTTTTAAGTAGTAGTACAAATAGAACTTTGGTGGTTCTATCATTTATTTTTGTTTTTTTTTTGTGATATTGGAATTGTAAAAATAGAAGTATAACTAACAGTAGGAAATGTTTGCTTATTCATCTGTCAGGTTCACCTCATGTGCTGATTGAATACTCATAACTTCTTGCTTTAGATTGTTAGATTTTTGATTTTTGAATAATGTGTCAAATATGGTAAATGCTCAACTAGGATGTGTTATAATATATAGGTGATAAGTGATGTTTTATTTTGATAGTTAATTTCTTGGCGACAGTGTAATGTATTATTATGCATTCTGTATGAGGTTACTAGCAGTCTGTTTATTAGGCATTCGATCTGAGGTTACTAGCAGTATTTTTTTTTTTTGGCTAATGAAATATCAAAGTTTAAAGCAGATACTAAAATGTTGTAAATTCAAAATGCCTGTTCGTAACTTTTGAAACAGATTACCAAGGTCTTACAAAAAATTTCTGCCATGGGAAGATTTATTGCTCCTCAATCACAGCGAACTTGGTAAATATGAAGCTTGGTGTGCCATGGGACAGATTGCAGATTTTACCCTTGAACCAAAAAATTACTATCGCAGGTGTCAGTTTGACATGTTTTGATGCAAACCACTGCCCTGGAGCGATAATTATTCTTTTTGAACCACCTAATGGCAAGGTATTAAATCTCAACTCCTTTGGATACCTCGAATGAAGCTTTGTAAATTTGGATACTTTTCCGGAAATGATTTATATGCAACCTTGATTAGGTAGTTTTACACACAGGGGACTTCCGCTTTTCTGAAGAGATGGCGAACAATGCTCTGTTGCAGTCATGTCGTATACATACACTTATTCTTGATACAACCTATTGTAACCCTCAAGTATGACCCTGAATTTCTTTTTCATGATTGGACCTGTTACAGTGGGTACTCAACTTCATTTTTTTAATGGTGCAGTATGATTTTCCGAAACAAGAAGCAGTGATACAATTTGTAATTGAGGCAATTCAAGCAGAAGCCTTCAATCCAAAAACTCTTTTCTTGATTGGTAGTTACACAATTGGTAATCTCTCATCCTCCTCAACTT
Organism: Curcuma longa; assembly: GCF_044706935.1. NCBI lineage: Eukaryota > Viridiplantae > Streptophyta > Magnoliopsida > Zingiberales > Zingiberaceae > Curcuma > Curcuma longa. The sequence goes on along the minus strand of NC_133872.1, from coordinate 3,692,156 downwards.
CAATTATTGGCTAATCTTTACGCTAATGGAACACAAGTTTACAGGAAAAGAGAGGCTGTATCTGGAGGTTGCTCGGATTTTGAAAAAGAAAGTTTATATTGGAGCTGCAAAGCTAAGATTGTTGAGGCTCTTGGAACTTCCCGAGGAGGACATGAAATGGTTGACTGCAAATGAGATGGAGAGCCATGTTCATGTGGTTCCCATGTGGACACTCGCAAGTTTCAAAAGAATGAAATTTGCAGCCAGTCAATACTCTGTAAGGCAAATATCATTCAGCTGTCTTTTGCCAAATCTTTTCATCTGCGCCTTTCGGAATAAAAAAGAAATATTGTTAAAATACAGCCATAAAACATGACACGTCCATCTTGATTGTGATACATTATTCCATGTTGCTGGCCAGGCTCGCTATGATCTTATAGTTGCTATCTCACCTACTGGCTGGGCCTATGGAAAAGGCAAAAAGAAGACTCCTGGGAGAAGGTGGCAGCAGGGCACCATTATCAGGTAACTTTTGTTCAACAATCATGAATGCTCAATTAAATCAGTCGTCGACTTGTCTAGTAGCAGATAAGAAATTTTAAGCAAAAAGTTGGCACGAGTTAAAGCACTTATTTGTTGACCATGTAGAGGCAAAATTATTTTTTTTTAAAAAAATTTTACATTTTTCATAAAACTGTGGTATTATTGCCTCTTTCCAGGTACGAAGTTCCATACAGTGAGCACAGCAGCTTCACAGAGCTGAAAGAGTTTGTTCGATTCATCTCCCCGCAACAAATAATCCCAAGTGTAAATAATGATGGCCCACAGTCTGTTGACGCCATGATTTCCCTTCTTACGTCAGATTGAAGTTTGTTCCATGTTCAAACTCCAATCAAGCTCTCCTCTCAGGATGAAGTTTCTGGGCTCAAGAAAAACTAGCCTGATTAATATCTTCAACTTTCTTCAAGCGTTGCTGAAGTGGTAAGGAAAATGCCGACATGAAATAAATACTTTTAAGGCATTCGTTGTTCCACTTGGAATGTAATCTCTTGTTTAATCCTGGAATTATCTGGTGGCATGAAAGAACTCTATTTTATAAGTCCAACTGTATATGGAGAGTCTCATGTCTCATTTTGTTTGGTGCTGGTTCCCAAGGATTGAAATAGATAAAAAAAAAATGATACATTGACTAAGAAAATCATAAATATATTTAGGGCAAATGATCACTTCTGTATCAGTAGGATGGTAGCCTTTTCATTTAACCTTCTACAATTTATTGAATCACTAACTTATACTCTAATCTCGTTGATGATCAGGTCAAATCTTGGAAATATTAGTGAACTTTTCTTTTGGATCTGCACCATCATTTTGAGTCATTGAATTCTGATACGTAACTCAGCATGACGTGCACGATTTCTGATGGACAGTTTGGATGACACCTCATCATTACTTGTAACACATAAACTACGTTTATTTTAATGCCATAAATCATTATCAAACACTTGGCAGTCACAAAATTACACGCCGCACGCAGCCATATATTTATAAATGAACCTTATCCCGCCACGTGGCAGCGTCCCCAATTCCCATTCAATGGTTAGCTTCTTTCAGAGACCAAACCGTTGACGTCAGATCCACGGACTAACGTCCAAGCACGGGAGTTTAAATGTTCGGCCGGGATCCCCTCCAAGACTGGCACCTCAACATGAATAACCTGATCTTTATTGATTCGGCGAAAAGAGAAAAGAAATGAACAAGTTTACAATCACAATTGGAGCGGATCCCCCGCCCTCAACGGTCAATAACGACCTCCTGCGTTTCGGACATCTCTTCCAAAGCTGGAGGACACAGAGTGCATTCCACGCACGTAGTTGATGCCAACTTCAATCCATCAAAGTCTCCCCAAAGAAAGAGCGAAGAAAATCCGTAGAATTGACGATCCTTTCAAAGCCCTTATCCACCTCCGTCGCCGGCGATCGGATTTTAATCCAACGCGGCATCGATGAAGCTAAACGTCCCGCCCGACCAGCTCGAAGTCCGGCCGTCCATGGAGATCTTCCGTTTCCGATCGGCCTGCGAAGACGACCGCCGGTGGATGAACCGCGAGATGCACGCGAAGCTCGAGGAGTTGGAGAGCTTTTACGCTGCTTACAAGCAGAGCAGAGCGAGGAGAAGCGGAAGCCAAGCGGAGGATTTTGGCGATTCGGTGGAGTTCGACGGCGACCTGCTGCTGAAGATGGTGGACGAATTGGAGAGCAACATGAGGCTGAGCCGGTCCGAGGTTGCCAAAGGAAGGGCTTACGAGGATTACGCTGCGAGGCGGGGCGCGAAGCTGAGGGAGGAGGAGGAGGGATCGAAGGGGAAGCAGAGGAGGAGGGAGATGGAGACGATGGAGAACAGGTTCAAGGAGAATTGGGTGGAGCTGAAGGCGAGAAGAAGAGACTTTCCTAACACAGAACAAAAAGAGGTATTCATTAGCCAATTTTTTCGATATCTTCTCTTTTGTTAGATCAATGATCTATGGCGACGAATTGTTTTGGCAGGAACCAGACGACAGTTCCTCCAAGAAACACTTAACAAGAAACATCCCTAGATCTTCTTCCAAGAACAAGAATCTCGATTCCTCAGCTGCGCCGGCGCGATCTCCTCCAAGTTTTTCCAGCCTCAGAAAGGAAAACTTGAAGCCACCTGCTAGGCCCGACAAGGCTGCTAATCACTACACTCCTTCGCGAACCGGCAGGATTCCTGCAAGAAGCAAGAGCACTGCTAATCTAGGCGAATTGAAGAATCTCGCATCCTACAAGGTTCCCAAGGATCAAATTCAAAAGCGAGGAACTATCGCTCGAGGAATGGAGCGTTGCAAGTCGAGTGCAGTCCTCGATGAGGCTACGATCGAGAATTCCATAGACGAGCCGAGAAGGCTAGAGGCTTCGGAGATCGCTGGAGTTGAAGAACTCCGGGGACCAGCCGCCGCGGAAGAGACATCCATTTTTCACATCGAGTTGGACGGAGAAGAACCGAGGCCGAGCCAAGAGTCAGAGATTTGTGACGCTAACTTGGAAAAGCATGAGATCTCGAAGTGCGAATCGGAAGCCAAGTCGAGCTCTGCTTTGGACATCGAGAAGGAGCCACCAGAAGAGCAACGTGCAGTGGAGGCTGCTGCTTCAAGGGCGAGGAAGAAGTGGGCGATCGCTGAAAAACCAAGCATTGCTACCAGTAATTCCTCCGATAATCTGCTGAAGGATGTCGCGAAACAGTTCAAGAAGCTAATAAAGATAGGGAGGAAAGGCAGAATCGCAAGTAACGTAGCATCTGCTTCATCAGATTCTGGCGGCGGCGGCGGCGGCGGCGGCGTCGATGATAATGAAGACCGCCGTCGACTACTGAAGCTATCGTCGGAACACCTGAAGAAACCAAGCAACGACTGCTCGGTTCCAGATCGTATCGCCGGTCTGAAAGAGGCCAAGATCTTCCCCGGACAAGGTAATATATACTTCATCGTAGAAGCTTCTTAACCAATGCTTCAATGCGAAGTCTCTCACCGAACACAAATTGAACTCTGAGCAGATCAACCCCTGAGCTATTCCTTTTCTGCTTCCCCTGCAAATATACAGTTTATGGAGGCTGATCAATCGGAAAGATTTCCAAAATGTAAGTTCAACGTCTACAAGCTGACAAATGCCTTTAATTCATCATCACTCGTTTCTCACACTTTTCGCTTTTGCCTGCGGTGCAGCGCCTTGTTTCGTGTTTCCGTTCTTGCCGCTCCATGGAAGAACTGAAGCAAGGCTCAATGGCAAACCGAGAGTTCCAGCCACCAGTAGGGTTCTGTAAGGTTTTGGCGACCGAATTTGTGCCACTCCATGGAAGTTTTCTCGTGTTTCCATTTTTGTCTTGTGCTCTTTGCTACCTTTTCATTAAGAAACTTTCTTACAGATAAAAAGTTAAATATTTGAATCTGTATTATTGACGTTATGTTTGGATGAGATGAAAAAAGATTCTTTAACGAAAGAGGAAGGACGGGGAAGAGAAGAAAAAAGAGACGAAAAATAATATTTATGTTTCTGGATGGATGAAAGGTTTATTAATTTAAAATGTGTTGTTTGTTTGGGAGGAAAGTTATAAAAATATATTTACTTTTTAAAAACTATCGCACATATAGAGATATGAATGAAAAATTATAAAATTTTATCGGTATTGTATGTAGAAGCTGAGATATAGAAGATTTTAAAATAGACAACGATGTTCTTTGAATAAATCTCTATTCTTAAAGGAAACGAAGAAAAAAATATCAGAGTTATCTGTCTTTGTTCTCTTAAGTCTTGTCCTCGAAGAGATTTGTAGCGAGGATCGACATTGACGTCGTGAAGTGTGAATGATTGAACATTGGATGATTGTGATGCGCGTTGTGTGAAATGACGGCGTAAAGATGAAATATCTAAATAGATTAGTTAATTTGAAAATTAATATTTTAAAATAAGAGATAAAATTAAAATGAAATATTTTTAAATTTTTCTTCCCTTTCTTTATACTTCAAATAAAAGTGTAAGAATGCAAAGATAAAACTTACCTTTCTCTTTTCCTTTTCTTTAACTTACTCTATCCCAAACAAAGATTAAAATTTTCTTTTCTTTATTTATCCTTTCATTTCCTTCCCTTACCTCCTTCAAACATAACGGGAAAGGTTTAACCTTTTCATAAATGGAGATTAGTTTCATATAGAGTGTTGGCTCAAGAGTTACGGCTCGAAAATATATAATGAAAAATGATATACGAAAAATGTAACATGCTCAACATAACACACTCAACTGCTACTACTCGAGAAATATGTGATTCTTATTTTTCAAAATTATCAATATTTTTTATTTAAAATTATAAAATTCGAATTGAATTCAAATCAAACTTTATCTATTTTTATTTGTTATACATAATTAACTTTGGTACGAATATGATTAATTTAAAATTTAAATGACTCAAATTAAATTTGAATTTAATCATTTTAAATTATAATTTAATTTTGTTAGAATCAAAGTTTGAATAACTAGAACTGAGTGCTCCAAAAGTTAAAATTAATTTATATTTTTAAATTTTATATTAAATTGAAATATCCCAAATAGTTTTTTCAAAAACAGCATTTGTAAATGAGAAATGATACATTACATTAAAAATATAGTATAAAAACGTTTACAAATTTTATTTTGATAGGATAAAATAGAATAAAAGTAAAAAAAAAAGATTTCAGGAAATAATGACTAATTTTCACAAGTCCGCGTGAAAATTTAGCTTAATAAAGTAAATATTTAAACAGTCAAATCGGCGGTGTACTTGACTCCGGTCGCCGGTATCCACAAGTTGCCATCGATGAACGCCGCCACGGTGAAGTTGGCCGCCTCCGCCTTGTCGAGCATCGCGTGGAAGCCCGGCCACTTGACTCGGCCCGCCAACCCCGACCCCGGCCCGGTGTTCATGTACTCGCCGTAGTACAACGTCTCGATCGCGAAGTCGCCGGCCCACTCCAGCCATCCCTCCGCCTGTATCACCAGCCCAATGTACGACTCCATGAACACGGCCCGAGAGTACTGCTTCCACGGCCGGCCCAAGTACGTCGCCGTCGAGTTGGTCCCCGCCCAGACGAGGTCGGCGGCGGCGGAGACGTTGCAGAGGTGGAAGGAGAAGCCGGTGTTCTGGTTGGGGTCCTTCCGGCCTTGGGCGGTGATCGTGTTCTTCTGTTCCGGCAGCGGTCGCCGGGATAGAATCTGCGTGAGTCAATTCAAGTTAATGAGTATTAATATTGATGAAGATGATTATTTGGAGCGATTGGTTACTTGGGAGTTTTGGAAGACGGCGGCCGCGTTGCCGAAGATGAAGTCGACGGTACCGGAGATATAGCAGTCGCGGAAGAACTGGCGGAGGGAGTGGGCGTAGAGGGTGTCCTGGTAACCGGCGAACTCGCAGCGGTAGAAAACAGACAGGTCAGAGTCGGAGCGGAGGGCCACGGCCTGGTGCTTCGCAGGGCCGGCGGTGTTCTCCACCGTTAGGTCCCGGCAGATGAACCCCTTTCCGGCCACCGCTGCATGCATGAACCGATTGATTAATAATCCATGTACAAAGCTGCGATCAAATAACTAATTGAATGGTGTAAATTCAAAGAATGCATAAATTTATCAGATGCTTTTATTGATGACGATCGGATTTACTTGCAGGAATCTCTGTAAAAATGGAATGGTTTCTAAATTTAATTTCAACTCACCCAAGGTGGCGCTCCTGTAGGTGGTCCAGCCGTCGACGAAGCTCCGGTTGCCGGAGATCACGGTCTGCCCCATGCCGTCGCCGATCAGCATCAGATTCCACTTCCCCTTCTTAATCTCCACGTTCTCCCTATAAACCCCCTTCTTCACATATATCACGTACCTCCTCCCGCTCTCCGTCGGCGCCGCCTCCACTGCTGCCGCCACCGTCGTGTAGTTCCCGGTCCCGTCCTGCGCCACCACCACATCGACCGCCGGTCGCTGGCCAGCCAGAAGCAGCCTCCCGTCCTGCGCCGACACCCATTCCGGGATATTGGGTCCCATCAGCCTCCTCTGTTTTCCTCCGGCGCCAGCGATCTCGCGGAGGCCGTCGGAGACGAGGGACGTGACTCTGTCGAGCTCACTGAAGACGAGCTTCGCGATGAATCGACCGGCGGCGCCGGCATCGGAGAGGCTCTCCTTGCAGGTGTCCTGGTTGCCGAGGGCGGCGCTCAACCAGGAATGGAGGTCGGAAGGCTTTCCCTCGCCGCCGCCAGAGAGGGTCCAGGTGAGCTCGTCGAATGAGAGGTCGAGCAGCTCGAGGCAGTCGGCGACTGCGAAGGCGAGACGACCGCCGCCTGCGTGGCGGGCGAAGGAGGAGACCAGCGAGGTCAATTTACTAATCTGTTCGAGTGTAGACTTGAGGGTGGAGACGAAGGACGGCGAGGGGACAAAGTAGCTTCCTGCCTGCGACGGCTTGCCCCGGTGGCCTGGATCCTTCGTCGGCGTAGTGCACTGTGGCTCTAAGCACATCGCCGGCGTCGAGAGGAGGAGGAGAAGGAGAAACAGAGGAGTAGTAGTAGCCATACAAATCTACTAATGCAAGAGCTTACAATTCCATGCAACGAGAGCTTCCGAATGTTATAGAGTCGATCAGAGACGCGTGCCAGCTGTTTGCATGGAAATCTTTTGCATGCATATATTTTAAATATATATTTTCTTGGTGGCAATAAATATATTTACTGAAGCAAGCCAATTAATCATGAACACTTGTCCATGCAATGCAATGATCTTCCATGTAAATGAAATCAACTATTGTCGATCGATCAATGACATGAATTCTACTGATTTATAATATTGAGAATATAATTGACCTCCGGGGCATAGCTGAGTTGGTTACGACGCAGTAGACTTGTAGAAGATGACAAGAGTTTGAATCCTGACGAAGTCAGACAATACCCTCCTACGTTGTGACCAACTGCAGTTTCTCGATTTACCTCTTCACAGATGGTCGTGGGCCGACCGGTGGGTCGTCAGATTCCACCTTTTGCAGAAGAGAATATAATTGTCTCCGAGACATAGTTGAATTGGTTACGACTGAACAGACTTACAGAAGAAAAGGAAATATAGTTGGCTCTATGTTTGGAAGATGATTAGGCAATATCCTCTTTTGTGGTGATTAATTATAACTTTTTGATTTACTTTTTTATAGATGATCATAGAAGTAATCGTATGAAACTGCTGAAGTGACAGATTCGACAAAGAATATAGTTAACGCTGTAATAGGGACCGACCTTGTTGTGCACTGAAAGTGCTTCTTTTGAATAAAGTTAGATGCCTTAATGGCCTGTAAAGCTGCTCAGCGTAGCTATCTTATCTAGGCCGACTTTTCCTTTCTAAAATGTAGATTCCAGTCAAGTAAACTAAAGTATGGAAGTTGCCGTGGGCTGATTCAAACCCTGTGGGTGTTCATTATTTGGGTTTAGGGTTTGATTATTCTTATTTCTTTTTCATTTAAAGTGTGTGATTTGATTCAAGAATTAGGGCTTTAAATAAATCAAATATTAATACTTGACTTAGTAAGTAAGTCAAGAGTTTATTTATATTCGACGAGAGTAAATAAAAATTATAAATTATTCATGAATAAACATGTTTGAATTATATTTGTCAATAAATTTTTTTATCAAATTTATAAATAAAAAATAAGATTAAAAATATAAAAATTCTAAATAAAAATTTAATTATATTTAAACGAACCAAACTAATAAAAAAATAACTCAAACCTAGTACTCATTCTAATGACTTGATTTATTTTAAACTCATTTGATTATTTTATTAATTAAATTTGAATAATATGAAATTTTAGCTAGGGTTGGCACATTACTTTCCAACCTGCAGATGTACTGGATTGCAATACCACTACTGTCAAGATTTAATGGCCCGGCCTGCTTGCTGAAATTGGGCCTGTCTGGGCTGGGCCGGCTTCTGATTAAGGCCACTCATCAAACTGCCTCAATTTTTTTGATAAAAAAATTGTTTTTTCCAATGTTCTGTTTACTTGCATGGGAAATTAGTCAGATTGAAAAATTGGATACACAAGCTAACTTTAAAAAAAGCAATTAAATGAGATGAATTTTTAAATTTTAAAATTTTATTGTTTACTTAGACCAATCAATATCCAACTTCAGTTTGTAAATAAATTCACAAGGTTTGTATTTACTAAAATTCTTTAAAGGGCTGAATATATACTTGAATAATAAAACTTACTTTACATTATATGCCATCACTTTTACATGGTAAAGAAAGAAGGGCAAATATAAAAAAGGTTCCCTTATTCTAATTTTTCCCAAAGAGCACCCCTTTTCAAAAATATGTCAAAACTTCATACTTTTATTTCAAAAATATTTTTATTTTTGTAGGGTTATAATAGTTACGTACGTGGTAGTTACTACAATATATAATAATATAATTATTATAACGAATCAAAATAAACTACTACTCATAGAGTATCAATATTATGAAAATATTTTTTATTAATTTAATCAAAAATATTTAAACTTAAATAAAAATTAGTTACCTTTATTAAAATCACTTAAAATTTATAATAACAAATATGATATAGTTGCTATACCAATGATAACAACTATTATTGATAGGGAGGTGAATAAGGGTGTCACGTCTAGGAAGACGACCGTCCAAAAAAATTTCGACAGCATTTCCCCTGTAACAATTAACTTCTCTGAATACATAAATAACATAGGACCTACTCGGTCACGTAACAAATACAATACATGTGTTTTTATACCACTAAACAAACTGATTAGAGGCCCACACAACCATAAATCACTCAAATACATGCATGTAAATAACATACCACCACAACAACACGTAAAAGTCGTAAAGCGTCACGACAAAACAATGATAAAAACTCCACAAATCTACAATAACAGAAATTTCTGCAATAGAAAATTAACAAGGTTCAAAACCACCATCCAACGTAGTCTAAAACCATACGAAGTAAAACTACAATTAATCCACAACATATAAGGAATATAGTGAACATAATCCAGAAAAACTATACAAAGAAACAACGACTCCTGCTCCTGCTATAAGATAGGACAGTCGGGTAGATCTCCAAGCTTCAAATGTCATCCTTACCTGTTACCTAGGAGAAAACAAAGAGACCCTCAAGGTCAGGGTAGTGAGTATGCAATACTCAATAGGTATAAACAAGTGCACAACATAAAAATATCTAAGCAGACAACAGGATATCATACGAGATCAATAACTACATACAACAGCAGATGTCATACAACCATATAATAACAAGTGAAATAACCACTGACATGTAACATCTGGTGCAATGATCATAAATGCATAAGACAGCTATTGACAATGTATACACATATGCAATGCATGATCATTGTTTGCACTCGCCACCCCCAGACACTCACCCAGTGCAATGAACTGGGGCGCACGCTAGAAAAATCGCACACGTTCCAACAACAAACCACTACTAAACAAGTAGGGTGCGGGCGAGTCAGGAGGGTTATCTAGTCAGTTCTAATTGCACCCAACTTGTGTCGCTATTATACAGTGACAAGTGAGGCCAACTACAACAACAATGATGCACTTACTTCTATCATGTATATGTCATGATACTCAACTCAACAATTAAGCCTATATTTAATCAGGCATAATCAATAGATCATATAAAGTTTCTAACAGCAAGTAAAATATATTGATCATAGAAATGTATTTTCAATGTAGGTCAACAGCAAGAATCCACAACAATGTATCATACCAATATTGACAACTAAGATAACAAGATTTTTAATTAAAATAATTAACAGTGAAATAAATATGCACTTACAGACAATCCTGTGTTGACCAAGCACAGGAGTACCCACCTGATCTAACAAACGTTTATAAAAGAGTCCCCAAAATACTCCTCATGTGTGATAGGATCAATAATTAAAGTCCTGCAATTATAGTAGCAACATCCACTAAATAACAGAATGTATTTTAAATTCTATAATAATTCAAACCCTAATCAAAACTAAGGTTAACCTTAACTGGATCAAACCGAATCAGATCCATCAATAAGTCCAACCAATTTCATCAACCGGATCCAACCAAATCAGATCCGTCAATAAGTCCAACCAACTTGATCAACTAGATCCAACCAAATCAGATCTATCAATCGATCCAACAAACTGGATCAACTAAAATAGAAAGACCTAAGCAACAGATAAATCTCAATTCCAACCGCAAATAGCTTCGATTAATTCAACATAAATCCAATAGAAACCCAACATCCATGAAATTTTGATCTCTTACCTCCATGTCCAAACAACCACGAATACCCAACAAAATGAAAATCAATCTAGAACAGCTTAGTAAGTTAACCTACTGAAATTTATCCAAAGTTTCAACATCAACAAATGGACCAGATTCAACATCAAGAGCATCCTAATAGTACCCACAAATTCCCACTGCATCACAATCACACAGTAAATCCTAGCAATCCACTAAACCCGATCGAATGGGATGTATACCAGAACAGAACAGGACCAATCCTAGCTATATCTATGTAAATAAACATTCTAAAATAAGAATCACATTTGGTCAATGTTTGCATTTAGTTTTTATGCAAGTGTCCATATTTAATCTATATTGTAGATAAACATGGTGTGCGGAGTCACACACAGAAGACCATGTTATCAGTTCCTTATAGATTACAAACAGTGTTCACAACCAAGATGAATTGGACAAACCATTGGATTGGTTGTAGTGTAATTTGGTCTTAGTCTGTCTTGACTATAGAATTACACTAGTACACTCAGTGTGTATTGAGCAGGACCATCTGAGGATTGTTCGATTTATACTGACTATATAATCGAACTAAACCTCTGTTGATATGAATGTACATGCTCTTAATCCCTATATAATAACAAGCACATGTACTTAGTATATACTTCCTTGATTCATCAAAGGGTGAGATTTAGAGCGATAGATCAAAAGGCCCGATGAGTTGGGAAGTAGTATTATGTACATGGTGTGTTGTTGATTATAGAAGGAAACTGTGTCCTATAATCTAGGCTGATGATGTCCCCTTGAGAAACTCATAAAGGATTATCATGTAAACCCTGCAGGTGGACTCAGATCCGCATGATAACAAAGGATGAGTGGTACTATTCTCGGAATCAGAAGTTAATTAAATTTGAGTTGTCAGTAACTCATTTAATTAACGGACATACGATATCTTAAACACAGGGAGATTAATGTACTTATAGTAAGAAGGAGCTCATACTATAATATGAGATTGGTGCGGTAGTGCAATAATAACTCTCTAGTGGAATGAGTTATTATTGATGGGCTTGAGTTGGGTGTTCAGGGAGAACACAGGAAGCCCAAGTCCATCAGGAGGCCAAAACCAATTTCTCCTCTAGGTCCCTGCTGTAGCCTTTGGATAAAACCTCGTATCCACCTAAGAAAATTATATGAAATTTCGGATAGGAAATTTTAAGAATTTTGAAATTATTTTTTCGGAGAAAAATTTTGTTAAGAAATTCTGATTAAAATTTTCGTTACGAAATTATTAATTTTCTTCTGTAGAGAAAATTAATTATGATTTTTCTAATCAAATCTGGATAAGATTTGATTTGATTAGAATCAAATCTGGATGAGATTTGATTTGATTAGAATCAAATCTGGATGAGATTTGATTTGATTAGAATCATAATTTTATCTCTTCCGCAGACAAAATTGGTTATGATTTTTCAAATCTGGATAAGAAGATTTGATTTGATTATAATCATACCAAATTTTGTGAGATGACATAACTATATAAAGAGGGGTTTAGGGGAGGCAAAAGAACACACAACAAAAGGTTTCTCCTCCCCTCTAGGGCCGGCCAAGGAGAATCAAAGCAAATTTTTTTCTTGCCTTCCGCCGCCCACCCTCCTTCTTCTCTTCTCTTCTTTTATGGTCGGCAATCCAAGCCCTCCCTTCCTTTAGGGCCGGCGGCCAACAACAAGAAGGAGGAGAAGAGAAAACTAGAAGGAAGAAGAGCTTGCTTCATTGCTTGCATTCTTGCCATCGGAGAGAAGAGACTTGGTGGAATCATCTTGAAGGATCGTTGTCCACACAACGTTCGAGAAGAGGAGAGGATATACAGCAGAAGATCGAGAGGTCTTCAACTCCTTCTAGACATCCCGTTAAGAAGAGGTATAATTTAATGTTTCCGCTATAATTAAATTATTCCTTTTATCTCGGATCCTGTAAACCAAACACAAGAGCCCAATGATCTAAATGCGTTGATCAAACCTTGGTTTGATTAACTATGAGGGCAACTTGAAATCGTTTCCAGAAAATTTTTATTTTACTTCACCAGCAAGATTCATTCACCGGAACGGTTTTAGACCCAACTAACCAGATCAAATCCAACTAAAATCCAACACAACAGCACTTTCCCATCACGACGAGCTTGCCAAGAAGGAGCATCACCCCACCGGCTACCAACGTGATGAGTTAAGGTTTTATTAATTTTTAATCGATTTATTTTTGGGCTTTTACATGAAAATAAATTATAAAATGAATCGATTCATTCATATTTGTCCTATATTGCATAATTTGAGGTTTGATATAATTTTTATGAATTAATGGTGAATTTTGACATTAATTTGGTGTTAATTGATTTTAGGGTTCAAATCGGACTCAACTCGAGCTCAACCGGTCAAATCAAGTCAAATTTGCCAAATCGATCAAGCCAACATGGAGGACATGACTCTGATCAAGCCCGATTAAAATTTCGGAATTTTTCATGAACCCTAAGTTGCCCTAGAGCTCAGATCAACTCTGTACCGTTGGATTCAAAATCAAGGGCTGAGATGCAGTGATTAATCAGCGGTATTTAATCAGAAATCATACCCGATGAACAGTGGCTGCGCCACCACTGTTCATCGTCCCCGCGAGAAAGCTTCCCCTGTTCACCGACGTACGCGCACGGCCAGCCCCGTCCACCCAATCTTCTTCCATTGCAATCCTTGTTCCGTGAGGAGACTAACGCCGGCCGAATGGGTATATTCCGGCAGCTGGATTTGGCGCAAAGGAGAGGGTTTCTCCGGCCGTGCTGAGCCTGTTTTCGCGTTTTCCGGCCACCTACTGTACCATCCGAAGCCGTGAGCCTTTGAGGGGTTCTCTGAGGTTCGTGGCTAGCTATCCTACCATCAGCAAGTTGATCGGAGTCCAGAGAAGACAAGGAATCCAGTTTGCCAACCGAAAACTCCCTGCACAGTGTATGTTCTTGGCCGGAGAGGGTTTTTCCGGGCAATTCATGGTGCTGGCAGCAAGGAAAACACTCTACGACCACGGGAAGACTCCAAATGGATCAGTGAAGCTGATTGACAACCAGCTGAGGAAGCAATCGCAAGAAGAAAAGACTGGATGTGTCGCTGTTTCATTTCTGATTTCTGAAATTTCAGTTCCTTTGTTTCTGTTAACTGTTTTTCTGAATTGTAGCTAACTTTAGTCACTTTGCGAATTCAATTCCTAGGTAAATGATTAGCTTGTGTTTGGATTTTGAATTTTAGAGTTGATTAGATTCCTTTCAAACCTTCAATTGCCGGCTGAAATTCTGATTTTCCACAGTTTACTGTTCTGTGCCATTTGTTGGCTGTTCCGTGCCATTTATTTCAACATATCAGCTTCTTTAGGTTTGATAGGTTTAAGTTTTGGCTTTAGCTATTTGTTAAGTGTGTTAGGATAGATGAGTGCAAGTTAGGCTTGTTATTTGAACATCAATTTGTCCTAATAGTTTAGTTTGATTTCCTTCCTTAATCCTTGTGGTTACATGCTGTTTCAAGTTGTGCATTAGGGTTTTAAAGTCATTTACTGATTTGAGTTCATATTTCATTTAAAAAACAACAAAACCCCAATTTTTTATAGAAAACCCCAAAAGAACGACACCCAAGCTTGAATTAAACGGTTTTCTACTAGTCCTTGGAAAAATACGACTCGAGGCCCCTATACTTCATTTATTTGCATTTATCGTGGGTTTTCGATAAAATCTATAAATTCTAATTTGAAGCCCTATCGTGACACCTAATTTAGGGCTTTTCACCACCCAATTCCTTCTTTTCCTCTCTTCTATCCGATGGCAAGAACTCAAGGGAGAAGCTATCTCCTTCTTCCTCTTCCTCTTCTTCTTTCTCTTCTTCTCTTCCTCTTCTTCTTTCTCTTCTTCTCTTCCTATTCTCTCCTTTCTTCTTTGGGCGCCGGCCCTATCAAAGGAAAGAATCCTTTCAAGGTGGTGCCACCTAAAGCTAGGAGAAGGAAGAGACTTAGAGGAGAGCCGGCTATAGAGACTCCACTTCTTCTTCCTCTTCCTTTTCATCTTCTCCTTCTTCTTCCTCTTCACTTGGGCACTGGCCCTAGCAAGGAAGGGAGAAGATGTGTGCTTGGGCGCCGGCCCTAGCACAAGAAGGGAGTCCAAGAAGTTGTGGCCGACCCTAGCATCAAGAAGGAGAAGAACTTTAAGAGGGGTGGAAGCCACAAGGAGAAAGGAGTTGTGGCCGTCCCTAGAAGTGGGTTTTAGAATAATAAGAATTGTGTGTTCTTTCCCTCTCCCTATCCTTCCCATTTATAGCTTTGCCATCCAAGAAAATTTAGAAAGAATCTAATAAACTTTTCTTAATCAGATTTTATTAGAAAAAAATCTAATAAAATCTTTTGATAAGATTTTGTTAGTTTCTTAATAAATTTTCTTAACTAAATTTTGTTATTATGTTAACAAAATCTCTTAATTAAATTTTGTTAATTTCTTAATAAAATTTCTTAATTAAATTTTATTATTTTCTTAACAAAATTTTTAATAAAATTTCTATGAAAAAATCATAACAAAAGTTTGTTTAAGGAAGAAATAGAATTCTTAATAGAATTTCATAACGAAAATTCTTAACAGAATTTCTTATCAGAAATCCTTAACAGAATTTTTCACAGGAAAAATTCTTAACAGAATTTCAAAAATTCTTAACAGAATTCTCTCAGGTGGATACGAGACTTTATCCAGAGGCTACAACAGGGATCTAGAGGAGGAATTGATTTTGTCCCCCTGATGGGCTTGGGTTTCCTGTGTTCTCCTTGGACACCAAACTCAAGTCTATCAATAATAACCCATACCACTAAAGGGTTATTATTGAACTACTGCACCAATCCCATATTATAATATGAGGTTCTTCTTATTACGAGTGCATTAATCTCCCTGTGTTTAAGATATCGTATGTCCGTCAATTAATTGAATTACTGACAACTCAATTAATTAACTTCTGAATTCAAGAGTAGTACCATGATGAGTGAGGATGTTATTGTATTTTGTTGAGTCATTTTGGATTTTTATATGAACAATTAAATGTTTAATCAACATAATTGGATTGCATTTGTGATATAGTATATTTTTGGATGATTAATCTAATTTTTGTGATTTAATGATTAATTTGGTATTAATTGAGCTTGATTATTTATAGAGTCCAAATTGAACCATGAACGAGCCAAATTGAGACCGAGTCAACCCTAAATTGATCAATTCGATAGGCAAAAGAACTTCATGATCAAGACTAGGGTTCGATTGGAGCTGAACTCGGGCTAATTGGAGCTTAATTGGATGAAGTGGGCTGAACTCGGGCTGACTCAAGTCAAACCAAACCCATCGATGCGGCTGTGAACAATAGAGATTCAAATCCCCGTTATAAAGAGAAATGAACAGTGTTCGCGGCATCGTTACTGTTCATCGTCTTCTTCGTCATTTTCGTCCTGTTTTCTCTGGTTCTCGCGTGGATAACTTGAGATCTTCTTCTTGCAAACCAAATTCCAGATTCTATGAGGCGATGTAGGATCGGAAACACGCTAGAGGGGGGGTGAATAGTATGTTGCACGCTTTTCGATTTTTTCATAAATCACGAGTGCGAACGGAAGCGAGAGATAAACTCGAATGCGAAAGAGATTATAAGCAGAAAGCAACTAATGCAAAACGAAATGACACGGTTAATTTTTTACTTGGTTCACAGCCCAAGGCTGCTACTCCAAGGCCCACGGTCCTTGACCGTTTCTTTTGGGCAAATCCACTAAGGCACTTGCTCCACTAAGGCAGCAAGTGTATCGACAATTACAAAATCAAGAGTTTACAAAAAGTTCAGTTTAAAGGAAATTAACAATAATAAACTAGTACCAATTTTTTGTTTGCGCAGTCGCTCCCCGGATGAAGATCTCGGCGTCTCGGTGTGATTCTGAGTTGCTTGGATCGAGTGCAGCACCGACGTCGAAGAACGAAAGCTTGGGAGTCGCGAGAACAGCGTTTGGATGCAAGAGAAAGTTGTATTTCGACTGCTGCTCACGACCTCATTTTATAGTCCTCCTGAGTTGACTCAGATGCCTATCTAGGTCGACTCCAACTTGCGTGGCAGATAAAATTTTATCGCCTTCGCCCGTTATCCTCTCTGAGTCGACTCCGATTGCCTTCTGGGTCGACTCCAGTCGCTGTGGCGTCAATGGCGATAACTTTTGACTCTGAGTCAGCCTGAGTCGACTCAAATCCTTACCTGAGTTGACTCCAAGCTGAGCTGGCGGAAAATCAACGCGCTGACTTCTGGATTTCGACTGACTCTGCCTGAGTCGACTCTAGAACCCATCTGAGTCGACTCCAGGCCCGAAAAGTCAACTTTTCGTCCGGAGTTTGCGTTCGTTCGATTTTTCCTTCCTGCAAAAGATGTTAGCAAAATAACATGCAAAAGATAATTTTTGAGTCGGTTCTCGGAACCAACTACGAGTCTTAACTTTGGATCTCCAATGAGATCCTGGATTAGACCGACGCCTAATGTTCCCCTCGGGAACACGTCCTCACCCACTCCCCTCGAGAGAATTTACCTGATTGCCAACCGAGTCCTCCTGACTCGTTGGACTTGTGCTTGGCTCTGTCTTCGCCCCCCAGGATTTGTGCTGCAACTGATCCTCCTAATCAGCCCAATCTTCTGCTGCAACTTGGTGTTGGGATGTATATCAGAATCCTAGCTATGTAAATAAATATTCTGAAATGAGAATCATATTTGGTCAATATTTTACAGTGTCCATTTAATCTATACTGTAGATTAACATGGTGTGCGGAGACACACACAGAAGACCATGTTTGTAACGCCCGCCCTTACGTGGGCCCTTTGACGGATGCTACAGTTTGCTGCCTTCCGTCAGAGGAAGGGCTTGGGTAACGGTGGAAGAAGGAGAAAGGGAAGAAGAACAGTATCTTTTCCCTGATCACTCATAATGCTCCTTTGTGCTTCTGCTTGGAGAGAGAGAGCAGGAAGGAGAGAGCCCCTTCTTGCAGCACAAACCTTCTCTTATATACTAGTGAGATGAGCCTCCCTACCATCCTCCATGTGTTCTAGCCAAATAGCCAAAGGGATGGATGATGTGAGATTGCCACTGTTCTTTATCAGAGGCATGGACGAGTACTCAACAACTGTTGTCCTTTGTCAAAGGAATGGCCATCAGTCTTTCAGTTAGAGGTAAGGTCCTACACAGGTGTCATACTCAAGTATGGTCCCAAGGTTAACCTCCTCTCCCCATGCTTGCTGTCTAACATGTCGAGTCCGCTGACATCATCCTATGAGGGTACATGGTTGACTTCATCTTACCTCATGTGATTGCTTGCATGTCTGGTCTGCTAATGTCACATGCTTGGTCTGTTGATGTCATTTGGTTGTGTCATGACTCTATCCTACTTCTGGTTTGGACAAGGAGGTTCTTACGGACTAGGATAGTTAGAGTCCAGGGGAGACTTCCATGGGCAGGGAAGTTCCCGCAGCCTGGGATAGTGGGAGTCCAAGGGAGACTTCCACAGGCAAGGAGGTTCTCGCATCCTAGGATAGTCAAAGTTTAAGGGAGACTTCCACGGGCAGGGAGGTTCTCGTGGCCTGGGATAGTTAGAGTCCAAGGGAGACTTCCACCTGCTAGACTGCTAGTTAGGGGGACATTAATGTAGGACCAAATTATACGATAGAGGGGGTGAATATCTCACTTATTTTTTTTCTTTTTACAAAAACTCAATTAGAACGGCAGGAAAATAAATCTTGAAAGATATAGTCAGTTTCTTGATTTATAGTTCAATGACTGCTACTCCAAAACCCATAATCCCTTATACTATTTCTAATTAGGCAATCCACTAAAGTTCTCCTCTCCGAAAGCTTTCAGAGAAGGAGGAAAACTCCTATAAGAATGAGGAAGATAGTAACAAGCTATTATCCCCTTTAATGTAAATGCAAGTAAAAGGAATATATATATCGAAACGTAAGATTAGAGTTTCATCGTAGGTTGTCGGGTAGCCTCTCGGCATAGCAACACAATACTTGCACGGATGGGGTAGCAGAGAAGAATAGATCATTGAGTGAGAATTGATTCAGAGCCTCAGATCTTAAAGCTTCTTTTATAGGCTTCATACGATCGATTGAAAATCGTTTAGTCGATTAATCCATCCAAGCAACCAAACCTTCTATCAGGTGATTAGACCTTATCTTTGCTTGTGTGCTCCAATCATATTAAATCAATCTTACGAAATTCAATGTTTGGTCGATTGATCCACCTGATCAAGCAACTGATCTTCTGAATTTCTTTTACTATTTAATTCAATCTCATCCGATCTGCACTTTCCATAGTTATTCAGTCGACTGATTCTCCTGATCAGTCGACTGAACCTTTATTTCCATGTGGACTTGATCACAATCCTAGTTGTGCTTATCTTCTTAGGATCGATCTACCAAACACTGAACCTCTTGTTCGATCGATTGAACCCTTTAATTAACCCAAACTTTACTTTTTTGCAAATAAAATTAGCATAATATATATATGATAATCCTACAAAATAGAGTTAGAGACAGTTATATATGCATAATTTATTTTGACAACAATTAGATTATCTAGTCTTGACTTATAACTCTGAGTTAGTTTCTTAGTCGAATCATCATTTAAATATTTTATCCCAATTGGGACGCGTCCTCATTGCCTTTCATTCTAATAGAAATATTAATGCAAAGCATTGCACTTAGATTGACCAAATACTATAGTCCATTTGTTTCGGTCATACTTGCTTGGAGTTACTCCTCAAAGACTTCTTATTACCTAAGGTTCACTCCCTTAGAGTTTTTCCTTTTGTTTGATGTTCACTCCTTTAAGACTTCTTACTACCTAAGATTGACTCCCTTAGAGTTTTTCTTTTTGTCAAGCATCCGATCACCTTTGATCTGCTTGAGTTTTTCCCTTGCCAAACATCAAGTCAACCTTAGCCTGTTTGGACTTTGTCCTTTACCAGTCATCCGATCAACTTTGACCTGATTAGATTTTATCCTTATTAGTTATTCTATCAATCTTGACCAGACTAGACTTCTCCCTTTGCTAGTCATCTGATCGGTCTTGACCTGACTAGACTTCTCTTTATTAATTATCTGATCAATCTTGACCTAACTAGACTTCTCACATGACTAGATCATTATTGACCAGACTCCATTAAATATATTATTAAATAAATATTAATTATAGAGGCCGATTGCACCAATAATTAGCTGAAATAATAAAATAAAGTAAACGAAGGTGTAGGAGTTCAAGGGAGATATCCCTGGCCGGAGGTGTTCTCGTAGCCTGGATAGTGTGTCATGGACGTTCCCTGGCTGGGATGCTCCTGCGCTGTCAGTTAGTCCTGAAAGGAGAGTACTTGGAGGGGATTTATTTGAGCAAGTACTCGATTGCTAGATTGCTCAGGAGATGTTTTTAATCCTTGAACTTTTGAGTCCACACATTTTTGGTGTAAGATACGTTTTTATTAGTGGGAGAGAATGAAACTCATCTTGCGAAGACGAAATAAACGAAACTGATTTCGTTCAAATTAGAGGTTGTTGGATTAGTGAACCAAATGATTTGGTTATGAATCAAAATTGAACTAACTTGATTTGGTTCATGATATAAGAGATTTTGTCAAAACGAATGCAATGAGAAGCTTCATCTTGGGAAGACGAATTGAACAAAACTGATTTGGGTCAAATCAGAGGTCGTTTGATTAGTGAACCAAGCGAATCAAAATCAAATTCGATTTGCTACAGTAGAGATCTGAACCGAACCAATCTGGTTCAACATGAATTAGGTTTTTAGGTTTTGTTTTGGTTTTTGGCAGCCGCGTGAGGTTAGGTTACTATAGCTCCTCATTATAAAAGGAATCGCGCGATTACAATCCTGTATATCTTCGTCCCGTGCGGCTTCCCTCTACTCGGGTTCGATCATCATCTCCTCCTTTACAGTACCGACAACAGGAACCCTGTTTTATCGCAACAGTAAAAGAAGCTACAGTAACTACCAAAATTATGATTCCTTCTCCTTCCTCTCTTCTATCGATCACGAGATCGTGCTGCAACCTAAAGAGAAAAGGGCGAAGGTGAGCACAGTGAACCCTAGTTGGCGCTTGAAATTCCGCTCCATTCAATTCTTACCAGACAAAAATTTTTCAGAGACGGTTTCTTTTCAAGCAACTCTCATATTCGATCAACCATGTGCTTGATCGATTCATAAGATCATTGGGCTCTTGTGTTGGTATTCAGATCCATACAAAAGAAAACAATAATAACTATGCAGCGGAATAAAATAGTTATACCTTTCTTCTTTGTAGGTTGTGTAGATGATTGTACTTTACCCGAAGACCTCTTGATCTTCTGATGTATTCCTCTCCTCTTCTTGGACGTTGTGTGGGCAACGATCTACCAAGATGACTCCACCCAATTCCTTCTTTTCCTCTCTTCTAATCCGATGGCAAGAACAAGGTAGAAGTTATCTCCTTCTTCCTCTTCCTCTTCTTCTTTCTCTTCTTCTCTTCCTATCCTCTCCTTTTCTTCCTTCTCCACCAGCCCTATCAAAGGAAAGAATCCTTTAAAAGTGGCGCCACCCTAAAGCTAGGATTAAGGAAGAGACTTAAAGAGAACCGGCCAAAAGGAAAAGAGGAAGAAACTCCTTTCTTCTTTCTCTTTCTCTTCCTCTTCTCTTCCTCTTCTCCTTCTTCTTCCTCTCCACTTGGGCGCCGACCCTAAAGGAAGGAAGGGAGAAGAAAAGCTTGCTATGGGCGCCGGCCCTAGCAAGGAAGGAAGGGAAAAGATGAATGGGGAAGGAGATGGCCCTAGGGTGGCGCCCTCTAGAGTGGCAAAGATTAAGTTGTTCTCTTTTAGCCTCTCCCTCTCCTCTCCTTTTATAGCTTTGCCATCCAAGAAAATTTAGAAAGAATCTAACAAACTTTTCTTAATCAGATTTTGTTAGAAAAAATCTAATAAAATCTCTTGATAAGATTTTGTTAGTTTCTTAATAAATTTCCTTAACTAAATTTTGTTATTATCTTAACAAAATCTCTTAATTAAATTTCGTTAATTTCTTAACAAAATTTCTTAATTAAATTTTATTAAAAAATTTCTTAACAAAATTTCTATGAAAAAATCATAACAAAATTTTGTTTAAAATTTAGAAGAAATAGAATTCTTAACAGAATTTCATAACGGAAATTCTTAACCTTAGAAATTTTTCACAGAAAAATTCTTAACAGAATTTTTCACAGGAAAAATTCTTAACAGAATTTCAGAAATTCTTCACTCGAAAAATTCTTACAGAATTCTCTCAGGTGGATACGAGGCTTTATCCAGAGGCTACAACAGGGACCTAGAGGAGGAATTGATTTTGGCCTCCTGATGGGCTTGGGCTTCCTGTGTTCTCCCTGAACACCCAACTCAAGTCCATCAATAATAACTCATACCACTAAAGGGTTATTATTGAACTACCGCACCAATCCCATATTATAATATGAGCTCCTTCTTATCATGAGTGCATTAATCTCCCTATGTTTAAGATATCGTATGTCCGTCAATTAATTGAATTACTGACAACTCAATTAATTAACTTCTGAATCCAAGAGTAGTACCACTCAACCTTATTATCATGCGGAACTAAGTCCACCTGCAGGGTTTACATGATAATCCTTATGAGCTCCTCAAGGGGACATCATCAGCCTAAATATTAGGACACAGTTTCCTTCTATAATCAACAACACACCATATACATAGCATTATCTCCCAACTCATCGGGCCTTTTGATTTAACGAATAAATCTCACCCTTTGATGAATTAAAGAAATACATACTAAGTATATGTGCTTGTTATTATATCGGGATTAAGAGCATGCACATCCATAATAACAGAGGTCTAGTTCGATTATATAGTCAGTATAAATCGAACGACCTCAAACGGTCCTGCTTAATACACACAAAGTGTACTAGTGTAATTTAATAGTCAAGATAAACTAATACCAATTACACTACAACCACTCCAATGGTTTGTCCCTATCCATCTTGGTTGTGAGCTACTATTTATAATTTATAAGGAACCGATAACATGATCTTCTGTGTGGCACCACACACCATGTTATCTATAATATAAATTAAGTGGACAACTGCATTACATAAGAAATGCAAACATTTGACCAATGTGATTCTCATTTCATATTATTTCAAAGTAGATATTTATACAAAAGTTAGGCTTATAGTATACATCCCAACATGTGCGTGAACCAGGAAAACCCTAAACCATACTGAATCGGGTTCAATTTTTCTCGTATCTTACAAAGGGTTTCTTACATGGCATGGCTTTGACTTAGTGAATATGGACTCCATGTGATGCTTTCTTAACTCGATTAACATGAGTTCCATATAGGATGTCTTTTACTTGGTCAGTAGAAACTCAAGTTAGTTAGAGTCCCAAATCATGCTTGAGGTAAAGTCGGACTCAACAAGAGCTCAATGATATTCATTGGGAGCTTGGCAATGCTATCAAGAGCTCGACAACATTCATGGGGAGCTTGACAGTACTCAAAGCTCTTCGGATAAGTTTAGTAAAGTCGAAGCTGAGTCATTAAAGGTATACCAATCATCCAGTAAATTTAGTTTGTCAAGTTCAACAGGAAGACGTCTCAGTTCGGAACATATGTCAAGAGTTGGCGGCATCCATGAACAACAGCTAAGGGTATGGGAAAGGAGACATCAATTACAAATAAAGGAAATGAGGTGTTAATTACAACAGTTATAAATGCCAAAATTACATGTCTGTCGCTCATAATTACACAACCACCTAAGATAAAGATGTCAAATGAAGAAAGGGACGTGGACGCCACCAGTACAAGAGAAATGACTCTTTTTCTTCCCTCTATAAATAAGGTAATCCCTATGCACTATATAACACCACTAAATTAAATGTCCTCAGTTCCATTTCTTTATCTTTTTCTCTGATTCTGACTTGAGAGGGGCCACGTCAAAGGTGTGTCTTGACCCACTTCTAACCTATGGTAGATCTATTTCTGTAAGAAGCGAGTGCTCAATGAGGTGAAGAAGGAATTGATTTGATAGTTTCCCATCCGTCCGACCTTTCACTCAGCAAGAGCACATCAACCTATTGCAAGCTGACCCAGTTGTAGCAAGACGGTGCACGCCAACCCTTACAAGCCAACCCGATTGAAGAAAGTAGATCCAATAGTAACTAACATGGCTAAAGTCAAAGGAAATTCCATTGGAGTTGACCCAGAACTATTACATATATAATTGGTATTCCAATTGTAGCAGCTACACTCTAGCTACTACAATATAGTAGCAGCTATATAGTCTCTACAGTTATAACAACTTAAGAATAATAGTTGGTACAACATTGTTAATTTGATCTTGATGAAATTAAAGTAATTTTTTGCCCAATAAAGAATGATAACATTTATGCTTAGTGGCATAATGTATGATATATATGTCATCATTCTTCTAGCTACCTTTTAAGGGACATTTAATTTTTAATTTATAATCCAAGGCACTAATCAATTACTTAAGCCTTAGTCCACGATAGTTTAAATTACATTCGTATGGATACCTAAGCCTCCACAATATAATTTATTAGTCGATGATAACACCAATGGTGCATTTAGTTTTATCGTTGATAATATTTATTATCGACACAATGTAGATTATTTAACCTATTTGATTCAAGTTATGAATGATTCCTAAGTAATTGAATATGTCTGTTATGTCGGCAAAGAAGGCATATAACTTGAATGTGATTACTTTGGCATTGTAAGATTTTCTATGATTCTAGGGCCTATTTGATTCAAGGAGATTAATGAAAAAATTTTCTCAAAATTATCCTCTTTTTTTTTTTTGACTCCTTATGCAGGTGTCATAGATAACGTGGCTCCCTCTAGGGTAAAGGTTAAAAGTCAAGTGAAAAGTTAGAGTTCAAGCTGACTTAGCAAAATGATTCAACATGAATCCGGGAGAAACGATCCCACCAAGGTGAAATAGCTGTCACATTCGGCTCAGATTGTACTTCAGACGCAGCATGGGCTCAGTCCTAGATCTTATTGGGCTTCCAAAGTAATCTCGTCCAACCCTGAAGCCTCATTTCGGCTGTCTCGGTCTTGGCCATCTTGTTCTTAGTCGTCTCGATTTCGGCCATTTCGGTCTCGACCGTCTCGATGTTGGCCATCTTGGTCTCAGTTGTCTCGTCTCGACAATCACATCTCGGTCGCCACCCTTGATAGGCCCCGAGCGAGTATACGGGTGTCGTCAAGTAATAAAAAGATATCGATCCACAGGGACCGTGGAATTACTTGCTAGATTTAGCACAAAAAGATGGGAGAGAAAATGAGCATGTTTTGTTGTGGGGGAGAAGGGAGCACTCTAGAGTACTTAATCCTAAATTCGGAGAAAGGAAACGACTGTGATAATGGATGTGAAGCGATCCTAGGACTTCGGACTCCTCAGAGTATTGATTGATTGACTTGGATCATCTACCTTTCCTTCAATAATTGTACAATTGTAGGGACGCTAACCAATATATCCAATTAGACCTCGTCAGGTATCTTCGGAATAAATCATTGGTGTTCTTACGTCATCATTGTTAGATCAAGGTGATTCTAGATAGCCCGATTCAAGGCTTTCCTGTGTCACTCAGGCGCCCCGGAATGCTACTAAAATCCTATCCCCTGTCACAGGATATCTTTTTTACGGATCTCTCTCCAACAATGAATAATCGCTAACTATCCCTCATAGAAACTAATTATGATTTAAGAAACCCCTCGGAAACTCGCCCGGTTCAAGGCTTTCTTCCTGTCACGAAGCGCCCCGGTGTACGACCTAATGATTCCTCAAATCACAATTAATCTCTACCTCATAGATTCATACACAAGCATTCATCATTCACAACACAAGCATAAATCCACAAGGCAATAGACAATCAAATCATAGGAAACAGTAGATTAACAAATCCAAGTTACAATCATCCAAATACACCTGATTTATCCTACATCCTAGAATCTAGGGAACTACTCCATGACGGAGAGAGCACAATACAAAGAAGAATAAAGAGAATACATCCTATTTTGAAGAATACACAAGAAATGCAATAAAATAGGACTTATCAATGGTTTTCTTCTTCCTAGAACTGTGAACTATCGTAGATGAGATGAAGATGGGATGGAGCAGCCGGATCGGTGGATGGATCGTCGAATCTCCCTCCGAAATAGGCTTCGGTGGCTCAAGAAATAGCTCCGGTGGCTCTCCAAAAGTCTCCCCCCTTGCTAGGGTCCCAAAAATATCTATTTATAGCTGCAGCCCGAGGTCAGGCACGCCTCCGTCCACACGGCCGTGCCTGGGAGGCACGGCTAGAAGCAGTGGTGTCTCTGTTGAAAGGCACGGTCGTGCCTCTGAGGCACGGCCGTGCCTCTGAGGCACAGCCAAAGCCCGTTTCTTCAGGTTTTGCAGGGCACGGTCGTGCCTGGGAGGCACGAGCCAACGCAGGGACTCCTCTGATGAGAAACACGGCCGTGCCTTGTGGGCACGATCAACAGCAGTGTTCTTCTTCTGATGGAGGGCACGGCCGTGCCTGTGAGGCACACGGCCAAGCCTTGGCTCTCTTCTGTTCTGAAGCACGGCCGTGTCTGGTAGACACTGCCTTGTCTGTTGCTGAAGGGGGATGATGGCACGGTCGTGCCTGTGAGGCACGGCCAGGGCTTGTTGATGATCTGCTTGTAGACACGCCCGTGCCTTGTGTAGCACGGCCAGGAAACTGATTAGACACGGTCGTGCCTGTGAGGCATGGCCCTGTCTTGCCTTGTATTCAATAGTTGATCCGATTTGCTCGATTTTGCTCCATCTTCCATCCTGAAACAAGTAAAAATGAGAGCAGATCTCCGAACTAAGAAATGTAAGATATATGCCTAAATGCACGGATTAGGGATGCAATTGCACACAAGATATAACAATAAAATCAGAAAAATATACAAATAAAGTGTAAATACGAATATAAACCATATGCACATCAACCCTTTACCTTACACAGAAACTATCAAAATTTTTCAAATGTGTAGTGCCTACAAGGATTAGAATTTGCACAAGATTGTCAGATTTGGTTCCTTTGAATACCCTCGTACCTGTGCATAAAATCAAAAGATAGAATAATTAGTAACTACCATGTCATAGGACAGTTACGAGACTGACAGACTTGGTCCTCCAGATGCCTCATGTCGGCACCTCAGGTCGGCAATCGTCAGAGCTAGTCTGTTCGAGCTCCGACCAGTGATCTCTCTCCAGTCGACATGGAGAGGTTCTCTCTGTGAGTATATAAATGCTTCTTAAGATATGAACAACTCACTCGACAATTTGAGCAACTACATAAATTCGTCTTCTTTTTCTTCTGTACTTCTATTTCCTTCCACGGATACTAACTTGAGTGTCAGAGTGGCTTGTCAGGGCTCTCCACACCATTATTATCTTCTATTGAAGTGTATTTCAAGTCTTCATCATATTCTCCCTCGAGTTCCGCTAGGAGGTTGCGCACGTCGAATTGTTTATTAACTGGTGGCTTGACCATCTGCGATATTTAGTTAGAACAAATTGGCACCGTCTATGAGAACACTAAACCAAGACATCATGATAGTTAACACTAGAAAAACTCTTGATAACCGCAATTCTTTCAGAAAAATAGACCAACAAAACTAGTCTGAGCACCGAGATGTCCCCAATCCATCTTATCTACGGCGAACCATCGACAAGTCATGCTACTTGACTGACTGCTAATGGAAAGACCTCAAAAAATCTTGGAACACCCTCTATCTGAGGTCTTATTACATTCAGTCCTAATTTTACTATTTTATGTCCCTCTCTTATTTGCATCGTCACTCATTTTGTAAGTGCTAATTTTACAAGGAAGCAAAATTCACACTCCCTCCTTGGCCCCGTCGCTCACGGCTCCACCTTACGATAGGTTTGGATTTCTAGCCTCGTGCTAGTGACTTGGCTTCCCAACTGGCCTAGCGTCCGTCACCTGTCACCCCACTCACTAACGACCAGTTAAAGAATCCGCTCCCTATCGGCCCCACTCGCCGACGACTTGACTTTATGATTTAAAGTCTCCAGCTGACATATCCGACTGATTCAGTCGCTCAGCATCCATCGTCCTCTTAGCCCCACTCGCTAGCAGCTCATTGACAAGAAGCTAGCC